>NW_024080888.1:1931106-2328882 GCF_003009895.1 Hyaena hyaena
ACGACAGGGATGTCCACTCTCACCACTGTTGTTTAACATAGTGCTGGAAGTCCCGGCATCGGCCGTCAGACCACAAAAGGAAATCAAAGGCATCAAACTCGGCAAAGAAGAAGTCAAACTCTCACTTTTCGCAGATGACACGATGCTCTACATAGAAAACCCGACACACTCCACCAGAAGCCCACTAGAACGGATCCAAGAATTCAGCCAAGTCGCAGGGTACAGAATCAACGTACAGAAATCGGTTGCATTCTGATACACCAAGAATGAAGCAACAGAAAGAGAAATCAAGAAGCTGATCCCATTCACAATTGCACACACACACACACACACACACACAACCCCATAAAATACCTAGGAATAAACCTACCCAAGGATACAAGTGATCTGTGTGATGAAAACTATAGAAAACTGCTGAAGGAAATTGAAGAAGACACAAAGAAATGGAAAAACCTTCCATGCTCATGGACTGGAAGAATAAATATAGTTAAAATGTCATTACTACCCAAAGCAATCTACACATCAATGCAATCCCAATCAAAATTGTACCAGCATTCTTCTCAAAGCTAGAACAAACTATCCTACAATTTGTATGGAACCACAAAAGACCCCGAAAAGCCAAAGTAATATTGAAGAAGAAAACCAAAACAGGAGGCATCACCATCCCAGACTTTAGCCTCTACTACAAACCTGTACTCATCAAGTCAGTATGGTATTGGCACAAAAACAGACACGTAGACCAATGGAATAGAATAGAGAACTCAGAATTGGACCCACAAATGTATGGCCAACTAATCTCTGATAAAGCGGGAAAGAGTATCCAATGGAAAAAAGACAGCCTCTTTAACAGATGGTGTTGGGAGAACTGGACAGCAACATGCAGAAGAATGAAACTAGATCAATTTCTCACACCGTACACAAAAATAAACTCAAAATGGATAAAGGACCTGAATGTGAGACAGGAAACCATCAAAACCCTAGAGGAGAAAGCAGGAAACAACCTCCTTGACCTCAACTGCAACAATTTCTTACTAGACACATCCCCAAAGGCAAGGGAATCAAGAGCAAAAATAAACTATTGGGACCTAATCAAGACAAAAAGCTTCTGCACAGCAAAGGAAACAATCAATAAAACTAACAGGCAACTGACGGAATGGGAAAAGATGGTCTCAAATGACATATCAGATAAAAGGCTAGTATCCAAAATCTATAAGGAACTCACCAAACACCTGAAAAACAAATAATCCAGTGAAGAAATGGGCAGAAGACATGAACAGACACTTCTCCAAAGAGGACATCCAGATGGCCAAAAGACACATGAAATGATGCTCAGCGTCCCTCATCATCAGGGAAACACAAATCAAAATCACACTGAGATACCACCTCACACCGGTCAGAGTGGCTAAAATGAACAAATCAGGAGACTAGATGCTGGTGAGGATGTGGAGAAACAGGCACCCTCCAACACTTCGGTAAGAATGTAAACTGGTGCACCCTCTCTGGAAAACAGTGTGGAGGTTCCTCAAAAAATTAACAATAAAACTCCCCTATGACTCAGCAATAGCACTGTTAGAAATTTACCCGAGGGATACAGAAATGCTGAGGCATAGGAGCACATGTACCCCAATGTTCATAGCAGCACTCTCCACAATAGCTAAAACATGGAAAGAGTCTAAGTGTCCATCAACGGACGAATGGATCAAGAAGATGTGGTTTATCTACACCACGGAATACTACATGGCAATGAGAAGGAATGAAATCTGGCCACGTGTAGCAACATGGATGGACCTTGAGGGTGTTATGCTGAGCGAAATAAGTCAGGCAGAGAAGGACAGATACCATATGTTTGCACATATAGGTGGATTAGGAGGAACTTAACGGAGGACCACGGGGGAGAAGAAGAGGAAAAATAGTTGAGGAGAGGGAGAGAGGCAAACCATGAGAAATTTGTGAATGCTGAGAACAAACTGAGGGCTGATGGGGGTGGGGAAGAGGGAAAGGGGGGCAATAGGCATGGAGTGGGGCACTTGTGGGGATGAGCACTGGGTATTATATGGAAACCAACTTGACAATAAACTATTTTTTAAAAATAAAAAATAAATTGTCCATTGTCATACAGCTGGCATAGCTGTTAATTAATTCTAATTAAGGCTAATAGAGTAGTTACTTTATTCCCTTAAAGTAAATGGATAATTGTTATTTAAACCCTTTTCTGAGGGTTGAACTGCAACATAGAAAGTAAGAAATAACAACAAATGATTAGACAAAGATCAAAAGAAAAAACTCTCTCCTTGAAATTAACACAAGACAATAATAATAATAGTAGCTAACATTTTATTGAACGCATACTTTTGTCACGTATTTTGCATCATCTCTTTTTGCCTTTTAATCTTCACAGTATTCCTATGAGAAAGATATTCCTACTGTTTCTGTTTCATAGATAAGGGAAATTGGGGTTTAAGACTAATTAAAATGATTCACACAGAGGCAGGACAGTCCTTAATCCACATTTCACTAATAGCATAAAATTCCATGCTCCTAGTCATTAAGTAATATCAACCCTTACAAGCAAAACACCTCTCTGATGTATATTTGAAAATTAAAAATTGGTTAGAAGAAAATAATAAATGACCTAAGGTTGAAAGGCTTAGAAATCAAGCATAAAAAAATTAATCAAAAAGACAAATTAGGAATCTACCCTTCTGTTTTCTAACTATTAGAGATTGCTCTCACTGCAAAGTAACTAGAATCTTGTGCTAGGGAAGGTGAGGATGCTCCTATACATTTTATAAAAGCTCCCAAAGTGAATCAGATACACTCTCCTAGTGGAGACCATTGGTTTGAACAGATGCACCCTACTAATAGATACAAGTGATTCATTAGCCCACCATATGTTGGGAATATTAATTAAGACATAGGGTTGAATGTGATAGGGATGACACTGTTGTCATTAATTACCACTATGAAAATTGGCTTCCAATTTGGGTGGCTACCAAGTATTCATTGGGCATGGATAGAGCACATGTTAGCAAAACATCCTTTTGCAAAAATAGAACACTTTATTGAAGTTACTATTGGCTTAGTCGGCTATACAGCGTAAGGAGGAAATAAAAATTTGAGTATACAAAAGGATTGAGAGAGCAAAGAAATAAACATCTAAATATAGCAGTATAACTTTTATAAAGTGTTTAATTGCTTTGAAATTAAAAATTTAGTGCCTTATATGATTTTTAGCTCCAAACCTTAGGAAGTCACAAAATAATACCCTTCCCTTCTATTCCTGGGTTCAAAAACAACTGAAAGATACAAAGATCACAGAGATAGACGTTAAAATATAGGCGTTTTTATAATAAATTCCTGGTTGGAAGACATGACTTGTATTAGACTTATAGCCACAACAAGCCTCCTCTACTTCACTCCTGAATTAGCAAATGCTCCCAGCAAGAAATAGGCTGCTCTGGATAATCATAGTTCTGACCTTGCAGGTTGATAACATGATGGAGCAGAGAATTCACACTTCCTGCAGGCAAGCTGGATTCAAAAAGTAAAGAGAGGAGAAAGGACAGAGTGACACATTCTAAGCTATTTTTCTTTTTCTTTTTTTTTTTTTTTATTTATTTCTAGGAGAGAGAGAGAGAGACAGCTTGAGCAGGGGAGGGTCAGAGAGAGAGGGAGACACAGACTCTGAAACAGGCTCCAGGCTCTGAGCTGGCAGTCAGCACAGAGCCCGACGCGGAACTCGAACCCACGAACCGCGAGATCATGACCTAAGCGAAAGTCGGACGCTCAACCGACTAAGCCACCCAGGCTCCCCTCTAAGCTATTTTTCTAAGCTCACTCCATAGACAAGCCCCTCCTCTCCCCTGGAAAGCAAATGCTTTGAGAGGCTTGGAAGAGTCCAGGGGTGTTATTCAAGCTGAAAAGGAATGAAAAGTCTCCTAAAACACAGACCTTTCTCCATCCTATGCAATTTGAAGACAGTAATTGAAGTTACTTAGCAATTTCTAAGAGTCCCAAAAACTTCTGAAATTCTAGAATTAGGGTTTTATAGTACTTTGAGTGTTGTAATAAAAATAGCCACTATACTTAATGCTTACCATATGCCAGGCACTGTCTTAAACACTTTACATATATATATGTATATGTATGTATATACGTATGTATCTGTATATACACATACATATATATATGTTAATTTAATCCTTCCAATTATCCTATGAGGGAGATTCTAATATAATCCACATTTTACAATTGAAGAAACTGAGGTACAGAGCAGTTGAAAATAATCTTCCATATTTTTGCTGGTTGTTCCTTTACTGTAAGTCCCCTTACCTTCAACCTGTGCTAGATCAGAAACACAGGAAAATTTAGCACGCGTGTCTGTATTTTTTCTTCAGGAGATAAGCCTTCACTTGGATCTTGTTCCCAAATGTTGCATTCTATGTAAGATTGGAGAAACCTAAGGCTTTCTCTAAATTGAACAATTTCTTTTTCTTGTCTTTGTATCCATTTCCCCATAGATGCTCCAACTGCTAAAATTTCCCTCAATAGAGAGGCTATATATCTACTTTCTTTCTATTCTTTCTGCATTAGCCAATCTAACTTTTATAGATTTCTTCTTCTTCTCCAGAAACATTTGCTCTGCAAGTCTCTCTCAAGTGAACAGAGCACAGCAGGGAATATAAAACCTCTTTCTACAGTGCATGACCCCAATCCCAGTGTGGTTAACATTAAGGCCCAGTTACTTGGGAAGTAACCCACCTATCCTTCCACTGGGTTTGAGGATCTAAACGCATACATCAGTTTGCTTCCTGAACTTTTTTTCTCTCTGTCCTACTTAGGTTTGTTCAAGAATCTACTGTTTGACTTTACTACCTGCTATCCCTATTCTATTAAGGATTTCCTGACATCAACTTTGGTCTTTGGTTTTTCCTTCTTGGTTTGGTCCATTCCTGTCTGCATTATGCTCAGACATATAACCCAATCTTTCCTTCTAGACCAGTGCTTTTCAACTGCTATCTTCAAACTACTAGTAGGCATAGCCAGAATTTTAAAATATAGAATATGGAGGTGCCTGAGTGGCTCCGTTGGTTAAGCATCTGACTCTTGATCTGTGTTCAGATCATGATCTTGTCATGATCTTGTTATGTCATAAGATCAAGCCCTATGTCAGGCTCCATGCTCAGCATTGGGATTCTCTCTCTCCCTCTCTCTCTGCCCTTCCCTGGTCCATGCATTCATGTTCTCTCTTTCAAAATAAAATAAATAAACTTAAAAAAATAAAATAAACTGTAAAATATAATTAAATGGAATAATGTAAACATAATGCAATTCTCAGTATAATTATGATGAAATTTTAAGACTTTTTTTTTCCAGTTATGAGTGTATATGTGTGTGTTACAGATAGCAAGGCCAGTGAGAAGTGGGCTGGCCCATTGAGACCATATTCAGGCAGAGGAGAACAGCTGTATGATGAAGGAAAAGAAGAAAGCCCAGGGAAATATTCTATTTACACATTGGAAAGAAATGGAAATCATGAAGGTACATGCCCCAAAATATAGTTGAGTCTATAAAGGCAAAGCTACTGAGATATAAAGATACTGAATTGCAGAAGAAGGAATATAGGTCCCAAAGGCCTCTAACTTCATGTAAAAGGATTTAGGTCATCTGTTAGAAGCACTGACTAGGAGTAGGGGATTTTGAAAAAGTCTGAGGTAGCTAACTTCCAAACTATTAGCAATTAAAGAAGTCATCAGGGGTTGAATTTTTAAAAGGCTTGCTGCATAAGAGAAAATGCTCATTTGAAAATAGTACAGTTCTGTATCAGCACTAGCGACTTTGGAAGAAAAGAACTGAGAAAGTGGTCTCAAGACTGGCCACAAGAGAATACTGGCAAACAAAAGGCTGAGATAAAGTGAGGGAGTTAGCATGCTGGATGGCAGATGCCATTATCAAAAGCCTGCTTTATGCCAGGGATAATAGTACTGAAAAAACTGTCCATCAGGTGCAGGCTGGGCATCTGTCCGTTATGAGATGAAAGAGGAGATCCTAGGAAGGTAATCGGGAGCATTTCTTGAGATTGATGTATGCATTACATAGTAATAAATAGGATGGGTGAGGCAAATCAGGTACAAGTTCGAGTATTCTTATTTAAATTTCTGAACTCTGGTCTTCCCTAAGTAAGTTGAGTATTAAATGTCAGACTTAGAATTCCAAACCAACTTAAGTGATGGAGGAGCATGGGTGGTTGGAGGTGGAAGTAATTCTGAAACATAAATTCCTCTCCTTCCATTCTATAGTAGTTCATGAATCTGCTTTCTGCTATAATAGATTGATAATTGATCAATAAAAGTCTTTTTAATGAATTCAAAGTGACATTGATTAAATCTTGAAAATCATCTAAAATGAAAAAAATAGTTTGTTCATTATTATTGATTTCTGTTCCAATCACCTATTGCTGTGTGAAAAACTCCAAAACTTATAAACTTAAAATGATTTACTTTGTTTCTTAATATGCAGTTTAGGCAAGGCTCAGTGGTGGTGTCTTAATTGACTCTGCTCTACTCAGCCTCAGTTGGAGTGGCTTCAAGGGTGGGATCTGGAATCATCTAAAGATTTGGTTACTCTCATGTTTGTCAGTCAGTGAGGGCTATTGACTGGGACCATAGCTGGATTGTCTACCAAAGCATCTAAATATGGCCTCTCCATGTGGACTGACCCTCCTCCCTACATGGTGGCTGGATTCTTAGGGCAAGTATTCTGAGAGACAGAGAAAGAGAGAGAGATGACAGAGAGAGAAGAGAGAGACAGACAGACAGACAGATAGAGAGCACCAGGGAGAAACTGTAGCACTTTCTATAACTGAGCCTCAGAAGCATCACTTCTACTGTGGCACACTCACTGAGGCAGTCACAGATATCGACCCCAAGTCCCAGGGAGAAGAGAACAGAAGCAGACATGCTAAATCACTTGTACCACACATTCTTTCTTTTCTGGGTATCCATAAAGAATTGCCAAGTTCCCAAGAAGAGAGAAATAGACTCTTCTTCTTGATGGTGGATGGCAAATAGCTAGAACATCTGGTCCTGGGCATATTGCTTTGGCCATTTTTGGAAAAGTTTGCCATATTTAGTAAACTTCTTTTCAAAAATAGTAAAGTATGAAAAGTAAGACTCAATTTCATTTAGTTACAAAGAAAAGGAAACCTGAAAGCTTTTTCAAGGAGAAGCAGAGAACTAGGAATTGTTACCCTTCTGCAAACCAGAGATTTCCTGAGGTTTTACATCAATGGGAATTTTACTCTCGCAGTCAAAGGTGTAGTTTGACCTTAGAACTTTATGAATGCATCTCAGAGCAGAATCTGAGGATATAAGTAAAACGCTCTCTGCTTGTGGCTTATTTTAGAAATAAGTAACGGATGAATCACTAAATAGCTTATGGTTATGTTTTTATTGATTTATGACTCACCATGTGCTCCTATCTTTCAGGCAAAAATAATGTCTTTCCATGTAGGTGATTTGCTCTATTAGACCTCATGGGGGAAAAGAGTTTTTTGCTTTATGTTTTACTCTGACAAGGTAATGGCTCTTGTTCTGCTCTTGAGAAGTGGCTAAGATGCTCAGGTGGGGGAAAGCATTAACTTTGCAAGCTATATAAATTCTATTTATAAAATTACATCTGCTCAGGCATTATTATCTGAAAGAGTTAATGCTTTTCTCAGCATAAAAATTTACAGCTAAGATCCCGGCCTCCCAGTATACACAGGGCGCCACAAAAGGGAGATCATAGATCCATTCTGGGAAGTTGTGCTAAGGATCAGGGAAAGGGGGCAGATGACTCCTAAAGTGCTTAAGCATTTTTCTTCACTGTCAAAAGCACAGGATGACCTTCTATATTTCATGGCTTTCTAGGTTTATTCACACCATTTCCTCCCTTCTGAGAGAACCCTTCTACCTCGACCATCATCACCTCCAGGAATCCACCAAAAGCCTCTCCATGCTTGCCCAACATTGTAATTACTATAAGTCTATCAGCATCAGCCCGATGTCAGATTTAATTACTTATTTTTAAATTCAGTATCACAATTTACACATTGTCTCTCTTTTGTAATTTTGGCACTTAATACAATATGTTGAATTACTATTTTGTGGGGTTTGGAAGACTTTTTTAAACATTAGGTTCATAATACAGATGTTTTAAAATTGTAGCACACTGATAGAAGAACTTTTCATTCATAGTACCTTTACATGTGATTTTGGCAATGGTTGTAAGTTTTTTATATCAACAATATTGTCACAAGGGAATCATAAAATTGGAATACAAAGGAAAGTTTGGTAGTTGTGCCTTGAATTATTCTCTATTCCTCTTCCATTGGAGACACTGATAACCTTTGTTCCTTTGGTCCCCAAATTAAGGTCTGCCAGATAGAAGCTGGATTTCCAGTGCTAGCTAGCTTTATGTTAAAATCTGCAAGGGCACGTTTTAAAAATGCCATCCCCTGGAACTCATCCCATACCAATTAAACAGAATCTATGGGGGAAGAACCCAGGTATCAGGGCATTAGGAGTTTTAAAAAGTTTTTCCACATAATCCGGTGGTCAACCAAGGTGAAGAACCATCAACATAGAAGCTATCCAATGATGTCCTTCTGAATGAGGTTTGTCTATTGAGTACTGACTTCCCACTATAGATCCTTGAAGTATCTGCATTCTACAAAAATGTAAGTACTTTCCTTCTTCCTCAGCTAGAATAAGTAGCAACTTCACATACAAATGCATTTAAACTCTAGGCAAATAGTTTTCTACCGAAATTACTTATATCAAAGAGCACAAAAATGTAAGTAATAATATAACCAGACACATAAGAAGAAATTTAAAATATTGCAGATGTTATCATGGCCAACACAAGGCTAATTATAAGCCATAAATATCCAGGCATAGTTTTCAAACTATGCTCAGATGAAATGTTTAAGCCAAATTCCACGTTTGTATATTTTTCTGTAACTTAAATATGCCATAGCCACAATTGAACATATTGGTGATTACTAACACATTAAGATATGTTGGTAATTAAAATTAGTTTTGTGGTGCTTCTGCCATACCTATGCATGTATACACACACACACACACACACACACACACACACACACAGTTTCTTGGAAATCAGACTTATCCAGATCTGCTCACATAAAGCTATGCAAGAGAATTCATTACTAAAGCATATGTGTGCTACTCTCAACCATATGCTGACAAGATTTAGGAACACTGGCCTAGAAAATGTATTTCTACTAGCCAAAAAAAAGAAAAAAGAAAAATCAGTTGTAAAGCAAGAGACACTATATCACTATATCACATTGCAATAATATAATGTCATCAATAGTGTAATACTTTTACATTTTAGATAAAATGACTTTCACCAAAAGTCATTTTTAAGGATTATTATAGGGAATGCAAGCATTATTAAATATTATTGGCCAAATACTGGTTTTTCAAGCTTCCAGATCAATTTGATGGAGAAGTATCTGATATTTTACAGTGATTTGTTATTTTTAACAGTGATCATATACCCTTTTACAACTACTTATGGTTATGAATCCATTATATGAAACTAAAAGTGTATTAAGTAAATTGTATGTCAATGCTGCAGCAATTGTCGTCTGTAAACATAGACTTTATTAGCAAATATGTCTTAATAAATGAGCTGCATTAATTTCAGTAATTGAATTTCTTATAAGCAAATGCATACATGAACTTACATATTACCATTTAGTAACAAAATAAAATTTATATAAGTATTTCAGGTTAATTTTCTTAGAGAGTTAGAAGATTAAAATGCTTTAAAAGAAAAAAACTTGAAAATCCACTGATTTAAGACACTGGGATTAAGCAGCCTCTCAAATTTTTCCCCTCCTTTCCATCCTTTTTATGGAAGCTTCGCTTCTATTCAACATTATCTCTCGCCTACACTATTCCGAAAACCCGTATAAAGTACTCACCTTGTCTCCAGTATGACCGCCAGCATTCCTGCTGAGCAATCTTTCTAAAACCTTGATTAAATTACGTCACTCCACTGATTATTAACCTTTAGTGTTTCTCCACCGCCTAGAAGTCAGGCCTGAACTCAGCATGGCATACAAGACCTTTCAAGTTTTTCTTTTCTAGACTGCCTTCCGACCCTGACCCTGGCATTCATCATAGTCCCCCAGCTGACCTTTACCTGTTAGAACTCCTCTACCTCATCATCATGATTGACATAGGCTGTTCATCTACCTGGAATGTTTTTAGCCCTCCTCTTTCTTCCTTAGGAAGAAACACAAACTTCTTCTTCAAAAACCCTAATTAAGTGCCACTTCCTCTGTGAGGTTTTCCCTGCTCTCCTCTTAAACCCTTTATTTATGAGTCTGTTTCCCTTGCTAGACATGAACTCCTTAGGAGCTGAGACTGGACTATATATAACTCAATTTAGCATAGTAACCCCTGCAAATTATACATTGCTTACTAGATAGTAGGTACTTAGTATCAGTTAAAGCATGCTACATCATAATTCTCAAGAGTCTCTATCACCAACCCTATGTGGGTTATTTAAAAATCAATTCTCAGCATAAAGCAGACCTAAATGTCTGTAATGGTACTCGACACAATTACAAGTCTTATATTTCTGAATACTATGTAAGGTTCCCAAGAAATTAGACACAGCATTTCAAATCAGAGGTAACTGCTTGCTACTTTTCAAACACATGTAGTTATTATAATGAAAAATACATTTAGTAGTTAGATCCCACTAAATGAATCAAATTCCCAGATTGAGACTCTAAGTGTTCATTTGGTATCTCAATAAAGTTCTATAGTTTGCTTGGAACTGTGTTTTCCAAGAAAAATCAAATGTCCTTCTTAGTAAGATATAATTTTTTTTTTCAGATAAGTCTCAGGGAGCATGAGAAAAGCCCACGCCATGTATATCAGCACCAAAAACCATGTTTGAAATTAAAGCTATTTGAAGTTCCCTCAAGCCTATTATGTTGCAAGTAAAATGTTTGTTAGCTGCTCATTGTGTAATCAGTGGGCCTCAGAACTTTGGATTTTTGTGCAGGGGGGATAGTGGGAGTTATTCCTTGCTTGGCCATATTCTCTTTGGTATTTGTTCTGAGGTCAATTTTTAGATATTTTAGTTCATAGTTAGTGAATCTCTGACTAAGTCTGCTAATTGGAAAAGATAACAATAATAACACATTAATGGTCTGCAGCCACATCAGCTAATTCAATCAGTTATTTCTCGTGTCCTTTCCTGAGGTAAGAGTGGGGGTGACAAGGAGCTGAATTCAGCATTCCTCATTACCCATTAGGAATAGGGTTTGGCATCAAAATGTCTCAAGTTTGGCTTGATTCTAAGGGCTATTAGGTTTAGATGTTCTTTTTCTGGGACCTAGGCAGCTTTGTAGTTGAGCGTATGAGACTCCTGAAAGGCTCCCGAAAGCATCATCGCTGGGGAGCTTAGAAAAAGAAGATTGTATTCACCAGAATCTGCCTCACAAAGGAGTAGGTATAATAAAAGCATGGCCGCAGAGAGCCCTTTGGGGGAATTGGTGCAGGACCCCTGCCCTCCTCCAATAAAAGAGCATGCTGGAAGAACAGATGATTTGAGAGGGCTGGGCCAAATGAGCTGCAGGGGTTCATTTTGGTTCCCAGGGGATTAGACATTAGCAGGGCCCCCCAGGGGGCTCCTCTGCCCTTTTCTGGAGCAAACTCACTGGGAGTACCTGAGAAATCTCTGCGGGGGCATATGGCTACCTAGGAGATTCGAATATGGTGCTGAGCAAGTTACTTAACTTCTCATTCATTGCTTTTACTCTCTTATCTGAAAATAGCAGAACATTCTGCACAAGTATATTGAGAGGGCTAAGTGAATCAACACACATAAAGTACATTGAACAGAGTCTGGCACAAGTAAGAGTTCAATTAATCACAGTTACCTAAAAAAATTTCAAGAATATTCTTTCAAAAGAGTGCCAAATTAATCTCTAGCCAGAAATGCCCACAAGCCCCTATGTTTAGTTAACATTGTCTTTGGGACTGTATTGTATTTTACATTTTTTTAGACCCGAAGGACAAAGTAACTATGAATAAATTGCATAGATCACAAATCTAGAAATAAAATTAGATGTATACCTTTTCTTGGAGGAAGTTAGCTAATTGTGGATAAAAACATGGCAAAAGGTTTTCTTCTTGAGAATACATTCCTCCCCCTCAACTCTTTTCTTTCTTTTTTCCTGGAAAACAGTCCTAACGGACCTATTAAATTCTGAAGTCCTGGGGTGCCTGGGTGGCTCAGTCAGTTATGTGTCTGGCTTCGGCTCAGGTCGTGATCTCATGGTTCGTGGGTTCAAGCCCCACATCAGGCTCTGTGCTGACAGCTCAGAGCCTGGAACCTGGTTCAGATTCTGTATCTCCCTCTCTCTCTGACCCTCCCCTGTTCATGCTGTCTCTCTCTCTCAGAAATAAATAAAACATTTAAAATAAATAAATAAATAAATAAATAAATAAATAAATTCTGAAGTCCTGATTTGAAAGTCTCAGCTTATTCTTTTAATTCTTCCAACAGAATCTTTACTATACACATGTCCCTTTATGACAACAACCTAAGCCGAGCTCTGTAGCATGGGCAGCAGGCCTCTCTCACTCTGGGGCTCTGTGTCTTTGGCGTCTCAGTAACTCAGAAGACACACAACACAACTGTAACATTATAACAGCAAAGCCAAGCTAGCTAGAGTCATCCAGTGATGTAAATGAAAAAAACGCTTGTAAAAATAGGCTCTTGGCAAGTAAGATAAACTAGTCTTAGCAGCAACTTTGCAAACGTTGAAAATACATCTACAAAACAAGATTATCTGTCTCTTGCTTTACAGGATGCAGTATAATTTTCTCTCCATTATTTAGAAAGATCTTCAAAAGCAAGATAAAGTAGATATTTGGGATCTAGTGGATATCTTATTTAAAAAATAAAATAAAGCACTATTGCCTGGCAGGTACTGGGTTAATGTTGAATACACCATAGGAAACAAATCCTAACTTCATGGAACTTAATTTAAGCATGCAGTTTGATTTAGCGTGCATAAGAATTACCCAGAAAGCTTATTTAAAATGTACACTCTAGGGGCGCCTGGGTGGCTTAGTCGGTTAAGCGTCCGACTTTCACTTAGGTCATGATCTCGCGGTTCGTGGGTTCGAGCCCCGCGTCGGGCTCTGTGCTGACTGCCAGCTCAGAGCCTGGAGCCTGTTTCAGAGTCTGTGACTCCCTCTCTCTCTGACCCTTCCCTGCTCACGCTGTCTCTCTCTCTCCTAGAAATAAATAAAAATATTTAAAAAAAATAAAAAAATAAAATGTACACTCTAAGGACTTGGATTCTGATTTTGAGAATCTGGGGGAAGCCCTGAAATTTCTATTTTTTACACATACCCCACATGATGCTGACGCAAATCACCCAAGAAATACACTAAGAACAATGGAGTAGTGAATAATCCAGGCACACCTTGTTTAGAAACAAGTTTGTTACTAAAATTTTCGGTAGAAGTAATTTAGGATGAAGGGACCCAGAAGACGCGTGCCAGTCTTCCACATCACATTGCAGGCACAGACAAAGTCTATCTATAAATGGAAGACAGGATTCCACTTTACAGAGAAGTTTGCATCAGACGCAAGCTGTGTGGTTATTTAGGCTCTTCCAGGCGCTCCATCTTCCAGCTGTGACCACGTCTCTCAGGACTCCACAGTCTGTGTTCAGCCTCTTTCCCAAGCCCCTCTGCTACTCATCCAGCTGTGCAGCGAGCAAGCCAACTGAGTCAACACGAGTTATATTTACCACAAGTGAAAGACTATCAACAGCAGCAGGGGATTCTGACATCTGGTAGCACCAGATGATTAAGAAGGGCATTTGGCAAATCAAAGTAGGTGAAGCTTAGGGAAGACAGCTGCTTTGTGAGATCAGGATTAAACCAAGCTGGTTAGAGGGAGAACTGTCTGAAAT
Organism: Hyaena hyaena; assembly: GCF_003009895.1. Taxonomy (NCBI): domain Eukaryota; kingdom Metazoa; phylum Chordata; class Mammalia; order Carnivora; family Hyaenidae; genus Hyaena; species Hyaena hyaena. Next base: position 1,945,127 of record NW_024080888.1, read on the forward strand.
AATAGCCGACTTGCCTGACAGTTTGCAAAACTGCTCCTTAATTCCCCAAGGGGTTCATCTTTACAGATAACTATACAAAGCAACTTGTATGACTGGATACTATTTTGCATAAATAAGTATCATGTAAAATAGAATATCCATTCAAAGATTATGTCTCTATGCCTGAAGATTAAGAAGAAACATTTCTTAGCAGTATTGAGAAATTCTGAATAGCTTTCATCAGTAAGTTTTCTGGTGAGACTTTTAATTTATTTGTCCATTGGGGCAGCTACATAAACAATTAATATGCCCAACAGCGGCATAATCTTTAGTAAGACAAGGAAAGTAGGCTTCTCAATTTTTTAGTAAAGCAGACTGCTCAAGCACATCTATCTAAAGGGCCTTCCAGGAAACAGAAATCCCTATACAATTTTCCACTTTGGGTTAATATCTTGATGTCTCCATTTCAAATGCTGATGGTACCTTCTATATCTGGGAGCTCAAACAGCACAAAATAGGGAAAAGGTCTGCCGTTGAAGATCAGGGAAAAAAAACAAACTTGCATGTCAAGGAGACAGAAAATTTGCACCACAAAAGTCATTAAGCAGGTTTTGGGAAACCCAGCTGGTACATTTGATCAGGAAATGTAACCACTGGCAATGGGTAAAGGGAGGAGGGGTGGAAGAGGTTCCGTGTTTCCCAACATGACTTTAGGCTCTTTGTCATTAGGATTTGCCTATACTTCATTCTCCAATATATTCATTTCATTCCGTTAGTGTGTATTCACTGAAATGCCCACAGTGTGCTCTTTCCAGGGCTTGGTGCTAGGGATATCAAAGTGAGCAAAATAATGAACTCCCACACCCTGCCCTGCTTTGCGTGCATTCCTCAGGATAAGCAGACTGTGCTAGATGATTCACAGCTTAGGAGCATGAGCACAGTATGACTGTGATGTGACAGTCCCTGAAATCTGACCTGTTCAGCTATCTTGCCTTTGTCTTTGTGCTAATTACCAAGCATTCATTTCCATGAGTTGCACTAAAACACATCCATTTTTTTAAAAAAGCAGATTAGAGCCATTAAATAATTATGAAACAATTTAGTAGAGCTTCAAGTACTTTAACTAAGGATATTTAATGCCCTCAAAGACTGTTTCAATCTGAGTTTTCCCATTATCCAAATCACCTCCTGACAGACTGTTACTTAGTTAGTGAAGATTATTAAATGTTCTAATGCCACTAACGTGGCAATAATATTGAACTAATACATTATAAAACATTCTAAAATGTTAGTGATAGATAATTTTTAAAGTATGTTATTCAAGAGTGCTTATTTATTTTAAAGTTTGTCTCATCAGTAATGTTTCTTAACCAATTTAGAGGGTTCAGATATTCTTTCTTAGGTCTTGTTTAATTACTTTCATTGCTGCCTCTTATTGAAGGAATTATTTCCAAGGTTACCCCAGTAAAAGGGATGCAGAGATCTAGAAAGTCATCTTTTTTGATCTCCATACACATTGTCTACCTTCACTACTATCTTAATTCTCAGATATTAATATTAACAATTATTATTGGCTAAGTGACAAAAACTTGCCAGGAGTTATGCTAGATCTTTTATTTATTTATTTATTTATTTATTTTACAAATAGTTCATTGTCAAGTTGGTTTCTATATAACACCCAGTGCTCATCCCCACAAGTGCCCCCCTCCATGCCCATCTCCCCCCTCCCCCCACATCCATCAGTTCTCAGTTTGTTCTCAGCATTCAAGAGTCTCTCATGGTTTGCCTCTCTCCCTCTCCCCCACTATTTCCCTCCTTCTTCTCCCCCACGGTCCTCCGTTAAGTTAAGTTCCTCCTAGTCCTCCTATAAGTGAAAACATATGGTATTTGTCCTTCTCTGCCTGACTTATTTCGCTCAGCATAACACCCTCAAGGTCCATCCATGCTGCTACACATGGCCAGATTTCATTGTTTCTCATTGCCATGTAGTATTCCATGGTATAGATAAACCACATCTTCTTGATCCATTCATCTGTTGATGGACACTTAGGCTCTTTCCATGTTTTGGCCATTGTTGAGAGTGCTGCTATGAACATTGGGGTACATGTGCTCCTATGCCTCAGCATTTCTGTATCCCTTGGGTAAATTCCTAGCAGTGCTATCGCTGGGTCATAGGGGAGTTCTATTGTTAACTTTTTGAGGAACCTCCACACTGTTTTTCAGAGGGGCTGCACCCGTTTACATTCCCACCAATAGTGTAGGAGGGTGCCCGTTTCTCCACATCCTCACCAGCATCTAGAGTCTTCGGATTTGCTCATTTTAGCCACTCTGACTGGCGTGAGGTGGTATCTCAGTGTGGTTTTGATGTGTATTTCCCTGATGAGGAGGGATGCTGAGCATCGTTCCATGTGTCTGTTGGCCATCTGGATGTCCTCTTTGGAGAAGTGTCTGTTCATATCTTCTGCCCATTTCTTCACTAGATTATTTGTATTTCGTGTGTGGAGTTTGATAAGTTCCTTATATATTTTGGATATTAACCCTTTATCTGATATGTCATTTGAGTTATGCTAGATCTTGCATAAGCATTTACTCAAATAATATACCATATATTATATACAGCAGTCTGTAAGGAAGGCTTTATTCTTACCTTCTTTCACGGTAAACCAAGGCTTAGAGATGTGGGGTTTGCATAGCTAGTGAATCAAAGTGACAGATCTGAGCCAGGAGACAAGACTACTGAGTTTATTGCCTCCACCCCTCCCCACCATACCAACACCTTATTAAAGTTTTCTGCTCGTTCTCAAGGACGTGAGTAGTTTTTCTAAGTACTCCAAAACTATAAGGAAAAAAAGAACATGTATTCTCTGTTTATCATGTGTAGAAATAGACATAGATTTGAGTAATTAATTTGTTCATTTTAATATTCAAATTATATGTGATAGGATTAGAAACAGCGTGTTGGCACACTGAATATTTAAAAGTGAAGGAATTTGAGAAAACAACAGAAGCAAGCAGGTCACTCTAACCTTCTTCTCTCCCAAACCACTCACCCCTTCTGTTCTGAAATGGTCATAAAGCCTTCACATGAGAGGTGCCCTCCCAGTGCCAAGAGGAAAAGAATGTCCTTGTCTCCAGAGATAAAGGCACGCTGAAAAGGATCCAAACATGCCTTGCTAAGTTTCCCCAATTTACCACACTTACTCATATTCCTTAACCTATCATATCCTTCCATTACCATCCATTTTCTAACAAACCCAGCATCAAAGTACCAAGATCTAATTGTTTCTTTGGGCCTTTATTTCCTTATGAAGGCTCCTATGTCACATAAAACCTGTGTTAAGTAAAAGTGTATACGTTTCTCCTGTTGATCTGTCTTTGTCAGTTTCATTTTCAGACTCAACCAGGAACCCAAAGAGAGTGGAGACAAACATTTTCCTCCCCTATATATGTTGACTTATTCTTTGGTTGTTTGGTCTGTCAAATTCTTTCAGAAGATAAAAGGTGTTTTAAGTTCATTTGATCTAAAAATACAAAACTTTTTCAGTTTGGAATTTTTTTCTTCCTGTTATTTTATGAGTTATTGCTTCCTCTCAACCCCTTCTTTTTTCTCCTTTTAAACTTGCTATTATTTGCATATAAAACTCCTGATTCTAGCTACTTTATCTCCTTATCTTTTAAGTCATTGTTCCCATGTATTTTTGTTCTATATATTGTGGTTATATATCAATTTTATCTTACAGATTATTAATTTAATTCAGCAAGATCCATTCTCTTTTCATTTCCTCTGTTGTTTTTCAATTACAAATTCATTCATAAAATAACAATGGAGCATCTACAGTATTCCTGGCACTGGTCCAGGCTCTTGGGGTCTTTGAATGAATAAAATAGATAACTGTCCCTTCCTATGCAAAAGTTATAATTTAGTGGAGAGAGACAGACATCAACAATAAGCATAATAATTAGGTTAATTATAAAAAATGTTAGAAAGTGATAAGTACTATGGAAAACAAGAAAAAATTTAAGTAGGATAAGGAAGATTAAGAATGCTTGAAGGTGGGAACAGATGGCTGTATTAATAGGCAGAGTAGACCTCAGTGAGAATGAGATTTGAGTAAGGACATGAAGGAGGAAAGTAGTTAGCTACACTAATATGTGGAAGAAGAGCTTTCTAAGCAAGAAGAACAAGTGAATTGACCTTGACCTTAAAGTGGGAGAATATCTGCTTTGGATACAAATACAGCTGGAGCAGAGTGAGTGGTGGGCAGGGTAATAGGAAATAAAGTCAGAAAAAATTGGGGAGTGGCGCCTGGGTGGCTCAGTCAGTTGAATGTCTGACTCTTGATTTCAGCTCAGGACATGATCTCACAGTTGATGAGATCCAGCCCCACCTCTGGCTCTGTGCTGACAGAATAAAGTCTGCTTGGGTTTCTCAATCTCTCTCTCTCTCTGCCCCTCCCCTGCTTCTGCTTTCTCTTCTCTCTCTCTCACATTAAATAAATAAAGCTTAAAATAAAAAAGAAATAATAGGAGAGAGTGGCATAGGTCATCTAAGACCTTGTAGTTCCCTCTGGTAGCTTCCATCTTCAGTGAAATGTAGAGACTGAAGATTTTGAATAAAGGAGTCATATGACATAACAAATTTTTTAATTGACTCACTCTGTCTACTCTGTTGACAAGAAACTCCAGGAGTGAAGTATTGAAAGAGGGAGTCTGAAGATAGAACTCACACAACCCCTGACAGACAAACCAGGGAGTGTATGAGAGCAAGAGAAGAATCAAGCATGGCTTGAAGGTTTTGGGCCCGAACTATTAGAAAAATGAAGTTATTGTTAACAGAGATGTGGAAGTCTGCAGGTATTTTGGGGAAGAACAAGAGTTCAATTTTGTATATGATGACTTTAAAATGTCTATTAAACATCTAAATGGAGATCTCAAGTTGGCAGTTGAATATTAGCATTAGTTTTCTATTGCTGCTGTATCAAATTACTACAAACTTAGTCACTTAGAACAGCACTTTATTATCTTACAATTCTATAGTTGAGAAGTCCAACGGGAGTCTTACTGGGCTCACATCAAGGTGCGGCAGGGCTGCACTTCTTCCTGTAGGCTCTAGACAAGAATCAGTTTCCTGGGGGCACCTGGTGGCCCAGTTGGTTAAGCTTCTGACTTTGGCTCAGGTCATGATCTCATGGTTCGTGGGTTCAAGTCCCACATTGGGCTCTGTTTCAACAGCTCTGAGCCTAGAGCCTGCTTCGGATTCTGTGTCTCCCTCTCTCTGCCCTTCCCTCTGTCTCTCTCTTTCTCTAAAAAATAATTTTAAAAAATCAGTTTCCTGCTAATCTGTGGTTGGCAGAACTCAGTCCCTTGCAGTTGCAGGACTGAGATCCTTGTTTGCTTGCTAGCTGTCATATGAGGGCCAGTCCCCATTGCTAGAGGGCATTCACATTCCATAGTTTGGTTATCCCTTCCTCTATTGTCAAAGTCCACAAGAGTGGGTGGAGTCCTCACTCTTCAAATCTCTTCTTCTCTCTCTCTTTCTTCCCATATTTCTGACACACTTTCTCTGCTTTTCTCTTCAACTTTTAAGGACTCATGTGATTAGATTGGACCCACCTGGATAATCTATAGAAACCCTTACCATCTCAAGGTCCTTAACCTTAACCACATCCACAAAGTCCCTTGTAATGTGTAAGCCAACGTATTTACAGATTTGGAGGTGAAGGCATGAACATCATTGGGTGACTATTATTTTGCCTATAGAATATATCTGCTTACTTAGATATCTACAAATACATAAATCTGGAATTCAGAGGAGAGGTTTAGGCTGAGGATATAAATTTGGGAGTAGTAGGCATACAGGTGAGTCAAATAGTAGAGTTAGTTTAGATAAAGAAGACAAAAGGTTTGAACTCTGGGAGAAGAGAGGAATCCATCAAAAGAGAAAAGAGAAAAAAGAAGTTAATGAGGTAGAAGAATAAACAAGAGAGTATTGTTTTCTGGAAGTCAAGTGAAGACATTATGTTTTTTGATTCCAGAAAGTTCTTTTTGTTTTCTCTCAGTTAATCTTATCTCCTTTGGAATTTTCATTCCTTTGTCATAGTGTGTTTATGTTACTATTATTAATTCTGTTTTACTAACAGCTCTCTATTTTGATGCTTTTGGCTTTCCTGAACTCCTTAAAAAAATCTCTGCTGGGGCTTCTGAGGGTGGCTCAGTCAGGTAAGCATCTGACTCCATGATTTCAGCTCAGGTCATGATCTCACGGTTTATGAGTTTGAGCCCCATATTGGGCACTGAAGTTTCAGCATGGAGCCTGCTTCGGATTCTCTCTCTCTCTCTCTCTCTCTGCCCCTCTCCTGATCTCTCTCTTAAAAATAAATAAATAAACATTAAAAAAAATCTCTGCCATTTTTTTACCTCTTTATATCAGGGCACATGGTTACCTCAGCATCTTTGTAGACAAATCCAGAAATGGATTTGCAAATAATTCAGTTAAAACAGAAGTTTCTTTTTGAGTGGGAAGATAAGCAGGCAAACTGAGGTCTCTCTTGATGTATGAAACTGATGTTCAACTTCCCTGGGTATGAAGAAACAGTGGGATGAGTTCTTATCTAACCCTCTGAAATGGGATCAGTTTAACTCAACAATGCAAATGCTGCCAGCATTTGGAGGATGATCAGTCCTTCTCCAGAGATGATGAAATTAGATAATTCTGTTCCGAGTTCAGAAATGAATTAAGTCACCTATTTGCTAAGTATCCCTCCTGGAGGGTTAGTCACCTTTGCCCCAGATTCTGCTGGAAAAGCAAACCTTCACCAAAGTTTGTGGGCTCCTATTATCTCCTTCATGTTGATGAGGGACCATAGTCAAGTTGAAGACCAAGCACAAGCTGGCACAACCCCTGCAGCCCCTCCTGTGAGATATGTGTGACATTCCTCAGGCACTCTTGTTCTGCATAGAACAAAGGAAAGAGCAGAAAACATATGGTTAAATTGATAGATTCTCCATCAGTTTATTGCAAGAAAAAGGCAATCTTATCAGTAGCCTAATCTCCAGGAACTCCCTACTGTCTTATTGATAATGCTTTGCTAGAGGGTAAAACAAGTTTAACTTGACAATAACTAGGCCACTAGTCCTCTGTGAGTCTCCTTTAGCATATGGAAATCCCTTTAAGAAACTTTCTCTTGACTTTACCTCTTCCAACTCCCCAATGTATAACCAGTCACTCTGCACAACCTCAGTACAACTCTTTCGCTCACCTCTTTGCACCAAAGATATCTTCAACAATTCTTTTTTGGCCATCAGCTCTGAACCTCCACCACCAATCAAAAACCCCACCAATGCCATAAACAATTTGGCGGGGATTTGAAAAAGAAAAGAGATCATAGATAAGTAGACAAGTTCCATTTACCTTGCAGTTTGATAAACACCTTTTCTCCTCTCATTAAAGTGTTCAAAAAGCTTCATGCTCCAGCATAAAAATCTTACGATACCTGAAAAAATTGTAGAGAGTTTTTTCTTTATGATTGTCCTCAGACCAATCTCAGAATTCAAACCACAAAGGAGTGAATTGAGGACACAGGCCATCAAGGGACACCAAGTTCTGGTCAAATACTGGGATGCCTGAGAAATGATTTTCCAGTCCCCTAGGTCCAGAAGAAGCTCTCTGCTATGACCCAGGCTTTTCTCTGTACTTGAATGTGGGTATAGCAGGCAGACACTTCAGAGTCTCCCAAAATAATGAATTGGGACTGAAAATGGCAAAGAAGTCTCAGGAAAAGAGGGAAAATTACTCCTTCTTCCCATTTGAATAAATTCTGTATTCTTTCCCATTAAAAGAAACAAACAGAAACTACTTTATTTCCTCTAATTGTACCTGTTAGATTCTTTCCATCAATCCCAGTCTCGCTGTGATTCTCAGAAATCTGGGCAGATCCAGGTTTTGTCAGGTCTGAAATGACTACAATAAGGCAAAGAATTGGGCTTTTTAAGAAAAAAGAATACAAATTTATAAATGCAAAATTAAGGCAAAAGTTAATATTTATTTAGAATGAAAAATATATAAAATGAATTACTGGGAGCATGAAGATCTAGGCCCTTATCTACTATAACCTCTTTTAGGCAATTTACCAGAAATGCTTATATGAAAATTCTTCCTGGTGGCACTCTGAGATCCCCTCATTCTATAACTAGAATCTAGAACATTCTATTAACTCCAAGCAACTGCAGCACTCAAAAGTTTAAATTTCACCTTAAATCTTTCTTTACAATTTGTGATTCTTTCTGGCCCAATTTATCCCAAAATTCTTTGTATTGAGAAGCCATTTTCTACCTTGGGGTTTACCATTGCTAGAAATTTCATTCTATAGAACTGATGTAAGTGACTTTAACTTATTTGATTTTTGACATTGTTGTTTAGTAGGTTATTATATACCCAGCTGAAAGAACATATGGAGTTAAACACCCCATAGGTTTATAATTTTCAAGACTTCGTGCAAGTGGGGTTAGTTACTAACCCATAAGAGCAACTTAAGGGCAGATTTATCTCTGAATTACTAGAACCAAACAAACTGCCTGGCATATATGTTAAATTTTTTTAAATAAGTAGTTATAGGGCTGATTTTTCATTGTATATTTCTTATTGCCTTACATAATTATAAAATCACAAAGAATTGAAATGATAGAACAGACACACAATTCAGAATAGCCTGCTGAAATTCCACTTAAGAGGAATAAGTAGTAATCCGTGGTAGACTTTTCTTCAGCATTTAAGTGAAGAGTTAAAATAACTTCTTCCTAATGTTCTCCTATTATTAAATTAGTATCCTCACATGATTTTTACTTGACTTTTTTTATTTTTCAGCAAACAGAAAACAAATCAATGTCTTTTTCAATCGCTTCACTTTAGTTTCTTGCACCAGTGATTTCTTTGACTAGAAGGTACAGCACTTTATCATAGTTGGATCATTGTACTGTCACTTTGCTTTTCATATATTAACATATTTTATGTACTTCCACAATATAGCAAAATATTATTGAAGTTAGTTTTTGTGGGGTTTTTGGTGGGGGGAGGGAGCAGGGAGGAAAGTGAGAGCTACTAATTTATACCTTGATTTTCGCTTTGCAGGCATTCATAAAAAGGTTAAAGTTATTTTTGTCTCTCCTTTACACAGGAGCCAATTCTTTTCATTTTAAGCAGCACCTCAGAGAAAAAGCCTATGAGGGCCAGACAGGTGATATAACTGAACTGTGTGGACAAGGTATCTGTGAGTGATGACATGCCATGTTCTTTCTAAACAGGATGGATGGCTGCTATTTAGTTTCAACTCTGCAGGAATACAACCCCACAGTTTCTATATTCCACATCTTCCAGCTTTCCATGAGAAACCAGAAATATGTTAGCTCTTGCTTTTAATTTCAGCTTTATTAATGTATAATGAGCATACAAAATTGCAAGATATTTAAAGCCTGTACATTGGTATCGTGATCAAGATGGCAGAATAGGAGTGTCCTGAGTTCACTTTCTCCCGTGGGCACACCAAAGCTGCAACTACATACAAAGCAAGTCTTTCTAACAATGACCCAGAAACTAGCAAAACAGCTCCTCAGCAGCCAAAGATATACAGAAAGAGCCACACTGAAAAGGCTAGGAGGGCAGAGATGCAGCTGCCCTTGTAGGCACAGCGACCCACAAAAGGAAGGGATTTCACAGGCATGGAAGTTCTCCCTAAGGAGTAAGGGGCTAAAGTCCCACTTCGGGCACCCCTTGCCCTGGGTTCTAGTATCAGGAAGATGAGCCCCCATATCATCTAGTTTTGAAAATCCACACTTAACTCCAGAGCTTTCAAAATCAATGAAGATTAGCTCCAAGAGAGCCAGAGAGATATAGGAAGCCAAGACTCCTTCCTTAAAGTATCCATACACAAACACTCTCTCTTATACACAGCACAGAGGCAGCAGTTTGAAAAGTACTTGGGCTACATGTGAAGATTTGTTGGCTAATTCTAAGACATGTGCAGAAGGGGAAGGGATCTATAGGAACTTCCTAAGGAAATGGAAGCTCTAGTGGAAAACATTTTTGTTGCCTTCCTTGCCTAGCTAAGCTGACCCAGGCAGGTGCCAGTACTGACACTCTTCACTGCCTTGCTAGCAACACTCAATCCACCCTGGCTTTCCTCTGCTGACCAGTCCTATCCAACCTACCCACCTCAGCAGGCACCCCTACAAACCACTTCCTACCTTAAGGGTGGGAAGGGAGGGATATACCTGGAGCACTTGGTTGTGGGGGCCAGGTTGGATAGTACTTCTAGGCCCCATAGGATACCCACTCCTTCAACAGCAGGAGACATAGCTGGTCTACTTAACATATAGAAACAAACATAGAGATTGGGGTGTCTGGGTGGCTCAGTCAGTTAAGCATCCAAATTTGGCTCAGGTCATGATTTCATGGTTCATAGGTTCAAATCCCCTGTTGGGCTCTGTGCTGATGGCTCAGAGCCTGAAGCTTGCTTTGGATTCTGTTCCTTTGCCACTCAAGTGCTCTCTCTCTCTCTCTCTCTCTCATTCTCTCTCTCTCTCTCTCAAAAATAATTAAACGTTAAAAAAATTAGAAACAAACACAGAGAGATGGGCAAAATAAGAAGACAGAGGAATATGTTCCAAATGAAGGAATAAGACAAAACCTCAAAAAAAGACCAAGTAAAATAGAGATAAGTAATCTACTTGATAAAGAATTCAAGTAATGGTTATAAAAATGATTACTGAACTTGAGAGAAAAATGGACGAATACTGTGAAAACTTCAACAGAGAGATACAAAATATAAAAAAGAACCAATTAGAGCATAATAATATAATAGCTGAAATGAAAAATACACTAGAAGGAGTCAACAGCAGATTAGGGGATTCAGAAAAATGAGTCAGTGATCTGGAAGATGGAGTAGTGTAAATCATCCAAGCTGAACAATAAAAGAGAGAGAAAAGAACAGAAAACTTATTTGAAGAAATAATGGCTAAGAACTTCCCTGACCTGGAAAATGGAAAAGACAACTGATTCCAGGAATCATAGAGAGCCTCAAATGTGATGAACCCAGACTGAGTCACATCAAAACACATAATTAAAATGTCAAAAATTAAAAATAAAGACATAATCTTAAAAGTAGCAAGAAGAAAGTAACTAGTTATATACAAGGAAACATCCATAAGTCTATCAACTAATTTTTTAGCATAACTTTTGCAGGCCAGAAGAGAATGGCATGATATAGTCAAGGTGCTGAAAGGAAAAAGAGAACTACGAAAACAACCAGAAAACAATAAAGCAAAAAATGTCAATAGTACATACCTATCAATAATTACTTTAAATGTGCATGGACTAACTGCTCCAATCCAAAAACTTAGGATCACTGAATGGATTAAAAAAAAAAAAAGGAAAAGAAAATAAAGGACCTATCTATATGCTGTCTATAAGAGACTCAATTCAGACCAAAAGACACACATTGAAAGTGAAGAAAAGACATTCCATACCAATGAAAATGAAAAGAAAGCTGGGGTGGCAATGCATATATCATATAAAATAGACTTTAAGATAAACATTGTAACAATAGACAAAGAAGGCCATTATATAATGGTAAAAGGATCAATCCAACCTTTGGATTAGGAGAACCTAAATACATAAAGCAAATATTGACAGACATAGAGGGAGATATTGACAACAATACAATAATAGTAGGGTACTTTAACATCCCACTTATATCAGTGGATATATCATCCAAACAGAAAATCAATAAGGAAATGGTGGCTTTGACCAGATGGACTTAGATATATACAAACTATTCGTATAGTTTCAAGGATGCAAGGATGGGTCTGTGTCTGCAAAGTAATTAACAGTACATCACAGTAACAAAATGAAGGATAACAATCATGATCATCTCAATAGATGCTCATGATTTGCATCTATTTGAAAAAGCATTTGATGTAATCCGACATCCATTTATGATAAAAAAAAAAGTCTCAACAAAGTGTGTATAGAGGGAATATACCTCAACATAATATATGGCTGTATATGACAAACTATGGCTAACATATGGTGAAAAGCTGAAAACTTTCCTCTAAAACCAGGAACAAGATAAGGGTACCTACTCTTGCCACTTTGGTTCAACAGAGTACTAGAAGTCTCAGCCACAGCAATCAGACAGCAAAAGAAAAATAAAGACATACAGAGATGCCTGGTTAGCTCAGTCATTTGAGCATCCAATTCTTGGTTTCAGCTCAGGTCACAATACGAGGGTTGTGAAATTGAGCCCCACATAGGGCTCCACACTGAGAGTGAAGCCTGGTTAAGATTCTCTCACCCTCTCTTCCCTCTGCCCACTCTCACCCAATTGCACTCTCTCTCTCTCTCTCTCTCTCTCTCAATTAATTAATTAATTAAAATAAAAGACATCCAAATTGGTAAGAAAGTAAAACTATCACTATTTCTAGATGACATGATACTATATACATAAAATCCTAAAGACTCCATCAAAAACTATTAGAACTAATAAATGAATTCACTAAAGTTGTACTAATGAATAAATGAATTCACTAATTATTATATAAAATTAATATACAGAAATCTATTGCATTTCTACACACTAATAACAAACTATTAGAAAGAGAAATTAAGAAACAATCCCATATACAAATGCATCACAAAGAATAAAATACCTAGAAATACATTTAAACAATGAGGTGAAAGATCTGTACTCTGAAAACTGTAAGTTATTGATGAAAGAAATTGAAGACTATACAAATAATACAAAGACATATCATGCTCATGTACTGGAAGAGTTAATATTGTTAAAAATGTTCATACAACCGAAGGCAATGCAATCCCTATCAAATACCAATAGCGTTTTTCACAGAAATAGAACAAATAATCCTAAATGTGTAGGGAACCATAAAAGACTTTGAAGAACTATCTTGAGAATAAGCAATCTTGAGAAAGAAGAACAAAGCTGGAGGTATCAAAATCTCAATTTCAAACCATACCACAAAGCTATGATAATCAAAACAGTATTATACTGGCACAAAAATAGACACATAGAGCAATGGAATATAATAGGTAGCCCAGAAATAAACTTGTGTGTATATGGTCAATTAATGTACAATAAAGAAGGCAAGAGTATGCAGTGGAGGAAAAGAGAGTCTCTTCAATAAATGGTGCTGGGAAAACAGCAAATGCAAAAATAAAAAATGAAACTGGATCACTTTCTTATACTGCATAAAAAATAAATGCAAATGGAAAAAATAAATGCAAATGGATTAAAGACCTAAATGTAAAACCAGAAACCATAAAACTCTAAGAGAAAACTGAGACAATAAATTTTGGACATCAATCTTAAAATATTGTTTTGGATCTGTCTCCTGAGATAAGGGAAACCAAAGCAAAAATAAATTATTGGAACTATATCAAACTAAGAAAGCTTTTGCACAGCAAAGAAAACCATCAACAAAACAAAAAGGTAACCTACTGAATGGGAGAAGATATTTGCAAATAGCATAGTTGATAAGGTGTTTATATCCAAAATATATAAAGTACTCAAACAACTCAACACACACACACACACACACACACACACACACACACACACACACACAAAATCTGATAAAAAATTGGGCAGAGGACCTGAATTAACATTTTTCCAAATAAGACATACAGTTAGCCAGCAGACACATGAAAAGATGCTCCTCACTGGTCATCAGGGAAATGCAAATCAAGACCACAATGAAATATTACCCCACACTTGTCAGAATGGCTAGTATCAAAAAGACAAGGGGCGCCTGGATGGCTCAGTCGGTTAAGCATCTGACTTCAGCTCAGGTCATGATCTTGCGGTTCATGAGTTCAAGCCCCGCATTGGGCTCTGTGCTGACAGCTCAAAGCCTGGAGCTGCTCCAGATTCTGTGTCTCCTTCTGTTTCTGCCCCTTCTCCACTTGTGCTCTGTCTCTGTCTCTGTCTCTGCCTCTGTCTCTCTCTCTCTCAAACATAAATAAAAACATTAAAAAAAAAAAGACAAGAAATAACAGGGGCACATGGGTGGCTCAGTCAGGTAAGCACCCGACTTTGGCTCGGGTCATGGTCTCATGGCTGATGCGTTCAAGCCCCACTTTGGGCTCTGTTCTGACAGTTCAGAGCCTGGAACTTGCCTTGGATTCTGTGTCTCCCTCTCTCTCCTCCTCTCCCCTCCTTGTGCTCTGTCTCTCTCTCCCAAAAATAAATAAACATTAAAAAATTTTTTAAGAAATAACAAATGTTGGTGAAGATGTGGGGAAAAGGGAACCATTGTGCACTGTTGGTAGAAATGTAAATTGGTGCAGCCACTATGGAAACAGTATTAATGTTCCTCAAAAAAATTAAAAATAGGAATGCCATAAAATCCACCAATTCCACATTTGGGTATTTATCTGAAGAAAATGAAAACATTAATTTGAAAAGACATATGCAACCCTATGTTCATTACAATATCATTTATAATAGTCAAGATATAGAAGCAACCTATATATATCTATGATTATATACATATATACAAAAAAGATTCCCCTCATGTACTTAATTAATAATTATATATATATAATACATATTATATATGTAAAGGACTTCTGTCAAGTAGTTAATTAATGCATCCATCTCCTCATATATTTATTCATTTTCTTTTTGCAGGGGGAAATATTTAAGTTCTATTCCCTTAACAAATTTTAATTATAGATCTTAGAAATAAAAGATTCAGGAGACATGCTTCTTCTCAAACAGCTCATTATGGTGTTACAGAAAGAGATAAACACAACTGACCCTAACAGCACAGGAAGTGCTAAGCACATGGTGGCCCACCTGGTGTGGGTTTTTTTTTCACCTTTGTAGTAATAACTATACTCTGGCCCTGTTGGGAGTACAACATAGTGATACAACACTTATATACATTGTAAAATAATCACACACAAGTTTAGTTACCATTCGTAATCATTCAAAGTTATTACAATATTATCCACTATATTCCCTATGCTGTGCTTTACATCCCTGCAATTTAGTTATCTTATAACTGGAAGCTGGTGCCTCTTAGTCTCCTTCACTTATTTTGCCCATGCCCCCATCCACCTCCTCCCTGGCAACCACCAGTTTGTTCTCTGTATTTATGAGTCTATTTCTGTTTTGTTTTTTAGATTCCACATATAAGTGAAATCATATGGTATTTGTCTTTCTTTAACTTCTTTCACTTTTAATACCCTTTAAATCCACTCATATTGTCTCAAATGGCAAGATTTTATTCTTTTTTGTGGCTAAGTATTATTCCATTGTATATATAGCACATCTTCTTTATCCATTTATCTATTGGTGGAGATTTGGGTTGCTTCCATATCTTGACTACTGTGAATAATGCTGCAGTGAACATAGGGGTGTATATATCTATTCAATATCCTGTTTTCATTTTCTTTGGATTTATACCCAGAAGTGGGATTACTAGGTCATATGGAGGTTTTTGTTTTGTTTTGTTTCAATCTTGGAGTTCAATTTAGTTTGATTGTAGTTCAGTTTAACAAACCATTACCACCATCCACCCCAAAACTTGCAAACCTAACAAAATATGTCAGTGGACTTAGGCTGTCCACAGCTGCCAGTTTGTGACATCCAGATTGACAACTGCAACTTTCTTAATACTAGAGGAAATTAAAAATTCACTTTTGTTTTATTTTTCTGAAAGAAATTAAAAAAAATAATCCATATACTTTGAGAGTTCAGGGTCCTATGAATAACAGAATAGAATATAGAGACTGAAATTTGAAGGATTTGGGGGGGGGGGGAGTAGCATAAATCCAAAAAAGGATTGTTTCCCTAGACTGAGAGACACCAGGTAGGCAATTTCCAAATGGCAGAGTCTAGGGCACCTCTATTATCTCTAGAGTCCTATTATTTCCAGGAGATGACAGAGTTGGATCCATGGATAGATGGATGTCCATGAAATGAACACCAAAAAAGTAGAACAACCTATATTCAGATAGACTGTATACACTTGACCACCATTACTTCTGTGGTTACCGTTATGAGCTTCAATCTAGAGCCCAGTTCCTAATTTTCATTGGTTATAAAAGTGGCAGGGACTTCTAGTTATTTTCTATGCCCCACTCCCACTTCCATGATTGTAGGATTTTGAGTGAGGCACTCAACCAGCAACTACATTCCCAAATTCCCCTACAACTAGATGTGGACATGTGACCACTTGCTACTGAAGCAGAAATATTATAAAGTTAAGGTCATACCCACAAAAGGAGGTGGCCTGACCTCTTCTCTTTATTTCCTTTAGGTGGAATGTGGCATTAAACCATGTTGGATCAAGAATTGAAAACCTTGAGTTGACAAAAGCAAGTCAACAACACAGAAGGCAATCCCAGTAACCCCTGGCTACCTAGTCAGAATTTTATGTGAGAAAAGAAATGTTTTTAACTTGTATAAGGCATTGAATTTATAGCTGCCTTTATCACTTTAGTCTAACTTACACATAATGAATTCAAGGCCCTGGAGTGTTTATAAAGATCCCAAAGAATATCTCAAACCTCATTAAAAAAAAAAAGAATAAAGGAATGAAAACAAAAAGTCTGTGCCCAAGAAATTCCAAGGGCCAGGAGGAGTTGGTATCTGATTTAATTTTACTTAGAAAAATAGATTTACATTCCCAAAGTTAGGGGATAATTTGTGCTATTAACCTGTTTTTCCCACTGAAAGAAGAAATACCATGAGTATCTTGGCAGTTCTAATCTTGAAGCATCTTCTATATCCACCTGGGCTAAGATCTGAGTACTTTGAGATGCTGTCCATGAAGATATTGAAAATTTTCCACAATAGATCTATTCCTACCCTCAAAGAAAGTAACATATATTTATTTATAGGAACTTGTTTTGATGACTAGTACTGACTATGATTTGTGCTTTGATTACTTTGGACAGGGGCCTGAATTTTTTATGACAACAAACCTTTAAAAGAAAATAATTTACTGTCTCTCAACAGTAAATTTAGGCACATGAATTTTTTTATTGACCCACTTCATCATACTCGAGGGTTTTTTATTCTTCTTTTCAAAATAAGACTCAAAATTATTTTATTTAATAGATTGAGGGAATAAGGATATAAGAAAATGTGTAGAAACCCAATTTGGTGAAAGAACTTGGTAAGGAATGAGATCACATATATTTATGACAGCTTCAACTTATTACTAGATGTATCATTTATGATAACAAGCCTCAAAGGTACAATTAACCCAAACATAATATTAGAATAAACATCAACAATCCCTTTAAAATATTATATAACTCTTAACAGAACCAAAAATATTACAGGGAGTTTTGTTGTTGTTGCTCTAAAGCCTAGGGAACATTTCCTTTTATGGAAGAATAAAATCCAAGGTCTATTTCCTTGTCTGAGAGGTCTTTTAGCCTGCATAAAGATATACAAAAAGTCAACAGTTCCTATATTTTAACAAATATATAAATGAATGTTCAAAGCTATTTGCTGAGCATGATTAAATATAGTAAGTAATTTATATCAAAACATTTTCATCAACTTAGAGTATATCCTGCATTACTTGGACTTTTTTCATCCCTGTGGTCTGGGGCCATTTTACATAACACACATCTTTCCCAGGAAACCCTCTTTCACATCTGTGGAATAAGAGGAAAGGGGAGAATAAATGAACATCAGGTAAAATTCCATCAAGTTGAAATATAGGTTATCTACATACAACAACTTAACTTGTTTAAATTATTTTGTTTACCTATATTCTTAGTAAAATTTCCCTTCAAAACAGGGAGGCCACTTGTAGGTTTGCCAGGGTAAGTGTTAAATATTGCCACACCTTGGTTCATAGAGATTTGTCACTGGGCATCACAGGGCATTCCCTAACCTGGAAAATATGTGGAAAGCTAAAATACATATTGAAAGAGAAAATCATGGAGCATATTGTGTATATAACACATAACTGGGCATTTCCTGAACTGGAAAATACCTGGAAGGCTGCCAATTTATCACAGAATACAGCCCTGGAGGGATAGGGTTCAGGGCATTCTAGACCCACACCGTCCAATAGTGGTGTGAGCCACAATGCAATTACATATGTCATTTTTAAATTGTCTAGTATCCACACTAAGAAAAGTAAAAAGAAATAAGTGAAATTAATTTTAATAATCTCTTTTATTTAGCAGAATATATCCTAATTGTTACACTTCACTATGTAATCAATAACAAAATTATTAATGAGATATTTTATATTTTCACAAACTAAGTCTTCAAAATCTGGAGTGTATTTTATAATTAAACTACAATACAATCTAGACTAAGTGTACTCAAAGTGCTCAATAGATTCATGAGGCCAGTGGCCACCATAGTGAGCAACATAGACAGACTTCAGGACTTTTCCTTCTATTCTGAGTGATCTCTTTTTCAGAGAGTGGATGAGAAACATGATTCTCATCTTTTTGCATCTTTATTTTATGAAAAGTATTGTTGATATCTAAAATACTAGACACCAAGCACTCCAAAGTAGAATAGAAATTATTTGAAGTTTTGCATATGTTAATGCTGCATGACTCTTAAAACTCAAAACCCAGGGGAAGTAAACTACATAAAATGCAGATTTATAAACTGGCTGTGATTACAATTTGCAAAACTGCCTCACTTAATCCCATGTTTCTCAGTTTCATGAGCTGAAGATAGGCTCTATTCTTGACTTTTGAATCTGTAACTCTGAGCTTTCTGCAGATCACACAGGGGAATGAATATACCTTTGAAACCAAATAGGTATACCTGACTAATGCCTCCACCTCATCTTTTATAAAATAGAGGTAGTAACACCTATGTTGAGAGTATTTTCATATCAACCACAATAATATAGATCAATTACTTTTTTCCTTTCCCCCATCTATTGCGATTTGTTCTTATTGCCTTTCATTTGCTCGCCTTGAATCAGCTGCTATCACCCATCACCAATCCTAACTTCCCTTCTTGTGCATTTGTATCCTTTCAGAGCTTACTCAGTGCAAAATGAAGTGTTCCTCAGATTACCAGCAGATTCAGCCCTAGACTGTGCTACCACCACACCCCTCATCACACAGGGTTATTTCCTCCAGCTCTCCAGGATAAATGGACAAGACAAAAATCACATGTTAAGGGGCAATTATCCAATTTCTACCTTATCTACACCTTTTCCTTATTTTTCTCACTCCTGCTGCTTATTCTTTGTCATTATTTCACTTCCCATTAGCATCCGTCTCACTGGAGAGCATAAAATGAAAAGTAGTGAACACAAATGATCTACTTTAGAGATTAACAAGATCATTTAAAAATACTATAGCATAAAGGATGCTTTAACTGTTGAGAAAAGTAATTGCAGTAGAGTGATGGTTCAGAAATGTGCCACATGGGCAGAGGCGGGGGGTGGGGGTAGACGGAGGGATTGGAAATCAGAAAAATGATTTTTAAGAAAAAGCTGACAGGGGCACAGGCCAGAGGAGGCGCCACCACAGGCCTAAAAAGGAATCAGCGTAATAAAGTCTGAGTGTCAGAAGGAATGATTCGCACATCTTCAATCATCCCAATTAAGGCTTCAGACACTCTACATGACAGAAACGTGTGTTTAATGTGTGTGTGCATGCCTTGTATGTGTGTGTTTTAAAGTTGGGGTTGGGAGAGAATTTGTCAGTTATACATAGTATTCTGGGAGTAGATGTTAAATGTACTGTTTTAAGTTAAACATATAAATATAAATCTAAGGTTAAAAAGTTCCATGTAAAACTGCAAATATTTCTAGGACTTCAAAATAGAGCCTTTCATATTCCAGGGAAAGAAATAAGTTGGCCATGAACATTGATAATAAATATGTGACTGGGGAAAAAAAAAGTCCAGTTTTGGCCTGTGATTTATTTAATGAAGTGTTTACTGAATATTGGAAGACTAAACATGCCTATTGTAGAAAAGCTTGGAATCAAACCAGGAGGAACAGATCTCACCCATATAGAATGATTCACAGGTAATAACATTAAGTTTAAAAGAGAAAGCAAAATTTGTGCATTGCATGTAATTTCTAGATTAAGTGTTCCTACTTTGCACCAAGTTTAGATTGAGAAAACATTAGTTTTAGTATGACTCTGCCAGTTCCTAGCTATATAATTTACATAACATTTCTGAGCCCACTATCTACATTGTACAAGCTGGGAGATTATATGATCTCTCTTTTTTTCAGTTCCTGTCAACTGTAATATTCTAAAATTCCACTATTTACCAAAATGGTGTCCCATGGCTTACATTTAAAAAATACACAAGAGAACAGCAAAAAATTAAAAAGAAATTTTTGAGGGGTGCTCAGTCGGTTGAACATCCAACTGCAGCTCCAGTCATGATCTCACAGTTTGTGGGTTTAGCCCCACATCGGGCTCTCTCCTATCACTGCAGAGCCTGCTTCAGACCCTGTCTCCCTCTCTCTCTGCCCCCCCCCGGCTGTTCACACTCCCTCTCTCAAAAATGAATAAACATTAAAAAAAAGAGAAATATTTGACACAAAATAAAATTCCAGAATGGGAAAGGAGACCCTAGTTTATTAGAGAAATTTGACTAGGCATCAAAATCTTCAAATTTATTTTTGAAGCTAAAACCAACATGAGAAGAAAATGGGTTCTAGCTTCCATTGTATAAGAGGCAGTTTCTCCTTTACATGGAAAAACTCAAAGAAATATTTGTATGAGATACTTTTATTTATGAAGCCATCATCCTCAATAAACTTAATATCAGCATTATAGAAAATACAGTTCTCACTATTATCATGTTTATGTGAAATCTCTATATATAAAAGTTCAGAGAAACTATTCATGACCACCTATGACTTTTGGGTTATTGGTCCAGAAATAGAGCTTATGGCTTGAATTTTTGCAAACAACAGAATGAGGAAAATAATTTGACTACAGTAATTGATATATGAAGAAACGACTCTTGTCACATTTTCATTTCTCAAATTTCTTTTCCTCTAAAAAAGTTTTTTGAGTTGACTTAAAAAAATCAAAGAACCCTATCTACATTTTTGGTTAGGATTGGCAATAGCTTCTAATGGTTCCAATTTTTCTGGAATATATGGCATTGGATGACAGATTGGTCATATTCTAGTTCCCTCATGCTCTATAAATAGCCATAGAGGAAGGACATAAGACAAAGAAACTATTTATACATTGAGAATGGAGCAGAACAGAGAGCCTCCTGGTTTCCATGACTGTCTTCTCTCAGGGTATGTTGACCCTTGCGCTAAAAAAGTGTTGGGTTTCAGCTCAGTCTATATAAAAGTGTGTCCTCTCTGATAAAAGAAACTGAATCAAAGTAGGTCTGAGAAAAAAAGTAATGATACAATACTAAACTTGAGTATTTGATACTGGCAAGGCTCATGATAAAAATGTTTCTTTTTATTTTTTGGCTTTATGCCTACTCTAATCTTATAATCAATATGAAAACATAAGTATGAGACAAAATCCAAACCCAATGTTCATGAATCTTTCCAGTTGAAAAGATTTTTTGCTCCTATTCTGAACAGAGAGAGAGCCAAAAGAACATCTAAGAGTTGGGAGAAGGCCAAATTTTAGATGTAATTGAATGGCTGATGAGAAGTTTGGGTTGTAAGCCAAAAGTACAAAATGAAAAGTGCTTCTTAAAGGTGTAACAATCCAAAATGCATTGACATCCTAAATTATGTTTTCCTCTGAATCATTCAAAAGTTTAATCAACTACAATTTAGTCTTCTCTACCCAGTTAACTTATCTCAAGTTGTCTTATTTTCCAGTATTGACATGAAAAAGAACGCACTGTATCTTTAGATGTTTTGTTTCAACATATGCAGCAAAGAGATGAAAGAATGCCCAATCACTTCCGTTTTTTTTCAGTATTCCTATTTAACAACCCTTCCAGACTGTTTTTCTACTTTATGAAGCACCCCATTCATAGGTTCTACTGCTTGTTCACTATCACCCCTGTCATAAGTTCACTTCCTTCCTTAGCTAGAGTTTAGATTTCATGGCCCATCATTAAAATAATATATTGTTACAATCTTAACTATATCTCCCATTTCTCTTGGCAACATATTCTCTTGGGAAAACCGTAATTCTAATTAAATTCAACTAATACACTTAGCCTCAGTCTGCAACCAATCTCTCTTGGGGAAAAACACACACTCTTGCTGACTTTGAACGCACAGTGTGACCACAAAACTCAAAGGGGCATACAACACTGCTCAGCAATGGAATTTAGCATATAACTCTTCAGAATAACTATTTCATGCATTGCTATCTTCAGTCCTCCTATATCCATCTCCTCTAGCCTTCTCTCAGTTGGCAACTTTGCCTCATAATTAGCCAAAAATTAGAACTATCAGACAATATCTCATGCATCTTTACAACGTGAAATAACCAGCCTACCCATATCTGTACACTCCTATGAATATGCAAGAAGCATCTCTTGGGCTATCCAAGGCCAATTCACGCACTTGTGCTCTACAGCTCTCTCCTTTTGCTTTCAAGGACTTTGTTACTGCAATTACTTCCTTTTTATCCTGCATTGAGTTTTGCTTCTCTGGTGAATTATTGCCATCTATCTAAAACATGTTAAGTGTTTCCTTTCTTTAATAAAATAAATCCTTTCTTGAACCCCTTCCTATTCCAGTTTCCATCCTATTTCTCAGCTCACATTCATAGCACAGCATCTTCCTTAAAGAGTGGCCCATATCCACTCCCTTCCACCTCTTCTTTCTTTCTTTCCACCTCACATCCTTTCTTCAGCTCTTCTGTCCCATCATTTCACTATACCTGCTCTAATCAAGATTACTAATGACCTTCATATTGTCATATCCGGTAGTTACTTTTTGTTCTTACCAGATATTCTCATGAGCATTTGGTACATTGACGATTCTCTTGTTTTTCTGGTTTACCTCTCGCTTCACAGCTCACTCCTTCTAAGTCTCCTATCTATGTCCTGATAAACGCCAGAAGTTGACATTGCATAAGACCATATCTGTCTGGATTCCCCTTCTTTATCTAAATGTTCTCCCTTGATGTGTTTTCTCATATCCAACGCTTTAGGTCTCATCTATTTGTTTCTTTTTCTTTTTTTTTTTTTTAAATATTTTTATTATTTCTAGGAGAGAGAGAGCATGAGCAGGGGAGGGTCGGAGAGAGGGAGATACAGACTCTGAAACAGGCTCCAGGCTCTGTGCTGGCAGTCAGCACAGAGCCCAACGTGGGGCTTGAACCCACGAACCGCGAGATCATGACCTAAGCTAAAGTCAGACGCTTAACCGACTAAGCCACCCAGGCGCCCCAGGTCTCATCTATTTGTGACAATTCCCAAAATTAGCGGTCTAGCCTTAGTCTCTTTCTGAAACCATATATTTATATATCCAACTTCTACTCAGTATCTCCATGAGGTTTTCTAATAAACACCTCAGAACTGATATAGCCAAAAGAGAACAATTCAATAGTCTTTTTCAAAACTTGCTTCACTCTCAATTTTTCCCCAGTAAGTGACATAACTATCCACCCAGATGCTTAAGTAAAAAATCTAGGCATTGTCCTTCATAATCTACATTTAATCCATCAAGTCTTATGGGCTCCACCTCCAAGACTTATCCCAAACCATCCACTTCTTTCCATATTCATTGTTATCATCTTATAACCTCCTAACTGGTCTCTTGTTTTTTCTTTTACTCGTTTACAATCTTTATAATTCTTCACATAGTAGTCAGAAGGGGTTTGCAACGTAAATCAAATCATGTCACTCCCTTCCTTAAGAATCTCTAGCTTCCCATCATTCTAAAGTAATTCCAAATTTGTCAGCCACTTATAGGCAGTAACCTAGCCCTTGCTGACTCCTGTGATCTCTCAGACCCCCCTCCCTAATTCACTACACCTACCAGCACTAGCCTTTCTTGAATAACTTTAAGTGCATTTCTAGCCAATGAATGAAGTCCATTCATTCTACCTAACTGGAAAACTTTTTCTCTGATCTCCTCATACTTAAACCTTTTTTTTTTTCCTTCAGATTATATAACTCCTTTAGAGCCATTCTAACTACTACTTACTCAAAAGCTGCCGCCAGTCCCCCTATTTTAATTTCTTGCATTATGCTTATTCTTATTTTAATCTTTTTCTTTCTTTCCTTCTTTTTTCTCTTATTATTTTCTTTTATTTATTTTGTTTCATTTTATTTATTTTATTTTGTTTCATTTTATTTTATTTCTTGCTTAATACATTTATCTACTTCTCTATTAGCTGTCTTCCCACTACCACCAATAGAATCTCAGTCCCACAAATCTGGAACCTTACCTTTCTGTTCTCAGCTCTATCCTTAGTATCTAGAACAGTGCCTGTGTGACACAAAGTCAATGCTCCATAAATATTTTTAATGTATGAATAATTGAATGTTTCAGGTACATCCATGTTTAAATTAAAATTTGTCAAGATGTTTAGATATAGAGCATTTCATTACAGTTATAAAAGAAAAAATATCTTTTTCTGATTTTCTAAATGTATGACATCAGAAAGTTAATAATTGGTCAGTTTTATTGTTGAGAAGAATGAGAAGAGAAGGCTTGAGTTTATAGATCAGCTTTATAACACTCTAAGGTACAGTTTCTAGAACCACCATATAATCCAGGATTTGCATATATATCAGGGAAATGTAAAACCATTACAGTCTATGTAAGTCAAATTTACTAGTTATCTAGTAGCCATGGTTAAGAGATGCTTTACTTGGGCAACGTCCACTTCTGGACGAGTGGGAGTAACATGGCTCAGACTTATCCTCCCAACAGAATCAAGATTAAAGAATAGCCAAAGTATATCAAACAATGTTCTATATACACACAGACCATCAAGAAGTGCAGGATAATGATTCCTGAGAGTCAGAAAATGAAGTAAGGCCTACAGTTGCTTCAGCTGTTAGCCTAGAGGGAATTTTCAGCTTATGGGGTAGGAAGAGGGAGTTTAAGTAAAGCTCAGTGGTCTCCCTTGAGTTGAAGAGATGGGTTCAAGTGTCAGAGTAGATTATGGTGGCTAGTGTTTATAGAGTAGAGTACAAGAGGGGCGCCTGGGTGGCTCAGTCAGTTAAGCGTCCGACTTAAGCTCAGGTCATGATCTCACAGTTCATGGGTTCAGGCCCCGCATCAGGCTCTGTGCTGACAGCTAGCTCAGAGCCTGGAGCCTGTTTCAGATTCTGCGCCTTCCTCTCTCTCTGACTCTCTCCTGCTCATGCTGTCTCTCTCTCTCTCAGAAATTTAAAAAAAAAAAAAAAAACATTAAAAAAATAGAGCAGAGAGAGTAAAAAAAAAAAAAAAATAGAGCAGAGTACAAAAGAGGAGATTGCTGCCCAGAAAGAGGAAGAGAATTAGAAAGAGAGAAAGAGAAAGAGAGAGCTCTAGATATCTGTTAAGGGTTCTTCTCAAGCCTTAGGCTAAATACTGACCAACACATGTGTGCAAGGAAAGCTGGGGAAATTATCATAAGAAAGGGGGAGGAGAGGGACAGTCCTGAAGTTCACTCAGGGCTGCAAACATGTGTGTTTGCACTGAGTCACAGCTGAAGTCAGATAGTGTAGAGTCATCACCAAAAGAGAGACCACAGTAGCATCAGTAGCATCAAGAAATACAAGGAGCTGATTTATATCAATGGTTTACTATGTAATGAATACTTATTTTATCAAAATAGTCCTAGGAGCTAGCTGTTATCATAAACCTCATTTTACAGATGAAGAAAATGAATTACAAAGATGTTAAATAGATTGCCCAAGGTCACAGAGCTAACAACCAAAATCATGTACATCTAGGATCAGAACCTAGACCTCAAGACAGTAAAGTATGTCATATCTTGCTAGAAGAAGCCACAGTCATAGGAATTTAAATGATGAACAGACTGGAATGATAGAGTAAGCTGAATAGAAGGGTTCTTGGGGGTAGAGTTCTAGGAGCATATCTCCTGTTCCTGATGCATATGGTTTGTTTAAAGCAACTATATTTACAAACCATTACCTGACAAAGCAATGCCTGAGCCTATTTTCTTAGAGTACCATAGAGTGATCAAGACAATGTAGCTCTGACTTTTCAGGAGGGCTTATTCTTTTTTTTTTTTTTTAAATAGTTTATTGTCAAGTTGGTTTCCATATAACACCCAGTGCTCATCCCCAGGAGGGCTTATTCTTAGCCAGTGACTCTTCATGATGATAATGATAGTAGCTCCTATTTTATTGAGTACTTACTATGTGCTAAGACCTGTGATTCACTTATACAAAATAAACTAAAATCCTATGCTATTTTTGAGGATTTTGTGTGTGCATGTTTGGTGTATTTGTATGTGTGTGTGTGTTTATGTGCATCTCCAATTGACATGGTTGAATTATCAGAGCTAATTAAAATAGCTCTTCCTTATGGCCAGTGGAAAATTACTGCCAGTACAAATTACACACTAAAATCAATATATTCAAAATCATAATTTTCAGCATTATATCATAGGTTTATAAACTGACCATGGGTAATGCAATTATACTCTTCTACAAGAAGCATGGTCTCTGAACTAGAATTTGGGATATTTGTTTCTGTAATACAGCATTCTACTGAGTGGTAGAAATGTAGAAAGAAAAAGAGAAGGAAGAATGTTTTATATTTTAGGCCTAACATAGTTTAATGATATATGATGATAAGTTTATACATAACATTTCCTTATATTAACAAATTGGCAGAAATTAATTTTGTCATAGATGGGTCCACAGATATTTGAAATAAAATAATCTATTTAGAAGTCAAAGTACCATCATCCTCACAGGAATTAAGAGATGCTATACACTCCAGCCTTCCTACTTCTTATTGCCATTTCTTTTTTAGTCCTTTGTCTTCCATCAAATTGTTGCCTGTTCTCCATCAAATTATTGCCATTTTTTTTTCTATTCTTCCCAGAGTCTGCCAGTGATTGATGTGAAGGTCACTAGTGTCTGTATGGTAGCTATTGTTTTCATATTATTGCTCAAAAGGCCAAGAGAATGCCTCTTTTATATGACCCCTTTTACCTGGCCCCAAGAGAGTGCTGCCTTGTTCTCTCTTTGTCTCAGAGACGTTAAGGAAATCATTGTCTTGTTTTATTTTTCCCATTGAACTTCACTGTCAAGATTGGGTGGTAGACATCCTTGGGTTTGTGTTGGGGAATCAAGAGATGTGTGCAACATAAGGTACAAAAACAGAGGAGCAAACACTCAGATGACCCCACCATACCAGTCCATAAACCTCTCATGAATTCAACATTTTCTTCAGGATAAGTTTCTTTCTCCAAGTCTCTTCACATTGACAGAACAGACTTCTAAAATGTCTGTCTCCACCCCATTCCCCCACCAAATACTGCCTATACATGCCTAAGTTCAACAATGAATCTATATCATCTAGAAACAAAGATAGGCCACTTACCTACATTTAATCACAAAGCATTTTCCTAAAGCCATTACCTTTTTAGCTAGTTCAAAGAATCATGGTAACTACAAACAGGAAAGAAAAATATACATGCTAGATATTGTCTTCTCCAACATTGGCCATGAAAGATTAAATGTCTACACTGCTTTATAGCTTTTCTACAATATACTGGTATACCTAAAATGTAAAGACAAATATAACATTTTCTAAATCAAGTTTCAATTGATGTTTATTACAAAAGTTATCTTTCCTAGGGACCATCCATGTCTGCAGCCTGTCACACGAGACATTAAGAACCACCAGATTCTTTCAAATGAGACCTTCATTTAGTCATCATTGATAAACTGAAGGATTCATTTTACCATGATTTCTGCAACATTTTCTTATTCTCAGTTGCTGGTCTTTCTTATTTCTCATCAAGATTCTGATCTGACTTCATGTTTGTTTGCTTTTGTCTTACATACCGCCTCCGGTGAAATCATCTACTTTCATGGTTTCTGTTGCTACTTGTCTTCAGATAGTGGTCAAATCTACATTTCTTACTCTCTCCTCCACTGCAGCCTTATTTTGTCCTAGAAGCCTTTATTTTTCTGCCGTATCATCATTCAGTCTAACCAAATCAAGCTTATCTTCCAGCTGTAACAACCAAATCTCTGAATTTCCCTGACTGTTAGTAATGCTGTCAGTATCTCAAGCTACTACCTTAGGAGTCAGGGTGAATATTCTGATTCAGTGTACTTCTTTCCTTCCCCAACAAATGGTTAAATTCTATAGGTTATTCCTTAGGTTTATTTCTGTATTTGTCTTTTCAGTTCACATTGTCACCATTCCAATTCATCTCCTCATAATGTCACAGTAAGCTTTCTTCTATTGTCTCCAAAATGAATGCTCTAACACCTTCCCTCACCTCTCATCCACCTGATGGCCCATTGCCAAATCTTCCTAAAATCTGCTTCCCCTCTACCATTACTGAGGAGGGAAAAAGAAGAAACTAATTTTATTGAGCAGTTAATCATGATTTGGGCACTTTACATGTTCCTTAAGTCTTCTCATCCAATATCAAGTGGTAGGTATTAGAGCTGGTGTTGTACAGATGAAGTGAGAGTCAGAAAGGTTAACACCCTGCTCAAGATCCCCCCAGCAGTTAGTCATCAGTGTAGCTAATAGATGAGTTATGTCATCTCAATTCCATCCTGCTCACTCTACAACTTTTGATTGTTCCTCATTATCTACCACACTGCTCATTGAATCTTTATGTTTTGACTATCTATAGTGTATCTGGAACTGCATGGAAAACAAAGATCAGCAAGAGAGATCCTTCCTTCAGGAGTTTATAGTCTAGGAGAAAAGCTAACATATGAAGATAACTAAGAAATTGCCTATTTTGTTCTTGTTGTATCGCCATCATCCAAAATAGTTCTGTATTGGTTTCTTAACACTGACATAACTGAGTACCACTGAGGAGGGAGCTTAAAACAACAAAACTTTATTCTCTCACAGTTCTGGAGGCTAGAGTCAAAATCAAGATGTCAACATGGCTAGAGTCCTTCTAGAGGCTCTAAGAAAAAAATCTGTTGCATTTATCTCTCCTAGCTATTGGCATTGCTTTGCTTTTGGCTGCAAAGCTCCAATCTCTGTATCTCAGTGTCTTTGTCTATGTTCCCAAATGTCACTCTCCTTACAAGGACACTAGTCATTGAATTTAGGGTTCTATCCTAATCCATACGACTGCATCTATACATTCACAAAGACCCTGTTTCCAAATAAGATCACATTCATGTGTTACAAGTGAACTTGAATTTTGGGGAGGTACTACTTAGCTACCTTATTACAGTATATAACACAGAATATCTACTCAAATATTTTTTGTATAAAGAAATAGTATGAAGTTGAAAGTGCTAAAAGAGGCAAGATTTTTTTTTTAAATCTTGGTATTTTTTTTTACTTTATACATTGGTATATTTGACTAGCTTTTAAAGCTCTCCATAAATTTTTAACCCTATAAATGCAATCTTATTTCTTACTACACTTCAACATAAAACTTGTCAATTTTTCTAATTTCTTCCCGATCTCATATTCTCTTTCCCGATCTTTCTCCTGATATTTTTAAAAGCCTATTAAAATGTCACATCTTTCAAGAAACCTTTACTGACCCCATGCCCGCACCCTCTAAAAAGGAGTTGCATTTTTCTCTGCATCAGTCGGAGTTCCAGTTACCAAACTATTTAATAAACTATTCATAAACTCAGTGGCTAACAACAGTAGCAGGTTGCTGGTTGTCATGGTTCTGTGGGTTAACTGGGCAGTTCCTTGGCTGGTTTCACTTGGGCTCACTCATGTGGTGCCTCAGCTTGAGTGTCAGTTGGGCAGGAGGGTCTAAGATGACCTCACCTACATGTCTGACAGGTGGTGCTGGTGTTGTTAGGAAAACTCTATGTTCCATCATGGGCCTCTCTTCCTCCAGTCAGCTAACCACCTTATATCTACGGCAGTCCCAGGACAGAGTTCCAACTGTGTTATGGTGGAAGCTTCAATTCTTTTTAAGACATAAACTCCAGAGCTCAACATAATGTCACTGCCATCATCTTATAATGGTCAAAACAAGTCAGAAGCCCAGCCCAGACCCAAGGGTCAGGGAAATTTTCTACATCTCATGGTGTGAGGAGCAGCAAAGTCATATTGCAGAGAAAAATAGGAGAAGAGCACGTGATTATGTTTGAAACCAATATACAACACTTGGGGCATAATGACATACTATGTTTTATTGCTCTCCAATCACACCTGTTTTAATCTAATTGATTAATTGATTTCCAAATCATGATATCAGTTTAATGGAATCAAAATTCAAAACACATAGTTTTCTTAAAACTTCTTAAATTTTTAATACAGATTTAAATAAATATTATGTTTTCAATTAATACTTATAACATTAATTGCATAACACTTTGCTAGACATTGTTCTAAGTATGTACAGTCATTTAATTCAATGTATATTAAGTATAGTTTACCCTTGATCAACAGTTGAAGTGTGCAGGTTCAATTTTAAATGGATCTTTCTCATAAGTACAGTAGAGTACTGTAAATGTATTTTCTATTTCATATGTTTTCTTAGTAACATTCTATTTTCTCTGGCTTACTTTTTTGTAAGAATATAGTATATAATACATACGACACACAAATATATGTTATTGACCATTTATGTTATTGGTAGGACTTCTGGTCAACCATAGGCTCTTTGTAATTAAGTTTTTGGGCAGTCAAAAGTTATGCACACATTTTCTACTATATGTGGGGGGGGTGTCAGTGCCCCTAATTCCTGTGCTGTGGAAAGGTCAACTGAAATTCAATTCTCACAATAACTGTATGAGATAAATCTATTATCCCTATTTTACAAAGAAGGAAACTGAGGCAAAATAAGGGTAAGTTCCTTTCTCAGTGCCCATAACTATTAGGCTGGTAGTCAAACTCAGGCATTTTGGTTCTAGATTTCATGCTCTTAACCATTATGTTTTCTTTGTATTGATATAATGATATATACTATCATTATAATTTTATATCTATATAAGTATAGTTCATTCAAAACTACCCAGAAAATGTTTCAGCATCATTGAAATGGTTGAATGAACAGAAAAGTCAAAGAATGTACTTCCAGGCAAAATGTATTTCTATCTAAAACAGCAACTTTTTAAAAATTTATTCTGAGAGAGAAAGACAGCGTGAGCAGGGGAGGGTCAGAGAGAGGGAGACACAGAATCTGAAACAGGCTCCAGGCTCTGAGCTAGCTGTCAGCACAGAGCCCGACACGGGCCTTGAACCCACGAACCGGCAAGATCATGACCTGAGCTGAAGTCGGACACTTAACCGACTGAGCCACTCAGGTGCCTCCCAAAAAATAGCAACTTTCTTTTTAAGAAAGCACATACAAATAAGTCTAATAATGGCTGAACTCATACCTGAAGTTAAGGCTCCATTTTCTTTCTCTCACTCTGTTCCTCTAAAATATATGAATACTTGGCCTTTTCTGGTATATTCACAGGACAAACTTCCAGTTAGTCATATCTTCAATGAACAATTCTGCTCTAAGCTTTGGTAGTATCCTCCACCATTCATATTTGTAGGAAATTAGCACGTGACACAAATAAAGCCCATACCCATGTGGGGCAGTTAACATGACACCATTTTATCTTCTTAACCTGCTTGATCTTAGTCACAAAGAGGATTCAGGATGAGACACTAGAGCAGATCTGGTACATCTATCATTGCTTCTGGGAAAATCTCCTAAGAGCATGCATTTATAGTAGGACTGAAATTGTGCCCCCATAGGATGAATAAGGTTGAAACTAGCACAAAATTTAAAGGTTGTTTTTCAGAGAACTTCTGCCCCCAGATCATCTACTGTGTCTTGTCACACCACACTAATAAATCCACTAGCTCCCTCTGCAGAAGCCTGGACTCAAGGTCAACTGATATGGTCCCATGAACTAACAGGGCCCTCCATTCCTTTGACTCCATCCAGTTTATGCCAGCTCTTGGAGCATGCTCATAGCCTTTTCCCCTTGTCCTAAGATAACCTCCTTACATCAGGGACTGAATTTTGCTTCATTCTGATGTTAAGTCCCCATTCCAAAGTGAACACAGGATGAACATGTTACATATATGTTTGCTCAATGGGTTTTCCCCATCTGTCCTCATGAATAGTAGTGTTTTCTTGTCCTTTTCATCAATATTTATGTAATTTCAAGCCCTATGATTAGAAAAAACTCTAAATTTCTCCCACTTCAGGGAGGCAGTTTTGAGGTTTATACTCCTGTCTTCTTGTTCGGCTACCTCTCCAAAAAACTCTTTGCTTGCTGCAACCTGTCTATGATTGACTTTGCTATGCATCAGGCAGATGAACTTGTGTTCAGTTATCAGACAATTTTTAACATGTTCAAATACTAGGTATGTTGTTTACTGACAGCTTGAGGTGGCAGAGATCTGATGCTATGGATGCCAGAGTTTGTGTGAATCCAGAAAGTGTAGCACTTCTGAATCTTCTTCCTTCTTTTGAAGGTATTCAACATAACATGTTTTACTTGAGAAAAAATTGTCTTGGCTACCCAATATTTTTCTAATAGATATCCTATTTTTTTTTGTTGTTTCCAGATAACTATGAGGTCCTTGAAGCATTTCCTTTATGATACCTGCCTATAAGCAAGGCTATATGCAGTAATAAAATATTTTATTTTATTACTAATATTTTTCTAATAGATATCCTATTTTTTTTGTTGTTTCCAGATAACTATGAGGTCCTTGAAGCATTTCCTTTATGATACCTACCTATAAGCAAGGCTATATGCAGTAATAAAATCTATGTAATTTAAGATGTTTGGTATATGACATAAGGTACTGGGAACATAGACATGGTCTATTTGAGGATGCTTTAAACAATGGAATAATCAACCAGACAAAATGCCTTGCC
Source organism: Hyaena hyaena (assembly GCF_003009895.1). NCBI lineage: Eukaryota > Metazoa > Chordata > Mammalia > Carnivora > Hyaenidae > Hyaena > Hyaena hyaena. Next base: position 1,978,065 of record NW_024080888.1, read on the forward strand.
AAAGTAATCGTGGAAATTGAGGGGAGCTTTTAGAATTCATGCTAAAAGCTGGATAAATCTCTCTTTCTCTAAATCAGGCATGGATGAGGTTGTTGCCTAGCTCTCTTGGCATGGTATAGGTGATGTTCTCAATAAAATCAAAGGATTTTCTCACAGTATAATTGTTTGGGGTTGAATTTTATTCCCCTAAAGTTGTTGAAGTCCTAAGGCCATGGCTGTGAAAGTGACATTATTTGCAGATGATCAAGTTAAGATGAAGTTGTTAGGGTAGACCCTAATCTAAAAAGACCCCTAAAAAGGGGAAAATCGGGCACAAAGATAGACATGCAGAGATATGGAAAGTGACAGAGAGAAGGAAGAAGAAGATCGCCACCTACCCCACAGAGCCCCAAAGAGTGCCAGCAAATCCCTAGATACTGGGAGAGAAGAATGGGGTAGATTCTCCTTGGCAACTCTCAGAAAGAACTGAGTCTCTTGACACCCTTAATTGTAGACTTCTAGCTTTCAGAATTATGAGACAATCCATCTATCTTATTTAAGCCGCCTAGTTTGTTGTACTTCATTATGGCAGCCCCAGAAAACCCACACAGAAGACTCATATACTCTGTAACCTCTGGCCCTAAGTGGCCACAGCTACTGGAGAATAAGTTCTGGCAGCAGTAACAGGACACAGACTAGTTAGAAAACAAAGAGGCTATTTACCACAGGAAAAAAACCCCGTGATTTTCTTAACCTTATATTCATGCAAGTCATAGCTCTGCCCCCTATTTCAGGAGGGAGAACAATTTTCCATGGTTATCACTTAATGAACACATAACTTCATTTAATACTTGCCATATATCCCACACTCATTTAAGAAATATGTAAAAAGAGAGAATACAGTCCTATCTTTAAGGAGTTTATAATTAGTTGGGGGTAGACAAGACACTAACCAAATTAAAAATGAAAAAAGGCAATATCTAATAGATTTCTAAATTAAATAGTATTAGAGTCCTGTAAACTCAGTGTTAGTATAAAAATTTCATAGGAAGACTGTCGTTTTAAATTATGTATTTAATATGTGCAAGCATAATATGTGATACTTCAAAAGAGAAATAAACTTTTAATATCAGCTTTATTTTTAAGGTTTTACTTACGTGATTTCTCCACGCTCAGTCTCCACCAACCTGACTATGATTTGGTGTCCACATAATCTAAATACCTACATACGGCACCTAATTCCTAAGTCCAGACTCTGGAATTAACCCAGCTAAAAAGAAGGCTTAATTGAAAACAACTAAAAATATGATGTGAAATGTGAATTATGTGTGGTTTTCTTCTTTTCAGTAACTTATTATAGTATATTATTATATACTAATTACTATATAATATGTATTAAAACACGAATAATATCTTCACTATAAAATACTTAAACGCAGAGGATGTGTCTTACTCCCATTCAGGATCCAGAGTTTTCAGAGGCACCTGGGTGGCTCAGTCAGTTGAGCATTCAACTTCGGCTCAGATCATGATCTCATGGTTCATGAGTTCGAGTCCTGCATCGGGCTCTGTGCTGATAGGTCAGAGCCTGGAGCCTGCTTTGGATTCTGTCCTCTCTCTCTGCCTCTCTCTCTCTCTCTCTCAATGATAGGTAAGTATTTAAAAAAAATTTAGGATCTAGAGCTTTCAAAAACGTTCAATAAACAAACAAAAGAATAAATGGGTGTCTGATATTAACTCTTCACAAAGAAATATATTTATACTCCTAACCACTTGTTCTGGTACAATACACCTTTACTTCTTGTGTTGATTAATTTTTATTGATTCTCTGGTGTATGGCCCCCACTGCTTTTATCTTACACCATTCAGAATTGGGTTATTGATTCCCTGCATCAGGAGTCTAAAACTATTTACAGACAATTCTAAGTCTTTGCGAATGTGCATGTTCAAAGTTCACTTTACGTGCAGAACTTAGTTATATTGTGAGGGAAATTTTGTTACTCATCAGTATGTTCTACGTCAAAGTTTGTTTGCTTTTTAGTTTTGAGAATTTCTTGGTAATTGCAAGTTCATTCTCATCAGAAGATCAAGAAATTAACCCAGTGAGTTGAGACCAGCTATTTTGTAAAGGAAAGTAAGGAAGGCAGAAAGACGGAAAGGAAAGCAAGGGAAGGAAAAAGTGTATCTACAGTATGGGTAAGTATTACCTTATAGAACTTGTGTGTCTTACTTAGGAGGACCATAGTTTTTAAAAAAATTTTTTTGAAAACCACTGTCTACTTACAATCTCCATCAATAACTTTTGGCCATTGAATAACTTTTAATATTTTCATGACCCCATAATTTCGGCTTCTTTGAATTCATTGAGCTTATGTCTAGCTTTTCCTGAATTCTGTTCACTTTGTAGCCATGGCACTTACATGTCTATCTTTTTTGATAAGAATGATTTCCAGAATATGGCTACTTTTAGAATGATCTCCTGAGTTGCACAGGTCACCTACATCAAGAAGCTCAGATTATTTGCTGTATAAATTTTCACAGATGAGCAACACTAGCTCGCAGTAGATATATTGTGTTAGATTGTCTCTCCTCTTGAGCACAGCCTAGCCAGCCCCCACTTGGCTGTCAGCTGGGCTCAAAAGTCTGAGTACTTGCAGCATCTTATGAACTGAGAAGTCCCAACTGATCAGAGAATACATTCAGCATTATGTGCCAAAATTCTACAAACTAAATGTTCTCAATTTTAGGATGTCCCTGCTAGAAACAAACAAAAGTTTCTTCTGACCTCCCAACAGGAAAGTGGTCCCAAATCTGTTGGATGTGATCAGTTTATGTGCTAAGATGCCCTAAAGATGTGACTCTTAAACTTCCCAATGGGAAGTTCAGGACTGGGGCCCAATGATTGCTGAGATGTCAAGGACTCTGGCTCATAAACATGCAAAGGACAAAGACACTTACTTTTGTTTGCTAGGTTGGGGGGTGGGGGAACCTTGGATCCTAGCATTGGAGACAATCCTCCCCACTAACCCAGATCTGTGGAATGATGTTGCTCCTTAAATAATCTGAAAATAAAAATAAAACTCTCAACCAGTTTTTACTGGTACAAAGATTTTATTAAATAAAACAAAAAGATTTAAATAAAAGATCAATGTGACCTCTCTGTGTGGTGAATAGAGACTCAGCATCCTTCTACCTCCACGCTTATTCAGAACTCACTGCTCCTTACTGCTATCTTTTCCATTCATCAATTCAAAATAAATGCTTAAGGCACATATGTACCCATAGTGCTAAGAACTCTAATCTGATCTCAAGGGTCTTACTCTCTAATATGGGACACAGATATTAAATTAGTAAACCAGTATTAGTAAACCACTACTATGTATATGTGTGTGTGTGTGTGTGTGTGTGTGTGTGTATGTATGTGTGTGTGTATATATATAATATATATATAATATGTATATATATGCATACATACACATTAATAAAATACAAATAGATACTAAGAAAGAGGGGAACACACCATGGTACTACAAAAAAATGTCATAACAAGGGAGAGGGATTACTGTGAATTGTCAAGATAGATTATGTTTCACCCAAGACCTAAATGATAAGAAGAAGCTATCTATATAAAGGCAGAGAGGAGCCTTCCAATCAGGTTAGGGGGTGCTTTCAGGCAAGGAAGTGTTTGGCTGGATAGACACTAAAGAAGACACTGCACAAACAGTTGGGAGAGAGAGAACAGTGGGGAGGGTGTGGGAAGGACTCTGGGTGTATAAGTAGGAGGTGGTGAGAAAGTTGGATTTTATTCTAGATGCAATGGGAAACCATTAAAGACTTTTTAATAGAAAAAGAACCTGATAAGATTGAAATTTAGTATGTAGTATGGTGAATAGGTTAGATATAGAGACAAGTGACCAAGAAGGCCCACAGAGATTCCAGGTGGGGGCAGTTTCAATCTTCAGATGAAAGATGATGTGACTGGGACCAGGGCTGCGGTTGAGGAAATGGACAGATGACAGAAGGTAGACTGACTAGATTCTGTGATGGGTTATATTTAGAAGAAGAAAGTGGTAGAGGGATCGAGAATGACTCCAAAGATTGCGAATTCCATATGTTGGTGGATAATTGTTGGTGTTTACTCAGATAGGAAAGCCTAGGAATAACTGGCTTTGGGGAGAAGATTAAGAGTTTTCTTTGGGAGTGGCTAATTGAGATGTGCAAGTGACTTCTAATGGACCTGAAAAGTCAGCATTTGGACAGCAGGGAAGAAACTCTAGAAGCACCTTTCCTCTGATCATTCTGATATTTCTGCTTCCTCATGTAGTGGCCTGGAGCCCCTACTGTCCCCACATAGGGAGATATGGTCAGATAAAGATACTTGATATTGTGTTTAATCAAATCACATGCACTCTTTTGCATTTTACTTGGTGACTTCAAGGTGAATTGTTGCCAAGTCAAATTTTTATCCAGATAACGAGCTGTATTTATTGCTTCCGCATCTACTTCCTGCTTTGTTGTAAGAATGAAAGTTACCACAAGGTAGAACAATAGATCATATCCAAACTGGGAAGCAGCTGGTATTGGTTGACCCAATAGTGAACAGAACTCTGAGGTGGAAAAATGATATTTACAAAAAAGTCAGAGAGGAGTAATATGTAAGGTAAGAGTGCATCGCCCTGTTTTTCAAGAGATAGCAGTCAGTCAACATTAAGGAGAAAGCAGGAATTCTGAGCTGTGTGATTGAAAAGAGGTCAAGGCAATCAAGAAGGGAGCTGCCTGGCACACTTCAGAACTCCCCAGTGAGCCAGACTATGTTAACAACTAGGAACATCTGTTCTGGTTTCCCCAAAGCACAATGAGTCTGTTTTTCAGTGGGACAATAAAGCATTTGGATATTTTGGTGGCTTCAAACTTGCATTTGACTTATAGCCGAATAGAAACATTCAGTATATGCTCTCCTTAACTCTTGCCATGAGTATATGTTTGTCAGCCCCACTTTATGCATAAATACATTAAGGCTCAGGTTGAGAGATGTGTCAGAAGTTAGAGATCTAGTGAAGAACAGACGTAGAATTTAATCCAGCTTGATCTGATTTTTGTACCATCGTATTACTAAAGAAAATGTGTCTCAAATAAGTGAGCTGAGGAAAATTGAAGAATAAGATTATTAATCAATGACTCTACTATGATTTACCATTTCAGTAGCCATTTATATAACTTTGTTTGAATAATGATTTCTATGTTCCAGTCACTAAAAATATACCACGAATATTATTTTAAAATTCACAAAGGTTAAATACATAAAAAATTACATCCAGTACTCAAAATAAAAAAGTCACGGGTATATATACATAGAAGATGTACTTTAATTAGGCGATAGCAGGGGCACTGGGGTGGCTCAGTTGATTAAGCATCCAATTCTTGACTTCGGCTCAGGTCTTGATCTCACAGTTCATGAGACTGAGCCCCACATCAGGCTATGCGCTGACATGGGATTCCCTCCCTCCCCCTCTCTCTGCCCCTCTCTTGCTCACTCACCCTCTCAAAATAAATAAACATTTTTTTAAAATTAGGTGATGGCAGTGTCTTTGACATCTATAGTGAAGAATAAAATGTATACCCTACTCATTTTTTTAGAACTATAGGAAATTTAACACTTTTTTTCCAATAAATAAAAATTTCAGGAAGATAAAACTGATGAAACTTCAAGATTACACCTCCGGGCAGTTTATATATCGGTCCAGTTGTTCTATTTACCATTCCTTAAGCTCACAATATACTTGACTGCATTTGCTTTTTACTCAAGCTATTTCTTCTCCCTATAAGGTCCATGGTCTTCTTTTACTTTATAACTCCAGGCACCAAAATCCCACCCATCCACAGTGACTGTTCAAATGCAATTTCTCCCATGAACATTTCTAGTAATAACAGAAATAGAAGAACATTTCCATTATTTTTTTTACCTTCCTATAACACCTTGTATTGTATGTGTCTTGACTGTTCTAATTTGAAAGCCTCTTCTTTCAGCATAAGTAGTACATTACACATCCTTGTGTCCCACCCCTTTTGTGAAATTTTAGGCATGCTTCACCTCAGAACAATTTCAAAGAGTTCAGCACATGAAATTATCTCATAAGAGCTTGACACATTCTAAATTTTAGAATACGCAGCAGGATTTTTCCAGAAACACTCTCAGATTCTCATTGAAACTAGTATCATTGCTCTCATGCAGAAGTTATATAGCCTTGAGTCTTCTAAATTATCTCAGTTTAAGTTTAACTTGCTCTGTCATTATTTCTTAGATAAATAACTTTGAGAACAAGGCTCATCAAGGACTCAGAGAATCTCCTTTAGGATTGTAGAAAGACCTATGAAGACATAACCAGGATATAAAGGTATCCAGTTTCCAGTGTTTATCTTCAGAACTATTCCCCTTTCTCTGCTATTCCTATTCCCTTTTTAAAAAATCAAAGGCAAAATAAATTGGAAGTTTATTTAGTAAAATAGATGTAAGATAGTAAAAAAAAAAATGGCTCTAGCAACAACCATCTAGCAACAACTTGATAGACAAAATCATCACTAAGAATTTGACAAAATTCTTTATGTGAATTATAAATAATTAAATAAAATGGATCACATCCTTGGCAGCAAATGAGATTTAATTCAAGGGTCGTAGGTAAAGATCCTTGAAGGCTAACATCTTTGGGCAGAAAGAAACCATGAGCTGAGTCCTGACCCTAGAGACGTGCGTATCTACTGGTAACAGCACACCCAGAATTGCTGAGCACCTCAGGACTTCACGACATGGCTAGTGGAAAGGAAAACTAAGTGGAGAATGGTAATGGGAAGAACTAGAAGCATCTAGGATAACCACTAAAATGCAATGAGCACTTACTATGTACTGGGCACTGGGTTAAGGGCTTTATTTGCATCGTTTCATTTAATTCCCATGACACATCACAAAAGAGGTCCTATTTTCATTCCTCTCCTGTAATCAAGGAGAATAAAGTTTAGAAAGTTTATGTGGCTCTGATAAGGTCAGCATCTAGCAAGTAGTGGCATCTGAACTAATCCAGCTATAGGTCCAGTGCAAAAGGAAGCTGGCCTGTAATTAAAATCATGTCTAGCCAGAACCAATTAAGATGGCAAATACCTAAGTTAGTTTCTTTGCAAGAACATTCCTCAAACTGCAACAGGGTGAGGATAGTAACAGTCTCTCAGGGGGTCTGTCTGGTACAAAACCCAGTTTCCCAAGAATGCAAGTACTCAATGGGTTTCTAAGGAACAAGCTGTGTAGTCCCAGGTTCCTCTGCAGGCTCAATTTCTAAAAAGGAATTGGAAGATGGAGCAAAAGAATTGTGCCCCATGCATCATCCCTGTGGCCCACCTACCATTTTAGCTGTAGCTGAGATGACTAATCCTTGTGCCTGCTGCCAAGATCCCACCTCATGTGCTTACTGTGTCTTTCCACTTTGCTATCTTGGAGCTTTCTTTGAAGCCACAGGAGCTCACTCAGCCTGCTCATTCAGGGTAGCCCAGACATTCAGAGAATTACTATCTCTAGGGATAGCCCTCAGTTCAGGAGGGACAGAGACTGCCCCAGCCTCCTATTATAAGGAGCTACAATCCTGAGGCTAATTCCCAACATTCCTCAGAAGCCCCAGTTAGCCTGAGCTCCAGTTGCTCATAGCAGGAAGGAGTTCAATGGTATACCCTGAGCTTTCTACCCTGTCCACTGCTTTGTGCCTCACTCTTGCCTCCTAGGATCACTTCTGGTGCAGTAACTGCATGAAAGTTCTTAACAGGATCAACTTTGGAGAAAACCAAAACTAACACAGAGGGCCAACTAGAAAACCAAGGAAGAAAATATGCCTTGAATTTTGGGTGGACATGACAGGCAATGAGAGAAAGGGTTGCAGCAGGGTAAGTGCTGCAGTGTGGGTACCAAGCTACCACCACCTCTCGCTTCAACTGTAATACTTGCTGTCTAACTTGTCTCTCTATTTCTCCCCCCTGACAATTTATTCTCCTCACAGAAGACTGAGTGACCCGTTAAAATGTAACATGAACTTATTACCCCCTCAAAATCCTCCAAAGCCTTCCAATCCCATGTGGAATAAAATCCCACGTCTTTACCTTGGCCTATAGGCATGTTATGATCTGGCTCCCAGATGCTTCTCAGCTCACCTTCTGCTACTGCTCTCAAATTTTGCAAGCTTGGAGAGATTTTCCCCATTGTCCCTTGCAAATTAACAATTCTTCCACTCCTGTCATATCCATCTCTCTCTATCCTTACACTCTACATAGCATTTGTCACCATCTGGCTTTATATAGTATGCAGCCAATTCCTGCCACTTATGGCAGGTGTACTCTATAACGTCATTGTGAATCCTCAATTGGGGAATACTGAACCACTGCTCCTAAAGGAAATAGAGGGCCAGGTTCCTGCAAGCCTCCAGATACATTTTTACCACCTAATCAATATACAACTATTTTTATGTGTGTTTCTGTTTAAAGACACCTTATTTAATATATATTGTTGATTCATTGACATTGAACTTACAGTCAAGAGCCATATAACTCACACCTGAACAAAGCTTAACAAATACACATATTTTCTCTGTAAAGCACATCATAGCTCTCTTGAGTTTAGGAAAACTAGACAGTACTTCAGCACTACCACTGTTGGAAACCACAAAATCACCCAAGAAACCTCTATGCAAAAATGTAAAGAACGCAGCATGAGACAGTCCATGAAAGGACATTTGCTTACAGTATGAGAGGAAAACAAGAAGAGTGTGACCTTGTTTGACTTCAGCTGGGCATGCTCCTGTAAGGTGACTCAAATTTTTTACCACTCTGCACATGTCTGAGAATGACTGAAAAATAGCCATAAGTATTGATTTCGGAGCTTACAAATATATTTAGTGAGTAGGCAAATCCACAAATATAGAATCGTAAATAATGAGGATTGACTGTATTTGCTCATGTTGTATTATTTCATCAATCTCTTCTTAGTATATCAGCTCTAAAACAAAGACATTTTGCATTTTTTTCCACTTTGTCTTCAGCCTCTAGACCATTATTGTCACGAGAAATGTGACATGAGTCACAAATGTGAATAATTAATTTTCATAATGTATTAATTCACCATAATGTATCTAAAATAGTATTTCAACATCTAATCAACATAAGAATATTAATGTGATATCTTGCATTCTTTTTTTTGTTGTTCCACATCTTTGTAATCCAGCCTCTATTTTATACTTAGAGCATACTTCAATTTTGCCTAGCCACATTTCAAGGGCTCAATAGCTACCTGTTGCCAAGGACTACCATGTTAGACAGCTAGGTCTAGAACAATGACTGATACATGCTAAGTCTCCAATAAGCACGGGTGAGTGAATTCCTTAATCCATCGCTTTCTGTATTCCAGACACTATACTAAGAAATTTACATACCTTAATCACTTAATTCATATGATTGCCGTTTTGTTAAGAGGTTTGACTATGAGCGAAACCATGTGGTTCTAAAAGCATTTCACGTTTGGCTACATATAGTGTGCACATTTTACCTTTTTAAGGCCCAGGTAATGCTAATTAATATAGTTATTAAATGCCTGAGTGATTAAGCATACTGTCACCCAAGAGCCTGTCCATCAGCTGTCCTTATAACTTGCCAGAGATTCCCTGGGAAGGTTGGTGGAACTGCAGATGAGCCTTCGGAGCATGAAGCATTACTCATCTTGCTATGGTTACTGACAATCTGAAAGGCTTAGCACTACTGCTAGGAGCAGTGTCAGAAAAGGCATTGTTATCCTTTGAAATCACATGGCTCCTCTCATTTTCTTATTGTGTGAAAGAAATGTTGCTATTTTTTCTTATCTGTGAGGCAAAGTCACTGCACTTTTTACACCAACCTATGCGGGAAAAACTACTGCATGACACCTATTGAATAGCAATGTAATAATCAGTTCATAATATTTACCTTCTTGTGATCACAAAAAGGACTTAGGCTGGCTTAATCAATTAGTAAGAACACCTCATGACTGATTAGCACAAACAATTTATTTTTTTCTGCCCAAATTCTGCACATATAAAATTCTGCAAGATTAATCAGAGGTAATTTACTGAAGAGCAAAAAAAGACCGATAATCAGTCAGAGCAGTAGAATATTAAAGCTTATTTTAATTCTGTAAAAATTGAAGAGCCCTCAGTATCAGGGTATAAATTGCAAATCATGTTTTCAGTATTCTTGAAGCCAGACTGTGATTCCAGTCAATGCAGCACAATTGTATCCCCTCAACTTGCAGTGTTTTACCCACACACTTACACAGAAGGTAATTTGGACATGTTGAGGGCATCATAAGCCAGACTTCCTCAATGCAGGCTACTCTAGATCAGTAAGTGCACTCCCTACATCATATATACCTACAGGAATAGAGCTTTTAAATAGAAAACAATCACTACTTTTATTTTTTTCCCCACTAATCCACCTATTGTCTCTGGGCTTTTCTGTTGTTGTTGTTCTTTAGTCTCTGAATGTGGAATTCCCCAAAATTAAACCATCTATGTGCATCATATATCATCCCAGAGTAACTAGAGCTGAACCACATATTTCCATTCAGGTTTAAAATACTCTAACATGGGGGCGCCTGGGTGGCTTAGTCGGTTAAGCGTCCGACTTTCGCTTAGGTCATGATCTCACGGTTCGTGGGTTCGAGCCCCGCATCGGGCTCTGTGCTGACTGCCAGCTCAGAGCCTGCAGCCTGTTTCAGTCTGTGACTCCCTCTCTCTCTGACCCTCCCCTGCTCACGCTCGCTCTCTCTCTCTCTCGAAATAAATAAAAATAAAATAAAATAAAATAAAATAAAATAAAATAAAATACTCTAACATGATAAGAGAAAATGCCTCTATCTTCTCCAAGAGGGTTGTAGTGTTTGAGCAAAAGTTATAGTAAACAGAAGACTGGGGTGACTTCTCTCTCAGTGTAAACGTGGGGTACGCATTAGAAGCAGTAGCACTGAGAAAAACAGTTTATCCAGTGTCAATTGCATGTTGAGTCTTTTGATTTTTTGAACTGGAAAGTTGTCAGTATCAAACTACAGAACAAGCCCCATGAAAGTTGTTTTAAAAACTTGAGTTTGGGGGCGCCTGGGTGGCTTAGTCGGTTGAGCATCCGACTTTCGCTTAGGTCATGATCTCGCGGTTCGTGGGTCCGAGCCGCACATCGGGCTCAGTGCTGACTGCCAGCTCAGAGCCTGGAGCCTGTTTCAGAGCCTGTGACTCCCTCTCTCTCTGACCCTCCCCTGCTCACGCTGTCTCTCTCTCTCTCCTAGAAATAAATAAAAAACATTAAAAATTTTTTTAAAAAAACCCAAAACTTGAGTTCGTATCAGGTAGCAAAATAGATGGTATAATATGACCTGCAGTTCAATTGACAATTTTAGTCAGGAGACAGAAAGTAGAACAGAGTCCTAATAGGAGGAAGAAGATTGTTCTTTCAAAAATCAAATAGTGAAGATGTAAAGAAAGGACAGGCTAGCAGGGCCTGAGGCTATAGGGAAGCCAAGAAGGGAAATGAAAATAAACAGCCCTTGAGGATTCAGCTTTGGCTGCCGAGTGACTAGCTATATTGGCTATTTGACAGAATGCCCAATCTGTATTCCCTAATATGAAATGATGTTGGTGATATTCCTCACTTGGTAACTTGTGTTCTTATATTTCTCACCTCAAAAGATAGGGGCGCCTGGGTGGCTTAGTTGGTTAAGTGTCCGACTTTCGCCTAGGTCATGATCTCGCGGTTCGTGGGTTCGAGCCCCGCATCGGGCTCTGTGCTGACTGCCAGCTCAGAGCCTGGAGCCTGTTTCGGAGTCTGTGACTCCCTCTCTCTCTGACCCTCCCCTGCTCACGCTGTCTCTCTCTCTCTCTCTCCTAGAAATAAATAAAAATATTAAAAAAAAGACATTCTATAATATCTTCCCTCAGTCATATCTGTCAACGTTATTATGGTCACTGCGATGGTTAATTGTGTGTCAACCTGACTGTGCAAAGGCATGCACAGATAGCTGACAAAGCATTACGTCTGGGTGTGTCCATGAGGGTGTCATCAGAAGGTATCAGCATTTGAATTCATAGACTGAGTCAAGATTGCCCTTACTAATGTGAGTGGGCGTGGGCATCATCCAATGCACTGAGATCCTGAATAGAACAAAAAGACGGGAAAGATGAATGTGCATTCTACGCATGAGCCAGGGCATCCATCCACTTCTGCCCCAGACCTCTGTATTTCTGATGCTCTGACTTCCAGTACCAGACCAGGACTTCTATCACCAGCCCCCCCAAGTTCTCAGGCCTTCAGATTTAGGCTGAATCAGACCGCTGGCTTCCCTATATGTCTAGCTTGAGACAGCAGAATGTGAGATTTAACTTCCATAAGTAAGTGAGTCAATTCTTACAATATATCTCTTATATCTATGTGTCTATATATATCCCACTGGTTCTGTTTCTCTGAAGAACTCTAACTAATACAGTCATCACGCACATAGCTAAGATTGAAGAAGCTATGGGCGCCTGGGTGGCTCAGTCAGTTGGGCGTCTGACTTCGGCTCAGGTCAGGATCTCATGATTTGTGGGTTCGAGCCCCACGTTGGGTTCTGTGCTGACAGCTCAGAGCCTGTTTCAGATCCTGTGTCTCCCTCTCTCTCTGCCTCTCCCGTGCTCATGCTCTGTCTCTCTCTGTCTCAAAAATAAATAAAAATTTAACAAAAAGATTGAATAAGCTATGATGTGAATATAAAATATAGATCCTCCACAGAAAGACTTCCATTCATTTATTCACTTACTCATTGACTGAACACATATTTTTTAAATGTTTACAATGTGCCAGGCTCTGTTCTAGGGTCAGGCATATAATAATTTGTACATCTAACAAAGCTCTTGACATCCCGGAACTTTATGTCTAGTTGGGAAAGATAAATATTAAATAAGACAATATGTAAATAATATAATTTTAGACAATGAAAAAGCAGGGTAAAGATTTGGAGTCAGATGGGGAAAGCTTGGGTGTGGTGAGACTAGCTGACATTATCTTGCATTCCCTAGAACCTTGAGGTCTCCCACGGCACTGTAGCTTGGGTTAGGTCTCATCTGATCTAACTAGTATGTGAATATTTTGAATGTCTATGCCAAGCCTAAGAAAATGGTGACACAAAGTAGCAGTAAGATGTACAGCAAAACAGATTTATGGTAGCATCATCTGGGAGTGGGGCAAAGCATGGTAAGGAACCAGAGATCAACTGTGGCGGGTTATTCTAATCAGGGCAGTCAATGAAGTTTTCTGAAATACCAGTACTTAAGCAGAAGTACAAAACTCTGGAGGAAGAGTGTTATAAACAGAGGGAAGAATCAGAGTCTAGGTAGAGTTTTTGGGTATTCAAAAGGTTGTAAGAAAGTTAGTGTGTTTAGAATACGGTAAGGGCAATTAGTCAAGGAGATGAAGTCAGAAGGTTGACAGCAGCAGATCACATAGAATCTTATAGATCATGGTAAGGAGTTAATGGGTTATTTTAATTACAATGGAATGTCATTGGAAGGCATTAAACTGGGAGTAAACTGACATGATTCAAAATTGTTAAATTTCTCAGAGGAAGACAACACAAAAGGAAGTCGTAATCAACAATCAACTCTGTATTTCAGGTTGGCCCAAATCCTGGAATGAAAGTATATTAAAACAGGAGCAAGCAGGTTATATAAAAACAAGAGAAAGGATTCAAAGATTATCTGAAACAGGTAACCCAGGTCAAGCGAAAGGACAGTACTATGCAACAGACATGCTTATGCAAGAATGTATTGTGATCAGGTAAGATAATGGATTATCAACATGATAGAGACTGCTGGGCCCTATCAAACCTACAAACCATTACTCTTGCTGCTTTTTCTTGAAAAAAATGACACCTCCAGGGGAGACTTAAAAAACTATCTTTAGTAACTACGATTGATAGCTTGGGTTCAGAAACTGGAATGTCTAAGTGAAAAGTACTGATTTTCTTGTTCCCCCTGTGCAGTAGCCATGGTGGTATTTCCTTGGATCTTCCTTCCAGAGAGCCTGCTGCAAGTTTCTCTCCTACTGCCATGTCTTTAGAGTCCACTGGAGAGTCCACCCTCTCCCCAGATGACTGCCAGCCAATGGCATGCATACTGGGGGCACCTTGGATTGGCAGTGTCTACCCAGTGTGGAAGTCCTCTACCAGCAACCTCTGCTGGACTGGCCAAGACACACTTGAACCAGCAACTCCATCAGAACCTCTTTCTGCCCAGTCCTCTCCTTTCTCAGCATTCAGACCTGGCTTGCCTTCTGAAGCAATCACTTTTGCCCCCTCTCCTCTTAACCATGCATAGGCATTATCTCCAATAAATGTTTATATCCCTACCTCCGTCTTGATATCTACTTCCCAAGAGACCTGAACTGACACAGAAACTGGCAAGGTTCTACTAAATGTTATAAATGAAAGAGTGGAAAAGAGAGAAAAACATGGGCAGAAATGTGGCCTCATGGTGAAAAGCCCATATGCCCTGTCTTTCACACTAGTATTTTGTTCTCCTTGACACAATTACACACAGTTACACACACCAAAAGGACAGAAGTTACATGAGATACAACAGCTTTCAGATAACATATGTTTGATGTATTCAGGCCCGTATGAGAAGGCAAGGTGGCTTATGGAAGGAAGAAGGAATCCATAGTGAGAAAAAGACTTAAAATGAAGACAATGGAGAAAACCAAATTAAAATGAGAAAATACAATTTTCAACCCCAAAATACAATGGGAAATTTTAAATCTGTTCTGGTGGCAATCAGGAAACAATGTTAAATGTTGGCTCAGCTGGTTAAGTATTTTACTCTTGATTTTGGCTCAGGTCATGATATCACAGTTCATGAGTTCAAGACCTAAATCAGGTTCTGTGCTGAGAGCAAGGAGCCTGCTAGAGATTCTCTCTCTCCCTCCCTCTCTGTCCCTCCCCTGCTTATGCACACACATGCTCTCTCTCTCTCTCTCAAAATAAATAAATAAATTTAAAAAGTGTTTTAAAAAGTAAAAAATTTAAATGTGGATAATTGAATAAATGATGCTAAGAACCAACTTAATAGAGAAAATAAGATGATAAAAGGGAAAAGAAGAGATGGAGAGCCAACCTACAAATTCTGGGTGTTACTGAAGAACAAATATGAACAAATGGAAATGTAACAATAATAAATAGAAATTTTGCTGAATCAAAGAAAAGTGTGAGAAGTTACAATGAAAGGTTTCATTGTGTTTCACAATAAAGCAGATATTTTAAAGTAGATATATTGTGGCAATTATAATTGCAAGGATAAAGAAAAGAGTCAACAACCACCAAAGGAGAAAAAATGTCTACCTACAAAAGCACAAAAATCAATCTGGTCTTAGCCTAGTTATTCGCAACATTGAATACAATGAAGAAATCCCCATACTTGGCCCCATCATTCCACATGATCTTTCTCAGTTGCTTTCTTCAGTCCCTAGCTTGCTGATCATATTCAAATGTGCATAATGCTCTAATTTATCATGCTAAGATCCCCAACCAAAACCACTTGGATCCTCCTAATCCACAGTGTTCCTTGGATTAGGTACACTTAGTATGACTGGCACACTAGGAAACTACTCTGCCTCCCCAGAATGTCACTTCCCAGGGCTGCCCCTGAGCACCCCTGTTTTCACCAAAGCCATCAGGCCACTAACTACTTCTGTCACCAAAACCTACCAGATATAAAACACCAACAGAAAAATAGGCCATTTCCTATATAAGAAAAATAAGATTAACATGTTTTAGTAGACCCTCAAATTTCAAAGAATGACCAAAGAAGGAAATGTGATAACTAAGATATAATAATAATAATTAATAATAATAATTTAAAAAATACATGTAGTAGCTAGCCAACTGTTGCATAAAACATAATTACTCTTACTAGTAATTATAACTGGGGCACCTATGTGGCTCAGTCGGTTGAACATCTGACTTTTGCTCAGGTCATGATCTCGCAGCTTGTGAGTTCAAGCCCCACACTGGGCTCTGTGCTGTGAGCGCAGAGCCGACTTCAGAACTTTTGTCCCTCTCTCTCTCTCTGCCACCCTGAGGCTCGCTCTCTCTCTCTTTCTCAAAAATAAACATTAAAAAAGTGAAATAAACTTACATCAAGTAGAAATTGTGTTTCTTTCTGTAGTTTTTAATGATGGAAAGGAATATGCTATGCATTCTCAAAACTGTCCTTGGAAATGGATTTTGTGCCAAATTTTTAAAATAATTTGATATCATTAATCAACATTTCATTTAATAATTCTACTTCCAGCAATCATATCCAATGAAACAATGTGACATACAAGCCAATATTTACCGTAAAGATGCTCACTATTAAATTATTCATCATTTAAAAAACGGAAGCCATGTCAACATCCAAAATAAAGAATACTTTAAGTAAATAATCATTTATAGTTACAGTGGAGTAGTGGACAGCCTTTAGAATAATATTCGTAAGAAATTTTAATAACAAGGAGATGCTTTAATATTATAATCTGAGATTAAGAGAGATAGCAGGATGTAAAGCTACTTAGATGTCTATCCATATGTAGGTATATGTGTTTGTATATGAATATCTATGTGCATTTTATCAATGATAATTCATCTTAACTATAGAAAAACATCTACAGAATGTTATCTAGCATAGGAATATAGCAGACTTTCTTATTTACAAATTTTTGTGCTTTTCTGTACTTTCAAGCTATTTAAAATCTTTTTTACTGTTTATTTTTGAAGGAGAGAGAGAGATACAACGTGAGCAAGGGACGGGCAGAGAGAGATGGAGACACGGAATTTGTAGCAGGCTCCAGGCTCCGAGATGTCAGCACAGAGCCCAACACAGGGCTCGAACCCACAATCCATGAGATCATGACCTGAGCTGAAGTCGGACTCTTAACCAACTGAGCCACCCAGGTGCCCCTACTTTCAAACTATTTTAAAAGAAAAATATGTTCATTCTATAATTAAAATGTTTAATTTTTCACTAATTTATTTTATAAGGTTCTTGGATATTTCAAAAATATTAGTATTGAGAAAATACTTATCAACTAAAGGTTGCCAACTAGTTACCTGTAAGTTAGATTTGGACTACATATCTGATTTTATTTGGTCCATTATGTGTTTTTGTACATTATTTTGTTGTCCGCATTGAAATATAAGGAAATTTCATATAAAAAATCCAGATCTGGATTACTAGGAAAGTCAGAAGATCTCATAATTCTGGACCCACATCCCATGGAGCAGCAATGGCTGGAGGCGAGCAGCAGCTGGGTTTTTTAGGTGAGGCATGAGCTTTCCTCCCCAGTCTGCTTCTCCCATTCACGTCATTTGCCCTGATCTTCATAAACATTTGCCTTTGCTAGGAGTACTTTAGAAATATAAAACTTTATTAATACCACATTGCTTTCCATAGTGAATGCCACCTCAGAGCCAGACCACTGAGCTCAGCTGTTTGGCAGTCTGGAGTGGAACACATTAACGCCCACAAGGGCTTTGCAGTAGAACAGGTGTGCTCTCCCCAGCTCAACACTTCCAAGCTGCTCTGCCGTCTGTCTCTCCTCTCCACGATCGGCATTGGTTGCACATCATCAACAGCCAGTTCTAATGTATGCCTAAGTCACTACCATCATGGCTGACTTCTGTCACTCTGCTTCTTCTATCTCTTTATGTTCTTCATTTTCTATTTCTTAACCTTTAATTTCTCCTGAAACAGTTTTCAGTTATGATATAAACAGACTGTTATATATTTATATTTGTATATATTTATGTTTTATGTAAACAGGCTTCTCTAGATGTCCCCAGCCCATGAAAACATTTTTTCCTTCATACAGGACTATCCAATTACAGTTTATTCATTCATTCATTCATTCATTCATTCATCCAACAAATAGCAAAGTGATAGTGTTTAGAGATAGCAGGGATCAAACAAACAAACCCCTACTGCTCCCACCTCTGCTGAGGTTATATGTTAGAGAGAGAAAGACAGATGACTAAGAAGTGACCGAGTAAGATCACTCCAAAGAGTGTTACTTGCTATTAAAACGAAATAAATTGTGATACGTTAACAACTAACGGGCTATTTTATATTGACTGGATAAGGAAGGTCTCTCAGAGGTAGTGACTTTTGAGCTGAATGACAAGAAGAAGAACTGGACGAAGGGTATTGCAGGATGTGAGAAGAGCCATTCTGCAAGCAATAAAACGGGACGATGCCCGACAAGCCAGAGTAGCAGGAAGGCAAAGTGGCAAGGCTGGTATGGTTCAAGGAGGTGGGGCTGTGCAGGCACTGAGAAAGAACTTAGCTTTTCTTCTAAATGTGATGGGAAGCTGCGGGAGGGTTGGCAGGGAGGCCATGGAGGAAGGAAGCTGTTGCAATAGTTCCAGTGGGAAATGATGGTGGTTTGAGCCAGGGTATTCATGATGGGATTCATAAAGTTGTCTTTAGATTTTTCTCAGATAGAGTCCTTTTTCTCTCCGTCCTTTGTGCTGTTTAGTGACTTCAGAAGAGATGTTTTTCCCTGGTTATATAGACATAACTATATAATTAGTCTGGAAGTCAGGAAGCTGTGGAAGACTGGGTCTTGAATAGCTCATGTTTCACTGTACTTGAGGGAATAAATGATTGCATTTCTTGACTCTAACATGTCATTTATTGAAGATGTGCCATTATGTTAGGTACTACTGACAAAATAAATGTTCCAAGTAAACTACAACACGTAGGTTTTCTACTATATAAAAATTTTGTTTCACACGTATTGAAAAGATCCTTTTAGCATTAGTTAGACATAATTTTTTAGTTGGCTTTACTTTTCTGCATATGCAATAAATTTTCATTATAAAGCTAAAGCATATTGTGCTATTTTTGAAAAGATGTTAAACAACAATTGAAAGCAATGTGTGATACCAATAATGGACATAACTCAAATAAAGTCCCCATGACAATATGTAAAGCTATTTCCATATTCTTCTATTTAAAGGCAATGGCAACTTTGTTGTAACTGCTCCCTGACTGAAAAATCACAGTTGGAAGACATTATCATTTGTAACACACTCTGATTTTAGAGATGCTAAAATACATCTAAAATGTGCCTCTTATAGCTGATGATATGAAGCAGTAATAGGAAGCTGTCTTAGTAAGCAAAAACATAAATAGGGCTAGAGCTGAACTTCTTGATTTATTGCTGTCCTGCTCTGCAATTTATCTTTCCATTGATCAGATAACTTGACTCTACCACAAATTTCACATACACATACACACACACAGACTTGTATGCATTCCCATAAACACGTACATTAGTATAATAAAGGGTTCTAAAAATGTGATTTTAATTAAAAACCCCAGTTTTTCTTCTTCCTCACTTAGTTCAGTATCTAGTTGGGCCCGTAACTCAATGTTTCACCCTGCCATTTCTCTTTGCATATATCCTTTTGACAGTTGTTCAGACTTAACAGGTAAGTTCTCCACTCTATTACCAAGTTCAGCAGGGAGGGCAGATGGCCCTGTGTAGTGTTGATGTGTTCCATCTTTTGGCTCACTCTCATGTCTTTGTCCTTATGGAGAGAGGAGAGATTCTTGGTAGTGTCGGTACAACAGAGTATCTTTACTGCGCCCAAACTGACACCACTCTCCTCAGATCTCCACTAACTTCTCTTGAAAAACAAATCTTAATTTCGAAAGAATTCAAAATTTGTATGAGATTCAGGAGATCTGTGCATTAAATATTCAACCCCTTCCACAACTAAAGAATAGACACAGAACAGTGTACTTGGTCTATGAATTCAGGGTGAAAGAGATCAGTGCAAAAGAAATGCAGGAGTTACTAAAAGAGAAATCACTAAAATTACAATGAAAATGTAACATTGTAGGATAGAAATCAGGAGGAAAAGATTATTTTGGGTGCGTAGGAGGCTTATCTTTATCATCCCCTACCTCTAGTCACTGGGTCAGTTTACTTGCTGGCAAGAAAATAATTATGGCTTAAAAAAATTAAAGAGGGGTGCCTGGGTGACTCAGTTGGTTAAGTGTTCAACTCTTAATTTCAGCTCAGGTCATGATCCCAGGATTGTGGGAATCAAGCCACACATCAGGCCTCATGTTGGACATGGAGCTTGCTTGAGATTCTCTCTCTCTCTCTCTCTCTCTCTCTCTCGCTCTTGCTCTTGCTCTCTTTCTCTCTCTCTCCCTCTGCCCCTCTCCCCTCTTTGTGTTTTCTCTCTCTTTCTAAAAAACAAAAATTAAATTAAAAAAAGTAAAGAAATTATGATATAACTGGTAGCCCAAGCAAGGATTGTTTGCTTGTTTCTTTGTTTGTCTATTTTGATAAGGGGTTCTTCTAAAAGACCTAGACATAATGAGGAGAAACTTTTCTCTGTTTGTGAAAGAGAAGTTATCAGAACAAAGGAGACCCATAAGTGGTCAGCAAGAAACTCTACAGAAGCAGACTCAGTGCATCTGGAAACACTGGTGTTTACTGTGGGTTGAATTGTGTCTCCCTCAAAGATATATTTAAGTCCTAACCTTCCATACCTTTGATTGTGACCTTATTTGGAAATTGAGTCTTTGAAAATATAGTCAACTTGAGATCGTATTGGATCTCTTTTTGGTGTCTTTTTAAGACTGGTGTCTTTATAAGAAGAGGACAATTTAAACACAGCCTCAGAAAGAACACCATGTGACTAAAGAGGTAGAGATAGGATGGATGCATCTAAATTAAGGACCAGGATTCCTAGCAACCACCAGAGCTTTCAGAAAGAACATAGCCCTACTGACACTTTGATTTTGAACTTCTAGCCTCCAGAACTGTGAGACAATTTCTGTTGTTTTAGGCCAACTGAGTATGTGGTAATTTGTTATGGCAACTCTAGGCAACTAATATAGAATATAAAGAAAGTTCTTTGCTCCAGGATAGGAAGCCCCACTGAGCATGGGTGGCACAGACAAATCACTCGAGCAGATCACCTGAGCAAGGCAGCAGCAGCTCTTCCAGTGTGGTCCAGAGGAGGTGGGCAGCTAGTGTGAACAGCCAGTCTAGCAGGGGGGAAACTACAGCAAACACGGAGCAGTGGGGTTGAAAAGCAACAGGGGGCACTATTAAATCCTTGGTTAATGATTTCTCATTTCCAGAGAGTGAACCTTGTGGACCACCTAATTTAATTCGTATTCCGTCCTTTACCACATTGCTATCTATTGTAGCCTCAACTTTTTTACTTATCAGATTGTACCATTTTTTCTCTCTCTTCTTGTTAAACTACAAATTCCATAAAGCAAATGTCACCTCTTACTTGTCCATTATTGATCTCCAACACACAGGAAAATGTTTGAAATTAGGATGTGCTCAAAAAGTATTTCTTGAATAAATGAATGAAGACATCTGTCCTTTGAGGAAATTTGTGAGAGAGAAAAGAAAAAATAGCACTTTTGTTCTATGTCTTGGCGGGTGGAGTCCTATTAGTTCACAGTATGATGGAAACTGGAAGATATTGCTAATTCTGCTCAAATCTAGACTGCTCCAACCATTCCTGGAGTCTGAGTTAATCTGACACCAGACTTTCAGAAGGATATGTACAAATGGATCATAGTTAGCAGTTAGTGCTAACACAGAATGATGCCATGGGATGTCACAAAGAAAAGAAAAATCTTTTGAGGAATAAGACGTTTGGGACCCTGATAACTATCTCCAAATATTCGAAGACCATTAATATAGAAGATGCAGTTGCTTTGTTTTATTTTGGTTGGCTTGGGTTGGGTTTGGTTTTGATTTGGGTTGTGTTGGGGAAGACGTGACTAGCAGTTCACCTGTCAGCTGGAGCTGGGCACTCAGAAGCTCCTTACCCCCTCTCCTATCCTTGAAATGTGGGTTCTGCTTACCTTTCCCACTCCCAGAGGCTGCTCCAAAAACAGAGCCTTGAGACAGTGATGTAGTGTTGAGAACACCTGCATGGTATACGTGACTGAATTCAATTAAGGTCTCCTTATAAAAACTTTTAAGATTTGGTAGACAGGCAATGGAATCTATCCAACTTGCTGCCCAAGACAAGCCTCCGTATATAAGTTCTTTTGCTTATTAAACCTGCAATCTAGGAACCTAGAGCGGCTTGCCTCTTTGGTTTCTCTCTGCCCTCTGCATACTGGTTTCAGATTACACCTGGGAAGCTCCTGAGAGGGTGATGAACCAACGGGTTTTTGTTTTGTTTTGTTTTCTTTTCCAGTTTCCTCAGTGCACAAAACAGGTATCAATGGGTAGAGTTTATAAGGAAGCAGACTTTGGAAGAATTTTCAAGCAGCTAAATGTAATTAGTGAAGTGTGTGTATCATTAGAGGTATATTAGTTGAAGCTAAATAATCTCTTGTTGGGGCACCTGGGTGGCTCAGTCAGTTAGGCGTCTGACTTTGGCTCAAGTCATGATCTCACAGTTTGTGAGTTCAAGCCCCACATTGGGCTCTTTGCTAACAGCCTGGAGCCTGCTTCTGATTCTCTGTGTGTGTCTCTCTCTGCCCCTTCCCTGCTCGCTTGCACTCTCTCTCTCTCTCTGAAAAATAAATAAGCATTGAAAAACATTTTAAATAATCTCTTATTAAGAGTAATGAGAGGATTTACGTATCCCATGAGAGAGAGATGGATATTGGATTAAATAGTTTGAGAAGTGCTTTCCAATCATATGAATTTATACTTCTATAAGGCTAGATCTATAAATAAAGCTTCTGACTCTACCTGGGTTATTTTATTAAACAGTACAGATGGAATCCTGGTGAGTTTCCTTTTTTGTTTTTTGTTTGGTTGGTTTTTTTATTGTTTTGTTTTTTTAATCACATCTGTTTTTAAACCATTAGAATTTAGTATACGTCAATACCATTTTTTTAGTACTATTCTACTCCTACACTTATAAAAATTTGATTATTTGCTTCTTGTAATACAATTTTAATGGAGTTCTTTTGCACTGTGCTGTTTTATTGCTAAACATGTTATGAGGTACTTACAAAGCACAAAGTACTTCAGGTTTATTTTAGAGAGGACACATTGAGGTCAGGAAGTAATCCATTTAATAAATGAAGCTACACTGTAGTTTAATGACTTACAAACATGGCTTAGCAAGTATTAAATGGGGCTGGAATTAGAATCTGTGTCTGCAGATCTACTATACATTGCAAGGATTCTTTGCTTGGAGAGAAGAGAGCTTGGTTTACTGACTTGCCAATTTCAAGGGCTCATCAAAATGATAAGTCTCAAGAAAAAAATGGTAAAAAATTTAACTTACCAATTTTAAGAAAGCATATCTGGAGGATCTTGAAAGTAAGCCTGTCACCTGACAAAAAAATAAAATTAGATATTCTGAGAAATGATGAAATTCCCTCCAATGCAAACCAAAATAATAGAATAAAATGATGAATGTCCTAATTATATTGAAATGGAGTAAATAAGGCTTTATAGAAATATAATGATTTAAGATTCATTTTTAGTCTACATCCACATTTTGACTCTTGGATGGAGTACAGCTTATATAACCATTCAGTGCTTGCTGGAGAACAGACTATAGAAATAGGTATAGTGTTACTTGGAAGTTTTGTCATTTAAGACTAGTTATTGTTTGGAAGAAAAATATTTCCTCTACCCTTCATGATTCTTCTGGCTGATCTAAGAATTAAATTGGCATGAGACAGATTAACAGGAGAAAATCAAATTTAATTATGTACATATGAAAAAATCCACATACACAGGAGAGATCCCAAAGACAGGTGTATATATCATCCTAAACTAAGAGGAAAAGGGTTGGGGTGTAGGACTTCAAAGGCAAGAAAAGCAATTCACAGTAGGATGAAAAAGAGTAAATGTTTAGTAAATAAATGTTTGGTAGGCCATTCAGAAACAATAGGCCCCAGAGCACTTTGATCAAACAGGCTTTGCTAGGTTCCTCCGTGTCTACCACACCTACTTCATATTATACAATAGTTATCTATGTGATAGCTCCCTTCCTGGAGCAAGTTTTCTACCTAACTTCTTTTAGGCAGTCAGCAGGGAGGCAAAAAGAAAAACTTCCTGAGCCTTCTGTTTCTTTTTCTTCTTTTTTTTAACTTTTTTTTAAATATTTTTTTTTATTTATTTCTAGGAGAGAGAGAGAGAGAGACAGCGTGAGCAGGGGAGGGTCAGAGAGAGAGGGAGTCACAGACTGAAACAGGCTCCAGGCTCTGAGCTGGCAGTCAGCACAGAGCCCGAAGCGGGGCTCGAACCCACGAACCGCAAGATCATGACCTAAGCGAAAGTCGGACGCTTAACCGACTAAGCCACCCAGGCGCCCCATGAGCCTTCTGTTTCTTTTCTTTTCTTTTCTTTTTTTTTAAATTTTTTGTAATGTTTTATTTATTTCTAGGCGAGAGAGACAGCGTGAGCAGGGGAGGGTCAGAGAGAGAGGGAGACACAGACTCCGAAACAGGCTCCAGGCCCTGAGCTGGCAGTCAGCACAGAGCCCGACGCGGGGCTCGAACTCACGAACCGTGAGATCACGACCTAAGCAAAAGTCAGATGCTTAACCAACTAAGCCACCCAGGCGCCCCTGTTTCTTAAAAATAATCAGCCTGAAAGATAAAAATAATCATGCCGAAGAGACACATTTTGGGGTAGCACGTTTTGCTCCATTACATTGTAAACACAAATCATTGCTGAGTTTTCTCTACATGTCTCAGCTCCCATTTAGTTGAGAAGGGACTCAAATACTCTTCACAGAAATGTGCTTGCAAATGAATAAATAAACAATTGTATGGTGCACAAAAAGCACACATGCCTTACTGATTGGTGATAGAAATAAAATATGTAAAAAGATATCCACAAAATCTACACTTACAACAATGTTAATTCATGAATCATATCCTGGAAACCTTTTCACATCAAACAAAAGTCCCCCTGGTTATTTACAAATTCTGATATTTTGAAGCGCTATCGGTAGAGAATCATTTCCCTAATAGAGCCACCCCCCTCAATGCTGCTTTTAATAACCACCATGAAGTAAGTGTGATGTCACTCCTACCCAAGTCAGCAAAGCCACTGCATCCATTATTTGATTAGCTCATTTCGAACAAAATTAAACCTTAGTAATTCAAAGTGATTTATCACATAGAAACAATGCTGAATATAAGTGAAATCCTCTCATTATCCAACAGTAGTGTGGGCTGTGGCAGTCACCAGAGCTTACTCGTAAGAACCATAGCAAGACCCAGGTGGCTGGGACACAAAAGGTTATTTTGTTGTCGTCATTTCCTAAGTGAATTCCTTAGCTACTTGTAATTCTCATAGGGCCACACAGTAAATCTTTGGGGTTGGAACGATGACTGATAAGACTGCTGAGTCATACTTGTGTTTATTTCAAAGGCAATTATAATGATTTATACTTAGAAAGAAAATATAATAAAGAGCGACTTTCTTGGTTTGCCATCCCCACAACCATAAATTTTAATTGCTTGTTATTATTTTGATTCACAGTGCAATAAAGAACCTATGTATTTTCTCAAAGCTCAGCATACACATCAAAATCTAAAGTAACATTAAAATATTCTTGGAGGCAGATCTTTGTTCTGAATACACAATTCAATAATGTGATTAGGTCAAGTTAATTTGCTAACCACAAGCTCAGAAGCAAGACCTTTAGTTTTCAATAGTAGAGATGCTTTTTATGTGAATACTAAGCTATTAGATCTGTTTAGATTTTGTTTGGATTGAAAGTGATTAAAAAAAAAAAACCTTCCCTTTTGCTTGAGCCATTTATACTTGATGTAGCAGAGAAATGTATTTCATTCATTTAGAGAACATTATTGAACGACCATTATTTCTCAAAAATTGTTCTACTTACAGTTTTAAGGATGAAATTATAAGCACCCTTGAGGTATTCACAAGTCTAAATACAAGAGAAATGAGAAATTCTAGAATCAAGGCATCTGTGTTGTCGTATAGAAGCACAAAACAGAAGAGAATGTGCTGAAGATAGGCTGCAAATGGAATTAATCATGCCCACATCTTCATTCAAAGCCTTATACTTGAGGTGTTGCTCTGGGCATCCTATTCAGAAACTCTTGGTGTTATTGGTGTCTTAGTCAGCTCAGGCTTTCATAACAAAATACCATAAACTGTGTGGCTTGAACAGAAATGTATTTCACACAGTTCCAGGGGCTGGGAAGTCCAAGGTCAAGGTGCCAGAAAGGTTGGTTTCATCTCAAGGCTTCTTCTCTTGGCTAATAGGCAGCTGCCTTCTTGCTGTGTGCTCATAGTGGAGAGAGAAAGTTCTGCTATCTTTTCCTCCTCTTATAAAGACATTATTCCCATCATGGGTCCTCTACACTCATGAATTTATCTCAACTAACTACCTCCCAAAGACTCTACCTCCTAATACCATCACGTTGGGGATTAGGGCTTCATCATATGAATTTGGACGGTGTATATTCAGTCCATAACAATTGGCCTAATGGATGGGCATTTGAAGTTAGAAAGAAGAAACTAGCAAAAATACTGCATTAAAATGAAAAACCTGAAAATAGTGTTTCAGTTTAGTCTGGGGAATAAAGAGATGATATCTGGAATGTGATGCAAAACAATAACACTATAAGTAAATTTTAAATAATAAGTGAAAAATTTTGGAACATTTACCTAGGTACTTTAGAAGAATAAATCTCATTTTGAGAATAAATCTTATTCTTAATCTGTTTTTTTTTTTTTTAAATTTTTTTTTAATGTTTTATTTATTTCTAGAGGAGAGAGAGAGAGAGACCGCATGAGCAGGGGAGGGTCAGAGAGAGAGGGAGTCACAGACTGAAACAGGCTCCAGGCTCCGAGCTGGCAGTCAGCACAGAGCCCGACGCTGGGCTCGAACCCACGAACCGTGAGATCATGACCTAAGCGAAAGTCGGACGCTCAACCGACTAAGCCACCCAGGCGCCCCTCTTAATCTGGTTTTAATCATTCAACCATAAAAGTACTTATTGTTCTGAGTCCTATGGAAAATCTAGTCAAGTATATGACATGGTTTTTCAGTGTGAGAATTTATTATCTCGTTTGCTTCTAATCATAGTGCACAACACAACATAAAAGATGTATTGCTCCATTCTAAATTCTCAACTCAACACTTCTGGTTCAAGATGCCTGGCTTTATCTTTTTTACTTCAAAAAATCCCATTGAAATAACATAAAAACAAATCCTCAGCAATCCTGTCAAGCCAGGAAATGTGTCATCAGCACACCAGAAGAGAAAAGCATTTCTGATGAGAATAAACTGATGGAAAAAAATGCAACAGAGCTGAATCATGAAGTAGCACTAAGTTCAGAGGGAATGGGGCCTAGAAAAAGTGAGCTATGCCTTGTTGGCTATACCAGTCTCCTGTTTCCAGAAGCAGACTCTGAGCAACTGCCTTCCACAAGTGAAACTCTTCAAGAATGGGAGCCCAGGGATGGAGAAGGACAGAGCTCCATGTAACCTATCGCAGCCAGAAAGGACTCAAAGTCTCTACACATAGTAGATACACAACAAGCGTTCCCTAAAAGAAAGCCGACCTGACCACACTTTTGCTACTTACACACACATTCACACACATGCATGCATATACACAGGAGTGAGCTCACATCGTCTTGGGTCTCTATTCGCTGCCAAGAAAACATAAACTTTCATTTGCACGCTGAAATACTCTCCTGCTGCCAGCAGTAATCTAAATATCAACTATAGATAAAATAGACAATGAATTTTAAGCAACCATTTGAAGAAAATCAACAACATAAAGAAAAGCTAATAAAATCGATAAACAAAGAAACAAATGCCCCAAGCAACCAAGGAGCCTTTGAAAATAAGCACAACTAGTTGCTTTTAAAAGATTCAAAAGGATAACTCATCCATTAAGAATGAGGCTGCTAAGAAAAAGAAATTACTAAAACAATCAATAGGCGGGATGAATAGAAAATGAAATGCAGCTGAAAAATCAATCGTAGATACTGCCTTAGAAATCCATGCAAATGAGTAAAGAAATAAAAACGAAATTATCAAAAGTATGAGAGAAGAGGAGAGAATAAGGCATGGAGTATAGATCTATGAACTCCAACATCCATCGACCAAGTGCTTCTGTGCAGAAGCACAGAAGGCATAGAGAGGCAGAGGAGAGGAGAATAGGAAGAAATTTCTTAAAATACGCTAAAATTCCCTACTCTTCAAAAATGCTCTAGTTTATAGCTTGAATGACCCCAACAACCCTGGTCAAAAAGCAAGTCAGGCTATCCCAGAATTTGTATAAACAGGTAAAGAGCCAAGACAATCAGGTAGGCAAACAAAATAAGAGGGTTTGCCTTCTCAGATAGCAAGATGTAATACGCCAGAGTGATTCAGTGTGGTCTCCATCAGGGAAAGACAAACAAGGCTATGGGACCTAGTATAGAGCCCAGACACTGGGAGATAGATGCCTTTAGGAAAACTTAGTACACAACTAAGCTACGTAACAATCAGTGAAGCAGAAATGGACTAGACAATAAATGGTGCTGAGATTACTGACTAGCAATATGAGAATAGGATCCCTGTCTCACTTCTTGCAAGGATAAAATTATTCCCACAAAAATTGAAGACTTAAATGTGAAAATCAAAACTTAGAACTTATAAAAGTAAATTTGGATAATATATGTTAATAAGGATATAAAAAAGAATTTTTAAGGAAAAATTTATTTAGGTTAATTCTATTAACTTAAAAAAGAAGAACACAATTCAATTATAAAAGTAATATAGGGGCACCTGGGTAGCTCAGCTGGTTAAGCATCTGACTTCAGCCCAGGTCATGATCTCATAGTTCGTGGGTTCGAGCCCTGCATCAGGCTCTGTGCTGACAGCTCAGAGTCTAGAGTCTGCTTTGAATTCTGTGTCTCCCTCTCTCTCTGCCCCTCCCCTGCTCATACTCCATCTCTGTCTCTCTCAAAAATAAATAAAATTTTTAAATTTTTAAAGTAATATAATGTATAGTATAGCTATGACATAATGACACACATATATATCTTGTATTACACACACATGTATAACTATAAAAGTTCTATAAAAGAGAAACATACAAAACTATCGCCACCAGAGATGTCCTGATTGAGGAGTGAAAGGGCAAATAGTAAAAGGAACTTTAACGTTTCGCTCCATGTGCTTCTATTTTTTTAAATATAAATGTATGACTTGGAAACATTTTCTAATTAAAAATTATGAAACATTCAAAATGCAAATTTCATGCATTGATTGTAATAAACAAATGCAGTTGTCATGGACTGACTTGTGTACCCCAACATTCATATTTTGAAGTCCCAAACCTCAGTCCCGCAGAATGTAACCTTTAGTGGAGATAAAGTCTTTAAAGAGGTGATCAAGTTACAGTGAGTTCATTAGGGCAGGGTCCTAATCTAATATGACTAGTGTTTTTATAAGGAGACAAAGAGACAGCAGGGAGGCAGGCATACTGGAAAGACCGTATAGGGTCACAGTGAGAAGAAAACTACCAACAAGCCAAGGAGACGGGCCTTAGAAGACATCAACTCTGCTGGCTCCTTAATCTCGGACTTCTAGCCTCCAGACTGTGAGAACATTAATTTCTGTTTAAATCATCCAGTCTGTAATATTTTGTTATGGCAGCCCTAGCAAACTAATACACACTCAGGATTTCATTTGTCTTTTCCCATGCAGACATAATCTTAGCAGATTAGTGGGAGAAGAGTGTGTGGAGGAATTTTAATGAAGCACTGAAGCTCAGTTTGGTGTGCCCTGTGACCTATTATTTACATTTCTTTCCATGGATATAGTCAACTAGGCAAAGAAATGTCTTCCACGGCAATATCAATAAGCGCTAAACTTTACTTGCAATATACTAAGTGCAGAACATAAACTATCTCATTTATTCCTCACAATAACCGCTTGTACTAGATACACATTTTTTGTGAGTTTATTTTGTATTGTTTATTTTGAGAGAGAGAGAGAGAGAGCGAGCCCTCGTGTGTGAGTGGAGGAGGGGCAGAGAGAGAGGGAGAGAGAGAGAGAATCCCAAGCAGGCTCCACTTGGGAGACTCTCTGCTCTGTCAGAACAGAGTCCAATGGGTGGGAGGCTCCAGCTCAGGAGCCATGAGATTATGAAAGAGTCCGGCACTTAACCTGCTGAACTACCCAGGCATTCCTGTAATTGATACAAATTTTATTCCCATTTTATAGACATGAACAAGAACACTAAGCTTAGAGATATTAGGTGAAGTTGGCATTCAAATCCAGAAGCCTGGCTCTAGGACTTACTTTTTTAACTACTACCGTCTATAGCTCCCATATTCTAAATCACACCTCTGCACTGCCCCCCTCCCCCCCACCCCTAACATATCTCTTCTGTATTGTGTATGCTGCCTTGGAAGCAATGAGATATATTCAAGATTATAACAATGTGTTATTAAATCACTTAAACACTCAAATTGAATAGGCTTTACCAAAATGCAGAATGAACTGGCCATGCATGATATTACTAATTTGCTCACTGTACCAGTAATAAATATTCCTTTGAATAGACTACATGTTATTGAGTTAAGACACCCTGTCAATTGTTATTTTGGTATGCTCTTCTTTTATTGACTACCCCACAGCCATACTTCATTCAAAGTGACAGTAAGTACTACCTTACTTGTCTCTTTTGTTACAGAGCATCAATATTGATCTTTTTCCCAGCTCAACACTCTTAATGTGATTGAATACTTGCTGCTAGTCTTGACTAAAAATATAAATGATGGTAAGATATTAAATTCTAGAAAGTCATGAATTTTGGAAAAGATAAAAAATGTATTAGATTTAAAAGATATTATTTTGAGGGTTTTTTCTTTCTCTGCATTGAACTACGATCAGTCTCTTTCTTCCATTTTTATCTTCTTCTACGTTCAGTGAAGAAAGAAGTGGTCTGTCTAGCATTTATTCTGTACCGTATTTCTGCCAACTAGCTTTTCATCCATATCATATGCTCTGGTTACCTGTTTTAGTTCTTTGGGGCCACAGATCATTCACTGATGGGCCTAGTTTGAATTCTGAGCCACCATATGGATTTTCTGGCTGGACATTGGTCAAGAGGTAAATATGAGATGAGCCTCATTTCTAGCTACTAACACACCTCTTTGTTGTCCACAGCACCATCAGAAGTTTATGTTGTGCTGGAATGTACTAATTTGAATATAGAAAAGGAAAATATTTTAAACTATATTCATAAACATTTGAATTTATTTTTTCCTTAGTAAATGGATGCCCGAGTGACAGGCATCAAAAAAAGTTGGCCTTTTAAATTTGGTCTTTAGAATGCCTAGTTATGCTCTACTATCCTCAAGTTTACACAACATTAGAAAGAATGTCAGATAACATGCAAGTCTCCCGTCCATGGTGATGAAATTGAGTCCTTACCCCAAGGTTAGTTTTGCTAATAATATGCTCCTATGATCACTTTATGGAAAATAGATATCCTCCAACAACACATTTTCCAGCACTGTGATTATTTAGTCCAGAGTAAATTTGGGCTGAGAAGAGGAAGTTCTTCCTAGACAGGCCAGAGAGTGTTGGCCCACTTGAGTGTAAAGTGAGGAATCAAGGTTTTCCCTGGACTTCTAGGACCATCAGTTTAATCAGACACAGCTCTTCCAAAGACAAACATTCATTCTTCTAGAGAGTCCAGTCGAGGTCCATATTTAGGAAGAACAGCACTTTGCCAAATGTAACATGATCTGCACAGGCTTCCCCCACAATAAAGGTCAGGCTGCAGACTAGTTACAAGAAGATGCCAATCCTGTCCACCCTTCTCAGCTTTTGGGTGGTTTAGAAAATAGCACAACTGCAAAACCATCCAGCCACTGGTGCCTGGAAAAAGCAGCACTGATATTTCTCACTGCTCTATGCCTTAGGCCTGTTCACATTTTCCTGCAATTCTCTGTAATGGAATGAAGACAATATTTATGAGTCTTCTGAGAACACCCAGGTTGACGAGAAGAGGGTGGTCCTTTCTTCTAAGGAGGGAAATAACGATGGCTTTATCCTATCTTTATGGTGTCTAAAAGAGGGGTGCTTTGGTTTGTTTTAAATTATTGGTTTTGTCTGTATTTGATATATTGATAAAAATTATTTAATGGATTTTTAATCTTGAATGATCTCAATTTTTTTTACTAATTCCTCAGATTTATGAACAACATGGAATTAAAACAAATTTTCAAAATATCATTTTATATACACAAATACCTCTCTATGGAGTACAAATTAAAGTACGAGTACTCGAGTAATTTCTTTCCTTATATTACTGTTAAGCACATTGATATTATCAGAGAAAATAGAATAATGAGCTAGTGACTGAATTGCATTGCTTTTTACAGAAAGAGATGTTTGTGGTTTTCTATTTGAATAATCTCTGTTGTCTGCTCTTCCCTCTGAATTAATGTACTTTCTTAGCTTTATCATTACACAGAGGACTTCCTGTTGAAAATGATATCGATATATATATTCAATATATAATGTATGATATTTTTAGAGATAATGAGAAATGTGTGTTTCAGGACAAGTTATTTGCATATGTGAGAAGAGTGGAGGCTTCTAAGCATACCGTTGTTATTTTACAAATAAAGAAGATATTTCAGGATGAAGGACAAACTCCCCAGAACTTGAAGATTCTCCTGATTGAGCCAAATGATCTAGAAAGCAGATAGGTATGTGAGTAAGCCCCATAAGGGCAGGAATCACTCTTCTGCTTACTGATGTATTCCAAGTGCCCAAGATACACCTGAGTTGGTTAGAAATATATACTTGTTAGATGATTTAATTTTTTTAAGGTAAATATTTTCTTTATTTAAATGTTTCATATTTATTTTGAGAGAGAGAGAGAATCACAAGCAGGCTCCATACTGTCTGCGCAGAGCATGATGCAGGGCTCAAACTCACGAAAATTTGAGATCACAACCTGAGCTGAAATCAAGAGTTGGTCGCTTAACCAACTAATCCATCCAGGTGCCCCAAAGGTAAGTATTTTAAATTTGTGTGTAGAGAAACAAACTGAAATATTTTGCCATTTAGCTTTCATACTAAAGAGTAAGTTCCAATTTGTCTAAGAATTACAGATTATAGGGGCTCCTGGGTGGCTCAGGCGGTTAAGCGTCCTACTTCGGCTCAGGTCATGATCTCACGGTTTGTGGGTTCGAGCCCCGCATCAGGCTCTGTGCTGACATCCAGCTCAGAGCCTGGAGCCTGTTTCAGATTCTGTATCTCCCTCTGTTGCTGACCCTCCCCTGCTCTCACACTGTCTCTCTCTCTCAGAAATAAATAAAACATTTTAAAAAAAGAATTACAGATTATATTATCTAGGTTTCTGTCCTTCTTTGTTCTTCTTACACACAATTAGGACAAATGTCACAATGCTCAAGGTAATTCCTTGGGTAGAAGGAGAAATCATAAAATCAGAAAAATTAGGGACACTGGATTTAAACAGTTGATCTAGGGGCTTTAAAATTCTTCATGTCTTGCAGTTTTGATATTTTTAAGTCAACACACTAAATAATTATTGAATATTCACTGTGTGCCAAGCACAGTTGTAGGCACTGAAAATACAGCAATGGATAACACATATAAAGATTGTTCTTCCATTCAGTTGGAATGGAGAGGAGGGGTACAGATGAGTAAACACAAGGAAGAATAGAAAAATTGATTGGCTGATTTCAGATAGTGTTAAATGCCAGAAAGTACATTTTAAGTGGAATAGGTGTGTGTGCTAAACAGTGACAGGTGGGGAGCATGCACATATGTGAAAGGGGAGCCAAGAGAACTTCTTGAGGAGGTGATCTAGGAGCCAAGATCTGAATATAAGATGAACTCAGGGGTGCAGAGATATGGAAAATGTTTTGCATGCAGAGAGAGAGAGAATAACCACAAAGTCTCCTAGACAGATATAATCTTGGTAGTTTCAAGGATCGGACTGTATGCTAGCACAAAGCCAGTAGAGGTGAAGTAGTAGGGGATAAGGTCAGAAAGGAACAGCATGCAGCCATTGAAGTACCGTATTCCCATTTCATTGGGAAGCCACTGAACATTTTAAAGCAGAAAAGTAACACAGGGTGACATTTTTAAGAAGATCGTTTTACTTGTTTTGTTTTGTTTTTCCTGTTGGTGCTGTATCTTTTACCTAGAAAATATCTTTAGCTCTAGGGGCATAAAGAGACCAGGTCAAGACCCACAAGAAAGAAAGCACTGAGAAAGGATACTTAGAGTTCTCTACTAGTTTAGAATTCTTAAGGATCACTAAGAGTGCTTGTTTAAAATACAGATGCCTAGAATCTACTCCTAACAAATACTGATTCAGGGGGTTTTGAAAGGAACCAGGAGTTTGCATTTTAACATTTATCTCGGATGAGATTCGGAATCAAGGGGCCTGCAGATCACTCAGATTCAGTAAGCATTTTGAGTAAAAAAGACAGTAGTTAATGATTCTTAGGGCGAGCAACCCAGTTCATCATTAGAGAGACATAGCAGGAATTGGGTGAAGGTATGCTATTCGGAAAACAACTGGACCTTTGACTAGAATTGGATGTCTGAAGAAAAGTTTTATGATGTCCCTTTAAAAAAAAAAAAAGAGACAGAGAGACAAAGTATATGAACATCAAGGATGTGTTCTCAACAGTAGCTGGGTTCAGCCTGACCTGATGCTTTAAGCAGGGCATCACATTAAAGCACTACATTTATTCAATGACTCAGTTTTCTAACCTGCCACATGCCTCCCATACTTCAATCCTTGTCCTAATTCTCTTCACAGCTGTGATTACAGTCCTCATTGCCCATTAAGCCCTTGCTTCTCTTCCCTCAATCATTGCAAGTCTTATCTCTCATGGTTACAAGTCTTTGATTTTGGCTTTTGCATCTCTCTTTCAGCAACACACAAAAAATGGATAATGAGCACCCCGACTCTCTCCAGTTTCTCCTTTTCTGGCAATACTTAAGCTGACTTTTTTGATCTTTATAACTGAGGGGAGACCCAAAAAAGACATTTTGCACACACAATAATGGACTGCTTTGCTTTAAAATTGTACCCATTTCATTCTGCAACTGTGGTGGCAAGAAATTCAACCTGCTTTCTGTTCTCCCCCTAAAAATAAAGAGGGCTGAATATGTTCACTTCAGAATTCCACACTCTCTCATGAGATATAATCTAAAAGAATATTGCCTGAACATATGGCTTCAAGAGAAGTTGGCAAGCCTCCTGGATATCATAGGCAGACAGCCAGGCTAAACTGTGGCATGTTATCCTTACCTGGGCAGACTGGGCAATAGCATATCTTAAGAGCCAGTAAAGTCAAGGCTCCAAGCTGCTCACCACCAAATTTAAAAAGGAACTAGTGCAAACAGAGAAAATCAATGGCCCACAGCCAAGCATGGGGCCTGACAAGTGGGGTGGGCTGGGGACAGAGAAGCTACCATCCTTACTGTATCTACCAGGGGCCTGCGTATATCCAAGGAGACAGGCCAGCCTACCTGGAAAAAAGTAACTGTTCGTGCCCATTGTTTCACTCCTTCACCCCTGAACTTGATTCCTTCATCAGAGGGAGGATGTTAGAATATCAGTACTGGCAGTTTGGAATTGCTCTACTTGAAGAACAAGCTCGGGCTACTGATTCAATGGTAGTGCTGAGACAGATTCTCAGAACAATTTCTATACAAACTTTCCAAACTGGATGTTTCACCCTTCTAGGTATAAATGCTGTGGTTTCCCTTATGTTCCCCGGCCATCCAACCTCTTTGTTCTAAGAGGACCATGAGGTGGGTTACCATAACTATTAAAATTATTTAAATTGTTATTGTATTACAATGGTCTTACATATTTTAACAGGAATTTTAATTTTAATCAAATTATCTGTATGTCTGCTTGGGTTTCACCATCTGAAAGAGAATTCTCTTTTTAAAAAACCAGTGCCTAAACCTCTTGTAGCATTTTATTGATCAAAATTACAGAACCTCTGTCCCATTTCAGCCGCAGGCGGGTCTGAGGGTGGCCCATCTGTAAGAATGTGCTATACAATGCCTCACACAGAGAAGGTACTCAAATAAATAGTTACTGAATAAACGTGAAGGACAAAATGTTTCTTTATAATTCTGAGGAGAGAGGAACATTTCTCCTTCCAAACAGGTATTTGGTGGTAATATCCAAAAATGTACAATTTGAAATACCCTTTGTCCCAGCCTCTTCTACCCTCATGACTACTAGTGCCTCACCTCCCAAATGGTTGTACTGACTCTGAGTTCTCTGCTCAGATCTATCTTCCAGACTGCCAACAGGATGTTATTTCTAAAATATAAAACTCATCATATAATTATCCTTTCTAAAATAGTTTCTTCCTCAACAGGAATAAAAGCCAAATTTCTTTGTCTATGCACAGGTTCTTAAGGGACCCTTCACTTACACTTCTCACAAGCCGCATGCTTCTTACTTCTGCACATGCTATTTATCTTCCCTGAGATATCTCTTCTACTAGGTGCCTGGACGACACCTAGTCTCTCTTCAAGGTTGCTTAAGCATTAGCTGTCCCCTGAAGGTGTCTGTGAATTTGTCTGTTCAGAAGAATGTAATCACTAAAAGCACAACCCTTGGTTCACTCCTCAGATGAACTACATTGTACACAGTCATTAAGAAGCCAGCTGGAAAACCAAACTGCTTGCAACGGAATACTAGTTACCACTTAACTGTGTAAACTGTGTGACCCTGGGCAAGTTACCTAACTGCTTAATGTTCCAGTTTCTTCACTTATGAAACAGCTAGAAGATAGCTGTTAGAAGCAGCAGAAGATGGTTGGGAAAGTTAAATGAGCTAATACATGTAAAGTGCCTGGTATCTAATATATTTAATAAATGATGGCTATTATTATTGCTATGTGCACGTTATAATGAGGCATAGCATGCATAAAGTATACAATTTGTAAGTTTACAGCTTGAGGAATTTTCTCATAGCAAAACACACCTGCATATCCACTCAGATAAAAAGTAAGAAACAACAGAAGCCAGCACTCTGAAAACCTCCTTTCTGGCCCCTCATTCATTACCCATCCCTTCAAGGTCTCCACAATTCTGACTTCAATCAGCATAGGCTGGTTTTGTTTAATTTTAACTGTATGCGTAGTATGGTACAATATGTAATTTTGTGTCTGGCTTCAGTCACTCAACACTGTGCTTAGGTGATCTATTCACCTTGGTAAATGTCAGGTAGCAATAATCCATTCATTTTCATTACTGTAGAGCAATGCATAATGTTTTGTTTTCTGAATACATCCTCAGTTTAATTATTTATTCTAATGGGTGTGTGTGTGTGTGTGCGTGTGTGTGTGTGTGGTTTTAAAAATGCACATAACATGAGATCTACCATTTTAACAGATTTTTAAGTATATAGTACATTATTGTTAACTTTAAGCAAGTTTTGTACAGCAGATAGCCAGAACTTTTTCATCTTGCACAACTTAAATTTTAGACACAAGAAACATCAACTCCCCACTTCTCTCAAGCCCCCGTCCCTGGCAACCACCATGTACTTTTTGTTTCTATGAGTTTGACTACTTCAGATATCTCATATAAATGGAACCATGCAGTATTTGTCCTTCTGTGACTGATTCCATTTAGCCTAATGCCCTCAAGATTCATCCATGTTGTCACATATGACAGGATTTCCTTCTTTTTAAAGAATGAGTAATATTTCCTATGTGTATATACCACATTTTCTTTATCCATTCATCTATTGAATGACTCATGACACATCTTGGCTATTGCGAATAGTGCTGCAATAAACATGGGAGCGTAATAAACATTGGACAAATACCCAGAAGTGGGATTTCTGGATCATATGGACACTAGTTCTATTTCTTAATTTTTTTGAGGAAACTTCCTACTCTTTTTCATAGTGGCCATTTTACATTCTCAATAACAAAGCAAAAGAGTTTTAATTTCTTTACATTTTTGCCAACACTTACAATTTTGTTTGTTTTTAATGATGACCATCCTAATAAGCATGAGGTGATATCTCATTATGGTTTTGATTTGCAATTCCTCAAGATTAATCACACTGAGCACCTTTTCTTTCTTTCTTTTTTTTTTTTACAAATAATTTATTGTCAAATTAGTTTCCACATAACACCCAGTGCTCATCCCCACGAGTGCCCTCCTCCATGCCCATCCCCCCCCCACCTACATCCATCAGTCCTCAGTTTTTGTCAGCATTCAAGAGTCTCTCATGGTTTTCTCCCTTTCCCCCACCATTTCCCTCCTTCTTCTCCCCCTTGTTCTTCAGTTAAGTTCCTCCTAACCCTATACGTGCAAACATATGATATTTGTCCTTCTCTGCCTGACTTATTTCGCTCAGCATAACACCCTCAAGGTCCATCCATGTTGCTACACATGGCCAGATTTCATTGTTTCTCATTGCCATGTAGTATTCCATGGTATAGATAAACCACATCTTCTTGATCCATTCGTCCGTTGATGGACACTTAGGCTTTTTCCATGTTTTAGCTATTGTGGAGAGTGCTGCTATGAACATTGGGGTACATGTGCTCCTATGCCTCAGCATTTCTGTATCCCTTGGGTAGATTCCTAGCAGTGCTATTGCTGGGTCATAGGGGAGTTCTATTGTTAGTTTCCTGAGGAACCTCCACACTGTTTTCCAGAGGGGCTGCACCAGTTTACATTCCCACCAACAGTGTAGGAGGGTGCCCGTTTCTCCACATCCTCGCCAGCATCTAGAGTTCTCTGATTTGTTGAGCGCCTTTTCATATTCATGTTGTCTATTTGTAAGTTTTCTATGGAAAACATGTCTATTTGAGTCCTTTGCCCAATTTTCAATTGGGTATTCACTTTTTGCTATTTAATTGTAGAATTTCTTTATATATTGTAATATTAACCCCTTATCATGAGATAGGTGGTTTACAACTATCTTCTGTCATTCCGGATATTGCCTTTTCATTTTGTTAATTGTTTCTTTTGCTGTGCAAAATCTTTTAGTTTATTTTTATTTTTGTTGCTTTTGCTTTTGGAATTATATCCAGGAAATCATTGTCCACACCAATTTCTTGAGATTTTCCTTTATGTTTTCTTCTGCTAAGTTTACACTGTCTTACATTAACAGGTCTTACATTTAAATCTTCAATTCATTTTAAGGTGATTTTTGTATATGGTATAAGAGAGGTCTGCTTTCATTCTTTCCCACGAAGATATACAGTTTTCCTAGCACCATTTACTGAAGAGACTATTAAGTATAGTCTCCTGCTGTATTTTTCATTCCACTGTTGATGAACAAATGGTTCATTTCTAGTAGTTTCTAGTTTTGTTTTGTTTTTATTAATGGTGGTGATGACTGTAACAAGCATTAATATTAACATTCTTATACAAGTTGTTTAGTAAACATGTATATATTTATCTTCTTTAGAAGTAGAATTGCAGGGTCTTTGGAGATTGTATGAATACCTTTAGTAACTGCCAGTTTTCCAAATCATATCTTCACTGACACTTGGCATTGTCAATCTTTTGTTTAACTAGTTTTCCTGTATAGATATCTTACTGTTATTTTAATTTGCATTTCCATGGTGACTAGTAATGCTGATTATGTCTCTAAATGTTTATTGGTCATTTGGATATTTTCTTTTGTGAGGTATCTATTCAAATGATTTGTCCATTTATAATTATGTTTTCTGGGGTACTTTTTCCTATTGATGTATAAGTACTCTGGATATAATTTTTTTACCAGATATACGTATTACAAATATTTTCTTCTACCCTTACTAGTATCTTTTAGCGAACAAAAATTCTTAATTTTAGTGAAGTCCAATTTATCAATCTTTTCCTTTATGTCTAATGCGTTTTAATGTCTGGTTTATAAAATCTTTTTCTACCCTATGTAGGAAATATTCACCTATGTTGTTTTCTAGATGTTATTGCTTTAATTTTCACATATAAATCTACAATCCCTCTGGAATTTTTTTAATATGTTGTGAGATGGTCAATTAGGTAGCCATTAACCCAGCACTGCTTTTAAAAAAAATCCTTCTCCTCATTATACTTCTATCATTATCATATCATAGTCACTATCATTAGCATTAACATCATCAGTACCATTTGTTTATAAATCTGTCTTCTTCACCAAACCATGAGCATCTTTGAACAAGATTGTGTTTCTTCACCATTTTCCCTCTATACCTAAAACAACTTCCAGTTAACAGTTTATGTTCAACAAATGTTTATTTAATAATTATGTTCATGTCAGTCTATAATGTGGGTAGAGATACTGTAAGAAATCACATGATTATTTTTAGAGTTCAGCCATTCTGTCCTAGAATATTTTATGAAAAGGTATTAATTGAATGTGGAGGGCAGTGAGTCAGTATTGTAGATCTACAGAGAACTGCTGAAATACTGGCAATAGGTTGATGTTCTTTTGATTTTTCTCTACATTCTGGCGAGTTTGATGTGGATTCTCAGAAATATCATCAAATGGATTTTAAGAACATTTAAAAAATAAAATAAAGAATTTTAAAAGCCAGTACCAGTTAATTGAGAACAAGTCATGATAATAAAATCAATTGCTCTTTTGTAGCATATTTAGCTTGGTAGAGTAGGAAAACGTAGTTTATATGTTTTAGAAATCCATCTGGTAAGAACTCTCATGATACCCCAGTCAATAGAGCTGTGGTTTCTAGACAAGAAGTTTCTTTAAGGACAGAAACTGTGACTTTTTAACTACGTACTATGTTTGGCACCTAATACACTGTCATAAATCACTGTTAATGAATGACTTATAATAGAGTTAGGAACATTCTTATACAGCAGTGTGCCTCTGCTGAACATGAACCTGTACTCAGAATCTGGCTGTATTTGACCTGGTAGTATAGTCTATTCATATGATTTGATGATGCACAGGGCTCTTATTTGGGGCTAAAACAGAATAGAGAAGTTTGAAAGCCTGAGAAAGAAAGATGAGGAGAACAAGGCTGGGTATGACAAGAGATGGCTTAAATCTACCTCTTTCTGGATTGAGGTTGGGATTTCAGTCCTGATGATGACAGGGGACAGAAAGTTTAGATGTCTTTATAAAGGCCACTTGAGACTATGGGCACAAACAATACTGCTTTAGGTTCCAGGCGAACACTTCTCCCCAACTTTGCCATAAACCTCTAAGGGGCAGGCAGCTATGGGCTCAGAGGAACAACCTTGGGACATTCTCACAGAGAACACAGGCAGCAGAGGTCGTGGTGGTGTGACTCGTGAAGAACATGAGCCACCTGCACCTGGATACAAGTGACACATCCTGAAATCCTAGAAATAAATAGAAGTGACTTTGACAAGGAATTGAAGAAGTCCTTCAGTATCAAAGATAGAGCCTAAGTCACTATAATTTGGAAGTTAAGACCACATTGCAACAGGCTGGTGAGACCTGTGGGAATTCTGGAACCCATAAGCACTAAAAGACCACGTAGAAAACCCCATTTTGTTGACATTCTAATCAATTGCAAAATCTTTGCAGATAATATTTTATTTAAACTTTTTAATAATTCAACTAATCTTTGGTAGCAATAAATTTAGTCCTTTTTGTTTGTCTATTTTTCCAGAAAAATCTTGGAAATATATGTGTTAACTATACTTCAATCAAAACAAAACAAAAAAGGGGTGCCAGGATGGCTTAGTAGTTTAAGTGTCCAGTTCTTCATTTCAGCTTAGGTCATGATATCATGGTTTGTAGGTTCAATCTCCACATTGGGCTCTATGCCAACAGTGTGGAGCCTGCTTGGGATTCTCTCTCTCCTTCTCGCTCTCTGCCCCTCCCCACCTCTCTCTCTCCCTCTCTCAAAATAAAATTAAATTAAATTAAATACCTTGGACACATTTGTAAAGTTATAGGTTTTTAATCTCGTTTGGATTTTTATTAGAATTATTTTTGGATATGTATTTGAAAGAAAATATCACCGTGATATTCAATTCCCTCATAATTAGAACAAGGCATGGCTTTTCAAATATTCAAAGGCATACTGTCTATCTGTTCATAAAAATATAGTTTACTTCATGTAGTCCTGCAATCCTTGATAAGGTTATTTCTAACTTACTTTGTGTATTTTGCTATTAGTATTAATGAGCTCTTTTTTCATTATATTTTCTAAATATGGATTGCTGGAATAACACAGTTATTGTTAAATGTTTTCCATAAATACCATTTTACTGAACTTTTTAAAACTCTTTTTAGTTTAGTCACATCCATTTTCTAGGTATATCTTCACATATGCAGATAATAATGTTGCCTTCACTTTTCCAAAATGTATGTACAGTTTATTTCTAGTTCAATCTTATTACATTAATCAGAACTTACAGAACATTGTTACATGATAATGTGATTGTGGGCAGAATTATCTATTTTTAAAACCTTCCATGTGGCAAAATGGAAATAATTTAAGCGGCTCCTAACTCACTTATAAATTAAATTGAAAACCAGAAGAGAAATAACCCTAAGGGAAGAATGGAAGGTGGGAGGGAAATGAGCATATTCAGGAACCTACATATGGGAAACTGAGAAGGAATATTCAGGGGAAAAGCTGTGGTCTGGTAATGTTCGCATGAAATGAGTATATCAGACCCTTCTCTGAAACTAGATCTTGAGAGAGAGAAGTAAAGAAAGAATGAGAAGCGTGCCTGGGTGGCTCAGTTGGTTAAGCCTCCAACTCTTAGTGTCAATGCAGGTCATGATATCATGATTCTGTGAGTCTGAACCCCACATGGAGTTCTGCACCTTGGGATTCTCTCTCTCTCTCCCTCTCTCCCTGCCTCTCTTCCATTTGCACGCACACACTCTCTCTCTCAAAATAAGTAAAAATGTCAAGAAAATGAATGAGAATGTTAATATAGTGTTGCGAATGGGATATGAAAGCAAGGCAGCAGGTGCCACGGAAGGAGAGAGTGGATTATATAAAACAAATTTTGTCTTCTTCAAAGATGCTTTCACTTGGGATCAAGCTTGAAAACTCATATTGGATATTGTATGGTGCTAGTTTTAAATGTTAGCCAGTAATGACATATTTGATCTCTCTCTTTCTATTTTGAAGTAAGAGCAAAATTTTATTGTCACCATCTTAGAAATGATTAATATAATTTGTTCTGGGAAGAGGATGGATAGTTTTTTTCTGAGGAATTTGTCATAAGAATAAAAATTATGCTTAGAGTCAAAGCAACAAATAATTGAGAGAGGTGGAATGAGGTTTTTTCCACAAGGACAGCTTGAATTTTTTAAATAGAATCAATGTATTGGCAGAATTTACCGGAAGAGGAGAGTTAATTAGAATAGAGTACACGATTTCACTGAGATAGACTTTCATAATAGACGTCAAAGTTGCAGATAGAATCTGCACCTTCGATTTTATCTTCCAACAGAAGGAAAGCTCTAAAGATTGAGGAAGATGTTTCCCACAATTGACACACCTCTGGCTGATGATGGAAACCTCTTCTTTACATAAAGATGTTATTTTCTCATCAGATGTTTTCCTTCTGACAATTAAATTTTATGTATGAAACAAGGGGTTGGGTGTCAAGAGCAGTGAGTGGAAAGAGCACGTCTTTTGGAAGCGAGATGTTAGCTTGAATCATGGCCTACCCCTTATTATATTTAATAGTTCAGGCAAGTGATTTGAGATTCTGCAAACTTCAGAAATAAAATCCTCTGTATATAGAATAGTATAAAGATGAAGCAATGTATATAAATTTCATGGCCTGATCTGGCACATTAAAGAAAATCAAAAGTATTGGTTCTCTTTTATTGTTATTTATGTAACATTTTGAAACAGGTTATTACTTTAATATTTGTACTTAAAAAAAATCTTTGTTCACTGTCTTCTTATTAGCCAGAAGTGCCCATTGCCTCAGAAAAGTTTAATGTCTTTATAGCTGAGATACAAGCATAAACAAAAAGTTACATCCTTTTCTGGACTTCCAAAAGAGTCACATCCATTTCTGGACTTTTCATTCTAACATCTGAGCCTTTTCTTTCTTTCTTTCTTTCTTTCTTTCTTTCTTTCTTTCTTTCTTTCTTTCTTTCTTTCTTTCTTTCCTTCCTTCCTTCCTTCCTTCCTTCCTTCCTTCCTTCCTTCCTTCCTTCCTTCCTTTCTTTCTTTCTTTCTTTCTTTCTTNCCTTCCTTCCTTCCTTCCTTCCTTTCTTTCTTTCTTTCTTTCTTTCTTTCTTTCTTTCTTTCTTTCTTTCTTTCTTTCTTTCTTTCTTTCTTTTTTAATGTAGGTTCCATGCCCAATGTGGGGCTTGAATTCAGGACACTGAGATTAAGAATTTCATGTTCTGGGGCACCTGGGTGACTCAGTTGGTTAAGTGTCTGACTCTTGATTTTGGCCCAGGTTATGATCTCACTGTTCATGGGTTTAAGCCCCATATCGGGTTCCAAACTGGCAGCACTGAGCCTGCTTGGGATTCTCTCTTCTCGGCCTGCCACTCCCCTGCTCACTCACTCACTCACTCACTCACTCTCTTTCTCTCTCTCAAAATAAGTAAACTTTAAAAATTCATTAATATGGTAAATTGAAAAAAAAGAATCTCATGTTCTACCAACTAGGCACATCTGGGCCTTTTTCATTAAAAAAAAAGTGAGGCGGGGATATTATAAATCCCCAAACCTTCTCTTTAAATATCAAGGATCAAAGTCTTAAAGGCCAGAGCATAATGTTTTTAATATAAGCCACTGGCCGGGAAAGATGCAGGATACAGTACAAGT
The DNA here is from genome assembly GCF_003009895.1 of Hyaena hyaena. Classification (NCBI taxonomy): domain Eukaryota; kingdom Metazoa; phylum Chordata; class Mammalia; order Carnivora; family Hyaenidae; genus Hyaena; species Hyaena hyaena. The sequence continues at coordinate 2,022,897 of NW_024080888.1, forward strand.
GCATACCCTCGAGTGAGGAGATTATAATAACTGAAATATATGCAGTTCGTATTGCAAGTACTTTAGATATGTTGTCACTCATCCTCATAACAACTTTTTGTACAGACAAGGAAACTGATACTCAGAGAGGTTACGTAACTTATCCAAGCTTACGTAGTTTGTAACTGATGACTCTGGTATTTGATCCTACATGATTTGGCTCCAGTCTGTGCTCTTATTTATTGCACCATGGTGCTATACAAGCTGATTCTATATGGGAATATAGAGATTATGGGAAGAGGTACTTGGAGGGTACTGATAGGTACAATCTGAAATCCAGACGCTTAAAGATGCCCTCACAGTGGGTCTCCATAGCTCTACCACTACCCCTGCCAATACTGAAGCAGTTGACATATTGGCATGGAATGTTTGTTCTGAAAGAAGACTTGCAGTGCCACATCCCCACATGGCAGTGGGAGCCCAGGGCACAGGTTCCTGGGTTGAGCTCCTCTGAGAAGGCCTTACTTGAGAATGGTCTTAGAGCACAACACACCTAAGAAGCTGTCCCCAGCTGATGCAGAAAGCCACCAGGCGATGTCTCCTGGCACCAGGCAGGAGGCCCTGCAGTTGGATCCCCTCTACCTACATTCCCTTCCCGGGGACCCTTGTTCCTGCTGGCTGGGCTCAGCCCATGGCTGCTTTTGGAAAGTAGTAACTTTCCTTAAACAGAAAGAAAGAAAAAGGAAGGAAGGAGAGAGGGAGGAAGGGAGAAGGAGAGAGAGAGAGAGAGAGAGAAAGAGAGAGAAAGAGAGAGAAAGAGAGAGAGGAAGAAAGAAAGAAAGAAAGAAAGAAAGAAAGAAAGAAAGAAAGAAAGAAAGAAAGAAAGAAAGAAAAAGGATTTGCAGTAGCAGGTAAGGTACCTCTGCTTTCTGCATCTTAAATGCCCCTGCATGCCCTTCAGGCATCAGAAATGGGAGAGGTGCTGTGAAATGCGCATGCTCAGGTCACACTGGTCTGGAGAGCGCTGGGGTCTGGACATGGAGAATGCACAATTGCCTTCCCTGGCTGGAATCCGGTCACCACCATGTCGACATACAATGTTCACACTCAAGTGGCATAAGGACAGACAGATAAGGTGTAGAGAGAACCCTGAAGCTTGCAGGATTTGGGGAGCCCTTGAGAGAAAAGAAACAAGGTGAAAAATACAACGCTAAGAATGAAAGAAAATATTTCTTTAAATATTTGAGAAAAGGAAACAAGTTTTCTTTTTTTTCCTGGCAGTAGGACAGCAGAAGTCATATGGCCTCACACACAGTTGTACCTGCTGTTTGTGCTTTGTACCTTACAAACACAGGAATTCTAAGTTCTATTTTGCATAATTTCCAACATAAAATCATATATATGTCATATTTATAATTGTATATGCTGCATTATTGAGTGTATTTCTGATCTGGAAAATTTCTGTCAAGTTGTCAATGAGTAATAAATACTCTGCTTACAATTTTACCCCTCTGGTAACTGGAAGAAGCTTCCCTAGCCTTTTTCCTCAAGTCTTTTTCTCCTCCACTCCCCGTGTATTTCTCACGTCAGGCATCGTGGGCACTATATCCTGACACCACCCCAGTACTGCGTGGTTTTGAGTCGGTGCAGCAGATGATAGGAATATTTCTAGAACGCATTTCTACTCAAGGTTGACCAGCATATAATTTAACTATTTATAGAAGTGACTGTAAACCACATGAATATATCACACTAAAATACAAACTGAATGTATTCTCATCTCGACTTCCCCTTAGTTACATCCACAAAATCCCTATAGCCGCTCCCAAGCTACTTTATACAAGGGAACGTTTGGTGGAGTGGAAATCAAGTCGCAAGCAACAATGGACTTTAACTGCTATTAAAATATTTTACTTCTGCAAATGTTATAAAATCTGTGACCATGTGAACCCATCACTGCATCCCATTCCAAGGGCTCAGAAGAACTCTGCCAGTGAGAAGCCTGGAGTTTAAGCTTCAGAAGCTGTACAGTAAATCCAAAACCTAGGGCAACACCACAGGAGAGAGGAGGATGTGAGAACAAGGACCAGTGGCCTTTCTGGGAATCTAGATACCATCCTGGGGGCCAGGGAGGGGAGCAGCAACACTGACTTACCCTGGAAAAGAGGAAACTTGCAACTGCAAGTGACCAAGAAAACAAAAAAGGGCAACTTCAAGTACTCCCCGGTTCCCAACCAGATTGGTATGCTCATGGGCAAGATGAGTTCAGTCATGGAAAATAAAATTTCATTTCTGCATTTCTAAGCAGTGTTTTTAAATATAAACCCTAGGACATATGAGAAGAAAATGACAGAAACAGAGAAGAGCTAAAGAATTTAACCCTCTGTCCTAAAAGGATTGTGAGTTAATATGAAATGCTAAAATAAGGAACAGATAACAGCTCGAATGGCTTTAAATAACTTTCTGCGGTAACCTCTAAATCCCCAAGGTTTTGAACGAGTTTTACAGAGACACAGACCCAGAATGGCTTTATCGTGCCTCGGTTTGAATGTGATGCTGACTGTGATTGCTCCAGGTTGAGAATACCACCTGGTGACTGGCAAGGACCCTTACTTCGAAGTTTACCCTTCTCTCACCAGGAAGAGTGATGGACACTGCTGGAACAAATTACCCCACCAAAAAATAATGCAAAGGAATAAATTCAGTCAGTTCCTATGATGGACTGATTTGTATTCCTCCAAAATTCATATGTTGAATGTTTAGCCACCAGTACCTCAGAATATGACTGTATTTGGAGATAAGGTTTTTTATTTTATTTTTTATTTTATTTTATTTCATAATTTTATTTTATTTTATTTATTTCTGAGAGAGAGAGAGATTGAGAATGAGTGGGGAAGGTAAAGAGAGAGGGAAAGAAAATCCCAAGCAGGCTACAAGCTAGGGCTTGATCTCACCAACCCTGAGATCATGACCTGAGCCCAAATCAACAGTCAGACATTTGACTGAGCCACTCAGGTGCCCCCTGGAGACAGAGCTATTGAAGAGGTAATTAAATTACATGAGGGCAGGTGAGTGGGCCCTAATCCAATATCACTGGTGTCCTTCTAAGAAGCGTAGATTAGGACACAGACAATACAGAGGAGAGTATGTAAGGACACAGCAAGAAGTCAGCTGTCTGTGAGCCAAGGAGAGAGGACTCAGAAAATACTAACCCTACTTAAACTTTGATCTTGGACTTCCAGCCTCCAAAAGAACTGTGAGAAAATTAATCTTCATTCCTTAAGCCCCCCAGTCTACAGTAATTTGTTATCACAGCACTGGTAAACAAATACAATCCCCGACTGGGGTCTGGGTAGAATGGCAGGTGCCCTTCATGCTCATAGATGGCCATGATGTTCATGAAAGTTTTAAAAAATACTTTCAGGGTGCCTGGGTGGTTCAGTCAGTTAAGCATCCGACTTCAGCTCAGGTCATGATCTCATGGTTCGTGGGTTCAAGCCAAATGTAGGGCTCTGTGCTGACAGCTAGCTCAGAGCCTGGAGCCTGTTTCAGATTCTGTATCTCCCTCTCTCTCTGACCCTCCCCTGCTCATGCTGTCTCTCTCTCTCTCTCAGAAATAAATAAAACATTAAAAAATTTAAAAAAAAACTTTCACACTTATATTTACCATCTCTATCAAATCTTTCTCTCATATTTACCAATCCCTTCTGGGCACTGAGGAGCCATTTTAAGGGGGGAAATGTCCAAAAAACTGATGTTGCAATAGGACCTATACCGCTGCTGGTGGGGGTCTTAAGCACACAGTGTGGATCCCAGGGACTAGGGATACTTTTCATATAAGAATTATCCCTCTTCAGTGATTTCTCTTGCTTTCTCTGGGAATTCAATATTTCTCTGGAGTTTAATATTTTCATCTCTGAAGTAAATTGTTGGTCCTATATTTGGGATGGGTTTTCTTCTAGATGTCAAAAAAAAATCTGTGTTGTGTATGAGTGTGTTTTATATAAAGTATCAACACTTCATTTCATAGCCAAAAAGAGTTGTCAGCATTTGAGGATGGGCACATATTTTAAACATCCTAATTCTTATATTTTGCAAGCTTTTGTGTAACATGAAGCCTCCTCACATAGTAGAGAGTTATAATTTAAGCACAGTTAGAAGGACCATGGTGTCTACACGTGCCATGAAGATTCTTCCCGGAAAAAAAAACCTGCCAGGCTATCCACTGGGGCCGACTGCGTTTCCCCTACATGAGCTTCTCCTGTTCCACAAAGCAGGGAAGAATGACTTCCCAAATGAGCCCACATCCTAATCCCCAGGACCTGTGAATATGTTGCTTAAAAGGGTAAAAGGGACTTTGCAGAGGTGATTAAGTTAAGAATCTTCAGATGGGGAAATTATCCCAGATTATCAGGTAGTAGGTATGATCACAAGGGTCCTTATAAGTGAAAGAAGGAGGCAAGAGATGAGTAAGAGATGTGACCTAGAGACAGAGAGAGAGAGAGAGAGAGAAAGAGAGGCAGAGATTTGAAAACGCTACAGTTTTAACTGTGAAGATGGAGGAAGAAACCACACGCCAAAAAACACAGCTGGAAACGGTAAGGCAATGGATTTTTACACAGAGCTTCCTAAAGGAACGCAGCCCCGCAGACTCATTTTAGACTTCTTACCTCCTGAACTGTAAAATACTACATTTGTGTTGTTTGAAGCCACTAAATCTGTGGTAACTTGTTACAGCAGTAATAGAAAACTCATACTCATTGTATCCGGTAAGATCCCCCTGTGAGCCCAACCCCTTTCCTGGTCCTGAAAACGACATGTAAATAAATACCAGGAAATTTATGAGGACTCTCAGTTCCACTCGCTACTGGAACATGAATTAAATTGTGCCCTCGGTGTGACCTATTCAAGGCCCATTGGAAAGAAACACTGTGGTTTCTGTAGTTGAATCCTTGAATCCACACACTTCCTACCCCGTCCTTCTTCCTCCCCTAATCCTTATGGGCCTCTTGTGAACACAGCTATCTTCACTCCCCGTGGTCTTATCTGGACCCCGGTCCCCAGGTTTCAGAACCATGGCTGCCATAACGTGTGTAAACCTAGCCACAAAGCACACTGCAGAAGAGGGGCCCATATTTACTTAGAACAGGGTCTGAACGACAAAGAACAGAGAAGCTAAACCCTTTGGGGGAAGAATCAACATCTTATGCCACAAAGCTGAGCTTCTTAAGGTCTGTTGTAGTGGAAGGACATAAATTATTAATAAATATTTCTTTGAGTGCTCGGTTTGTGCCAGGAACTTTACATGCATCATCTTATTTCATGCTCATGGCAGTGTCGATGAGGGGATATTTTATCAGCCTCATTTTGCAGATGAGGAAACTGAGGATTCAGGAACATAGTTACTTTGCCTAACGTTACACAGCTGGGACTTGAGCCCAGGCAATCTCACCGGGAACATTTGCAGAGGCTTCCAGCCAGCAGTGCACTGAGGCCTTGGGAAGATTTGTTTCAAGGCTACACAAGTAATCCTGTCAGTAGTTACCCCTCCTATGGGAAGGAAGCTTTACAAAGCTAAGTGAAGAGAGGGTGAGAGTTTTAGGGCCCCAGCTAATGGGGAGGGAGTCCAGGACAGGGCTCTCATCCAAGAGAAGCAAAGAACAAAGGCAGAAGAGGAAAGAGCAAGAGAGGCCGTCTACAGCAGGACCTGGAGCAGAGTGAAGCTTGAGTCCTTCCCTCACCTAGAGACTCAGGTAAACTCAGTTCCCAATGTGACCAACGAGCGAGGGGTTGAGGAAGCAGCAAACTTCTTAAGATTTCAGGTACAAGAGAGAAGTTCCCCCTATATTTTCAGTGCTATTTTCATGGACAGGAGGCGCAAGAGGGCTGAAGCTTTTGATGTTTGGCCACTTTATTGCTGGCCAAAGGAAAGGGCTAGAATAGAAAAAGGAGGTGTATCGTGTAGTGGTAATGAAGGTCAGCAATGGAGCCCCTCTGCCTGGGTTTCAACTCTCCCCTGCTGCTTACTAGCTGTGAGACCTTGAGCAAGTTGTTTCATCTTTCTGGTCTGTTTCCTGACTGCAAAATATAGGGATAATATAGAACCTACCTGACAAAGCTTTTGAAGGATTAAAGGAGAAAATACATAGAACACGTTTACAACTGTATACAACATGTAATACACTTGCACTAAATGTTACCTTTATTATTACCTGCCCCTTGGATTGTTTCTTCTTACTTACCCACCCCTCCTCATTTACATGTGGAATGTCCCTCACCAGCAAACTCCTCCCCTCAGGTGCAGCATGTAGGATCAGGTTGATTCTCTCACTCTTTTACCCCCATTGGGTTCTTGTTCTGCTAGGTCCGACCCAGTTTCTACCTTCTCAACACCTGTGTTCACCAGCTTCCCATATATCGCACGTAGGTAGCCTCCTTCTCCAGCCTCCTTAACTAACAAGTCTAGTCTTGGACAACAAAGTCACATGAACTCTCAGATTCAGAACCTTGAACTAAGGACTTGACTGGCAGAGTGCAAACTCTTGACTGAATCACATTTCTTGAAAAAAGCATGTACAAGGTCATCCCAACAAGCCTGAGGGAACATTGAACTTCTCTATTACTTTAGGAATCCTTGAGGGGAGGAGGGTTGTTGATGTGCAGAAGAATTTCCTCTCTCCTCATGCTTTTTTAAAAAAATCTGGATAACAATACAAATCATTTGAAGTGCATCTGCCAAGATGATTCTATGACATAAGATCCTTTTACTCTGCCCAGTAACACTGAATTCAAACAAAACAAAAAACTCCTGGATAGCTTACATGCTTATGAAAATCCTCTGCCAGAAAGCACACATTGTACAAGCATATGCTTGAAATGTTGCAGAGTATGTCAGAGGTTCGTAGCACCCCTGAAACGGTCCCTGGACCCCAGGTTGATTTCTAATTGTTAGTTTCAAATCACTTTCCTTTATACTATCATTCTCTAATTTTCCCTTATTTTTCTGTCTCTCCAATTCATGACAGTTAACCCAACTTTGTAATCAAACCACATCCAAACACATGTGTGTATATTCCCCCTCCTTATTTCTAAACAAGTATGCTAGAAACTCTTAATGAGCAGCTAATTGTAGGCTCAGCACAGAGCTACTGGAGAGATAAACCAGTGAGTAAGAAGCACTCCCTGCCCTTAAAAAGCTTACAGACAATCCTATTGATCAGTAGGAGATGTCCCTCTATGAGAAAAAAGAGATCGAGAGGAGAGCCTTACAGTTTCAGGATCATATCCATCTTGGCTAATAAAGTGAAACTTTTTAATTTAATGGATTTAATGGAGGGCAGGAATGAAAGAAATCTTAGAAGGATGCAAATTTCATGTTGGCAACATCACTAGTCTGACCTCACTTTGCCTTTGGTTTATGTTAAATGAAAATTAGCTTCCACCAGCATCAATACATTTAAAACTTTTGGGGTTTTCCTCAGAGCTGAATCAATAAGAAGACCTAATGGCTTCAGAACAAATTGATCAAGCTTTCATGTCACGTCTGACATTTAAAGTGGAGCACTACACGTTGCTTACTCGCCCTCCAGGAAGACTTAAATGTAGAAGTGCTGTAACTTAAACTGTTCTTCTGACAGTGAGAAAACTTGAGATTTATTAAGATGATGGCCACGAGAGCAATATCTGCCATTCATTGAACATCAGCTGTAGGCCAGACACCGTGGTGGAGGCTTCACATGCGTTATCTCTGGTCCCTGTGCCAACTCTGGACAAGAGGGACCATTACCTTATTTTACAGATGAGAAAGAAGATTAAATAATGGGCAGAAAATCACACAGATAATAACTGGAAGCATGCACATAAATGTGCAACATTTATATGAAAGGTAAGTCACTTGGTTTATTCATGTGAATATTTCATAATGTACACTATATAAAGACAAACTGCTTTTTTCTCTCTTTCTCCTGCAACTTCTATTTTAATCTTTAGATATTAAGTCTTTATGTAGTATTTCCCCAAAATTCTGAGGAAGAATGGTAGATGTTTGTTGTTTTTGCCTGTCCACCGTTCACACCCCCTTTGAGAAATAGCACCTCCATCCACTTTCAGTCCATGTGATTAAGGCAGGCCTGACCCCATGCTTAGCCAATCAAAGCACTACATTATCCTGGCCACAACATAACTGGTTCCAAGATGGTCATATGACAGAACAGCGTGAATTAAAATTATCTCCTAAACTTTCACTGGAACTCTTGAGAAAAAGAACCTTCCTTTCCACTGGGGTTGCTAGAATGATAGGGCAAAAGCTTAGACACAAAGAAACAACCTGCCTGAATTTGGAACTAGCACAAAGGAACATGTCACGTGATGAAGAAAGGCAAATTCCTGGGTCCATCTGTATCTGAAGCCATTTGGACTTCTCCAATTAATAACCTAATGAATATCCTTTCTCCCCTTATCTCGATTTCTTGATTCAATAAAAGTCTTCTAATACAGAGCATAATCTTAGTCTGCAACTTTCTGTGAGGTGCAAGCCATGGTTTTGGAAACACCAAGACATCAAGAATCCCTGAGCAGATTCAGTGGTAGGCAGAATAAAGACTCCTTACACCCCAAAGATGTGTCCATGCTCATCCCTAGAACATGAGATTCTGTTATTTTACATGGAAAAAAAAAAAAAGAAAGATCTTTGCAGATGTGGTTAAAGATAAAGACCTTCAGATTAGATGGCCCAATCTTTAATCACATAAGTCTTTAAAAGCAGAAGAAAAGGGAGGCAAAGAGGTCAAGAAATGGAATGGAAAAAGAATGAAGAAAGCATGAGGAAGAGTCACCACCATGATGAACTGGAGGATGGGGAAATAGGCGTCCTCTAGGATTTAGAAATGATCCCCAGCAGGCAGCAGAAAGGAACTGTGTTCTGCCAACAGCCTGAATAGGAAATGCATCCTCCTCTAGAGCCTCCAAGAAGGAACATAGCTTGCTGGCACCTTGATTTTTTGCCTGGTAAGATGCATACTAGACTCCGGATGCATGAACTATTAGGTAATAAATTTGTGCTTAATTAAGTCACTACATTCGTGGTAATTTGTTACAGTAGTAATAGAAAACTAATATGGATTCCAATCACTCCATTTGCCTTAGAGAGTCTGGGGAACCAGACCATACTACCAAAAGCTCTATTAGCAGAATCCCCTGGGCATTAGGGGAGGAAACTGTGGGCCTAATCTTCAGGTTATATATGTTAACACCCCCACACAAAGAGGGAGGATAGGAGGAGAGAAATATAGCATAAGAGAAGACAGAGATACTTGGCTGATAATATGCCTCATTTTGTCTCACTGAGTAATCGTTACCAAGGAATACTTTTGCTGTGCTACCCTTGGGCTCTGGCAACCATGTTCAAAATTCCTAATTCAGCATTAGCTAGGAAAAAGCAGCCAACTGAGCCTTGGGGGCCTAGAAAGCAGTAACCCATGATGGAGAAACTTCTCTCCAATGGCAGAGTTTCTGAGAACAACAGAAAGTAGTAACAGGAAGAGAAAGCAATGAGAGTGTTGAATGAGAACCACAGAGGCAGTAACATTGACAGGCCTATAAAGATCGGGGCTTCTGCAGCAGCAAAGTTAGAGCAGCCACCGGGAGAGAGCTTGATGTCCCCAGAACCCTTGAAGCGAGAGTGGAAAGAAAGGAGAGAGTCTGAGTCCCACAGAGAATTCTGGGGAGGGGCAAGAGAAAATCAAGGAATGATGATAGGAATTTTTATACAAGTCCTCAGTGCCCCCCCACAAGACTCCCTAGCCCAAATATATGGGTTTCCATGAACCCTAGTTTATATTACAGAAATTTAGGATATTCTAAATGAGTTCATGTCTTTTTTTTTTTTTTCAATGATATGCTTGCCTTTGAGACGATGCCTTGGAGGCCCCCTCAGAGACCATCATTTAAGGCTGTGTTAATAACGGTCTTATGCTGCCAGGGCAAGCCAGGCAGGTTTCCAGCTTACAAGCCATTTGTGGGGATTTGATACAATGAGGAGAAGGCCTAGGGTACTTGTGGCAGGATGATTTTCCACTCTCCGGTTCCCTGGTCTCAGATGTCTTCTGAAGATAATTCATCGAGGAGTTATCTAGTCATAAATCTCTGAGGAAAGTACTCGAGAAAAAGACACAGGGCTTATGAAATGAAGATCTTCAGAAATATTTTCTTCATTCAAGGAAAATAGCACTTATTACTAAAGCATCTAATCCAGCTTTCTTTCTTAGGTAAATCCCAATTTTATTTTATTTCTTTTTTGTAATGTGCTACGATTATACTCTTAAAAGGAACAGTTATGTTATATGAACAATTATGCTATATTTGAAAAATCTGAAGAATTTTGAATTCTTCATTTAACTTTAAAAATTTTTTTAAGTTTATTTATTTTGAGAGAGACAGAGACAGTGTGAGCAAGGGAGGGACAGAGAGAGAGGGAGAGAGAGAGAGGGAGAGAAAGAGAGAGAGAGAGAATCCCAAGCAGGCCCTGCACTGTCGGCATAGAGCCTAATGAGGGGTTCAAACTCAGGAAACCGTGAAATCATGACCTGAGCTAAAACACAGTTGGATGCTTAACCGACTGAGCCACCCAGGTGCCCCGAATAATTCATTTAACTTTTAAAAGTACTGGAATACTACCTAAGTACACTTCTAGCTATTTGGACTTTTATGTTAATGGGCCAAGAACAAAACATCAAGGAAATTAACAATAGTAATAGCAACAAAAATTCGTTAGAGTCAGTCCTTACTATGCTGAGGAATCATAAGGAATTCATAATGAATTAAAACCGTATTTTAAAAAGTCATAGCCTAGAGCTTTTATCCATGTATTCTTTGGATTATTTACCATATGTAGCTATAATGTCTTTATCCACTAATGACTCAATTGAGCTGATCCCAGATAATCTTTGAAATGGGGACTAGTTGACCTCTTGATATCCAATTTGGAAGAAAACGTTCTAGTTCATATTTCGTACAGTAGTCTGAGCTTGGGAAATTTTAAAGAAGACAACTGGAAAGTGTTTTTTCTATAAAGCTATATTTAGTTTTATTTGTTTATCTTCCTTGCTCTTTAATTGCAATGTGAACCTAAGATAGTCTGATTTCTGGTTTACCAATCTACATCTACTAAACAGAAAACAATGGCATGTCTTTTCTAACCTCCAGGGTTTTCTGAGCTGGAAAGGACAGTTAATTGCAACCATACAAATTACCCCATTGTAAAGAGCAATGCACTGCCTTTCTTTAATCATTCAGATTAATTTTTCTTTGTGATTCTCAGAAGTAGCCATCCATAAGGTTAATAATATACATTACCCAATGTGGATTTTTCTGTCCTTTATTTTTCTTAACAAATAAGGGCAAGAATTTGAAGTAATATTAAGTAAGTGTTGCTCATTAAACTCATGCACGTAATACAGTTGAACAAAACAAATTATTTTGTGGCTAAATCCTGATTTTTCTATAAGTCATTTTGATTCTTGGGTTTATAAGGAATCCTTCTATATTATCAAGAAACTGGATGTTTAAAAAATTTTTGGAATTGTGTTCTTCTTACTAGTCAGTCTTTTTTAAAAAATGTTTTAATGTTTATTTTATTTATTTATTTGTTTGTTTATTTATTTTTGAGAGAGAGACAGACAGAGACAGAGCATCAGCAGAGCAAAGGCAAAGACAGAGGGAGACACAGAATCCAAAGCAGGCTCCAGGCTCCGAACTGTCAGCACAGAGTCAGATGTGGGGCTTGAACCTGATCATGACCTGAGCTGAAGTTGCACACCTAACTGACTGAGCCACCCAGGTACCCTACTCGTCAGTCTTTTAGAAAAACAGCAACTAGCACAGAACAAAAACCAGAAATATAGTTTCCATAAAATCCTCTCTATTTGCTTTGCTTGAATAATGGTAAGCAAATGTCTAAGATAGCTCAGAGAATTTAGGAGGTGGAAAGAATCTTGACATCATCTGCTCTATGCTATCTTCCTTACAATGTGGTTCGAGAAAGACATCGGCTTTCTTCTCCAGTGAGCCCCATTTCAGAAAAGAAAGTTGAGGCCCAGAGAGCAGTGACCATTATCACTCCACTAGCCACTAAGAGAACAGGACTCTCTAGCTTCCTGTGCAGTTTTCATTTCCTGCACCCAGAGTCCCTGGAGGACGTGAAGGGTCAGAACCATGATTCAAATATTGATGTTAATATCATGTTAGGGCTAGAAGGAATGTAGTCATTTAATCCAACTCCCATATGTTCTAGATGGAAAGAAAAAAAAAAGACCCAGATAGTTGTTTTGTCTGAGGTCATATGCATGGTCAGAGGAAAGACAGAACCCAGTGGTGTTGCTCTCTCACTCCCACCATCATCAGAAGTGCACGAGCTCTCTGTAGTGGGACCTGGGGAAGTAAAACCAACTTCTGGGAGCCTGATGGCTCTTTCACCTCTTTGTAGCTTGTAGATGAGTAAAACTATTTCAAAATGAAGAGCCTTGAGACATTCCTTGAGTTAGTAATGGTGGCCATATAATTGGCCTTTCAAAGAAAACACACTAATTGACCTTTTACTTCTCTCTTCGTATTGTGCATCAATAAACAGAGCCATTTCTTTCTTTCTTTCTTTCTTTTTCTTTCTTTTTTTAATTTATTTCTAGGAGAGAGAGACAACGTGAGCAGGGGAGGGTCAGAGAGAGAGGGAGTCACAGATTGAAACAGGTAAACAGAGACATTTCTGACCTAATTTGAGGTTGAGTGTCATGATTACATTGGAGATACTCCAATAGAAAATAGAGGTTATCAGGCGCTACTGGCACATAGTTCTAATATGTCACTTTTCAGCTAAAAAAGAAAACATGTCCTAGGGGAGGAGCAAGCAGTGCTTAATGGACCAAGAGAAAGAAACCATTGCTTTAGTTGAATTTTTTACTTAACCCATTTGCAATGGACTGAATGCTTCCTCCAAAATTCATATGCTAATACCAATGTAATGATATTAAATGATGGTGTCTTTGGAAGGCAATTGGGGCATGAGGGCATCTCACAAAAGGACTAATGCCCTTATACAAGGGACCCCACAGAGTTTTCTTGCCTGCTCCACCATGTGAAGAAACAGGGGAAAGAAAGATGTCTCCAAACCAGGAAACGGGCCCTCACCAGTCATTGAATCTGCTGGCACCTTGATCTTGGATTTCCTGGTCTTCAAAATTGTGAGAAACAAATGTTGTCTATGGTATTTTTTGTTTTGTTTTGTTTTGTTTATTTCTAAGAGAGAGAAACAGCATGAGCAGGGGAGGGTCAGAGAGAGAGGGAGGCACAGACTATGAAACAGGCTCCAGGCTCTGAGCTGGCAGTCAGCACAGAGCCTGATGCGGGGCTTGAACCCACGAACCGCCAGATCATGACCCAAGCGAAAGTCGGACGCTTAACCAACTAAGCCACCCAGGCGCCCCGCAATTGTTGTCTATGGTATTTTTATTATAGCAGCCCAAACTAAGAGACCTTAAGTCTACATTTTCAACAGAAAGAACCATGAAATCCATATTAGCAGGCTCTCAGACGTGGCAGGGCATTTGGAGACATGGGTGAGAAAAGTACCGAGTGGGCGCGATGGTGGTGGCTTTCCAAATGAGTGCTGAAAACAAATCTTATCACAGCCAAGCCCTTGAAACTCCCTCTCACATTCACTTGATACTTCAGTCTAAGTATGTGTTTGCCACAATGCCTCTGAAAATTTTAACTCTTTCTCAATTCCTTGATAAGTCTTGATCTCTCCAAAGTAAAACCTATTAACATGTAAAACTCCCTTGAGCCAAAAGGTGAGGGGCTTGCAAATGAGGACATACCAACCATTGTTTGATCTCAAACTCTATTCGGGTGAAAGGTCAGCGGTTGAGCCACCTAGCTCCTCCGGGCTGCAGCAAGCCCCTGAGATGTAAATCTTTAATTGACATTGTGATTAGAACGGTGAAACATGTTCTTCAAGCAACTGTTAAACCACCCCCCTCCCCCACCGCCAACCGCAAAATTCTGGCTTCTGTACACCGGCTTCGCCCCCCTCTCCCTATATAAACCCTGAGCTATGGCTCCATGGCGCGCTCTTCCGAGGACTCTTTGGGTGCTTGGGAGGGGCCGTCCGGCCAGACTAAAATGAATAACCAACTCCTTTTGTATTTGTGGGCTTTGTCCTCGGGGTGATTCTCCTTTGGAAAAGGTGGTCTAACAAACAAAACTGTCATTACAGAAGGCCCACTTACATGCGAGGTGCCGTGCTATGTGCTTTAAATGCATTATGCCCAGTCTCATGACAAACATTCAAGATAGATTTCATGATTCTCCCTTTACAGAAAATGGGTCTGAGGAGCCTAGAATTTGCCTAACCAGTTAGTGAACAGTTAACAATAGGTAACTTACAATAAACTATTTGTAAAAAAAAAAAAATAATAAATAATAAATAAATAAATAAAAGAAGAAAAAAAAACAATAGGTAACTTAACATGTCAATTCAGGACAGAGCTTGCTTCCACTTGCATCCCTGCAGATCCAGGTGTTCTTCACAGATTCCTCTTCTCCTCTAATCCTACTCTGCTTTACAATCCCTATCGTCTCACTATATTACACCGGAATGGAAGGTTTGGAAATCATGCCCAATCTCAGAGAGACTGCCCCTGCTCTGGTGGTGGAGATGGCCTGCTCACTTCCCATTGTTAGAGTTTCAATAACAAAGAAGAGTTGGGGAAGGGCACCTGCGTGGCTCAGTGGGTTAAGTGTTGGACTTCAGCTCAGGTCATGATCTCACAGTCCGTGGGATGAGCCCTGCATCAGGCTCTGTGCTAACAGCTTGGAGCCTGGAACCTGCTTCAGATTCTGTGTCTCCCTCTCTATCTGTCCCTCCCTTGCTCTGTCTTTCTCTCAAAATTAAATAAACATTTAAAAAATGTTTTTACAAACAAAGAAGATTTGGAGATGTCCAAAATGAGACTGTTTTTTTCAGTTGTGCTTTTTACTTAGCCTATAGTCTACATTTCCAATAGGAAAAATAGTGAAATCCACAGTACTAGATGCTCAAACTCAGCAGGGCATTTGGGGACCTTGCTGAGATAAGCATTTGAGTGGGCTTAAGGAGATGTTTGAGCAAAGGAAAATTTGGAGATTGAATCTTGACACTTCTTAATCAGAATAATATTCAAATCCAAGAAGTGGAGCAAAAATAAGTACTAACTATGGGATAGAGTGGGAGAAGGAAACAATAAGATTAAAAAGGTTTTAGAAATACTAAGTAAGATAGAAAGAATGTAGGAGGTGATGAGGGTGATAGTGTGGTTGGCAGGGGTGGAGTTTTGGCATAATTTTAAGCGTATACCTAATAAGATTTAAACATGAGCTGTCAGAGGAATCGTTTCTAGGTTAGAACAAGGTATAGACAGAGACTCAAAACATCAGAGATTTGTTACTATTTCTTAACTTTTGTAAAAGATTACGTAATTATGTTGACTCTGTTGTTGACTCCAGCAACAAAAACTGACCCACTTTTCATATTAAAGTGGAAGGTAAATCTTGTCCAGGGTTGTTCAACAATCTTGTAACATGGCGATATTGCCCAAAAGGAATTAGGCTTTATGTTTTGGGTGAGACTATTGATTGAGTTGGTTTATATATTAAATTTGTGTAAGAATAGTATTCTGAATCCAGTATATTTTTCCTATTATGATGAATTAAATTCTCATCTTTACCCTAGTAGGAGTGGCATATTTATTCTCGAAGGCTATAATGGGCCATAATGGACAAAAAGCTGATGAGAATATACATTGTAACCTGTAAGTAAAAAATGTATCATTACTGTTTCCCAGGACTCAGCTATGAAGCAACATATAAAGGAGAAAATATCATTACTATTCACCTTATCCTTACAGACTTCACTGCTATTGTAATTATAACTTAAAAACATGTATTTTTAGCAACAAATGCTCTGAAAACTGCCATTTGCTATAGAACAATACATAGGTAGATAATCAATACACAGATAAATAGATGATAGATAGATAGACGCAGAAAGACACATGCATGTCTGTAAGTATCTGTGTGTGATGTATGTATACTCTTATTCTGATCAAATTTTTGGTTAACTGAATAATTTATAGACTTCAGAATGTTTAAATACCCATTATTAAACTCATATATGACTATTTGTGGTCTTTGGGTTTTTTGGTATTCAAATATCTCATAAATGACAAAATTTATGTTGCTGCAATCAGAAAAAAAAATATGAAAAAAGGGGGAAACGAATACTTTTGCCCAGTGTCATCCTTAAAACCCATTCCTATCCTGAGGTAACTTCTGTTGTCTACTCACCTTTTTGTATGGTAATCAGCTGAGGTTTGGAAGGAATTCCTTTTTATTGATGTGGGCTGAGTTTTTTAATGCTATTTCCTGGCTGTAGGGTAACAGAAATGTGTCCCACATGGCCCAAGGTTTACATGCATGGATAAAGGTCTAAAATTTAATATCAGAGAGATATCTTTCCACTTCAGCATATCTGTGAAAGCTTAGATTTCTCTATCATCAGGGCAATAGAATATCTGAGGAAATAGTTTCATCAGTTTTATGTCTCCGTTCAATGACAACATAGAGGATGAGGACACTCTTCCAGCTAGAATCTGGGGAGGCGCCAAAAAGAGGAACATTTTAAACCCTTTGATCTCATCCATCTTAACCCCTATGGTTAGCAATGAGCTCAACCAGTCAGAGCTAAGACATCTCTTTCTGACCGTTACCCAGCAAGGTTGTGCTGTACTTATTTGCACGTTAGTGGTTTATATGTATTTTAGATAAAGGATGAAACAGAAAGTACCACTCCATCCTACATAGAATTTCCTTTCCTTATTATTGATTATTTTGTTGCCAGGCAATACACTATAAATAACTAAAAGCACAATAGAAATTTCGTAACTATTTTATTCTTAACCCTTTGCATAATTTTCCATGTTTTCCACAATGCCATTTTCTGGGCATTTTGCCCATTATGAAGACTCTTCTTTAATGACACCTGAAGCATCTACTTGTGCAGGAGCCACAGTAAGATGCAAGTTAGGTATCTTTTAACGAACTTCAGCATCTACATGAAATACCTACAAGAAAGCCTAGAGAAGATCACAGACAATGGAATTTGGTCAGAAACTTGGAGAAGAACACCCTTCACAAAACAACAGTTACTGAGTACAGTTAAGGAAGCAAGCTAACTATGATTCCTGCCTTCCAGAGGTCACATCTATTATTCTTGACTTATGAAGAGTTCGACAATAAAGTGACCATTTGTATAAGTGGAGATTAAGGATGAGCTGGGGAAGAATCAGTGAGAAGAAGCCATATTTAAGAAAGTAATATGGAGGCGCCTGGGTGGCTCAGTTGGTTAAGCGTCCGACTTCGGCTCAGGTCATGATCTCACAGTCCATGGGTTCGAGCCCCGCATTGGGCTCTATGCTGACAGCTGAGAGCCTGGAGACTGCTTCAGATTCTGTGTCTCCCTCTCTCTCTCCCCCTCTCCTGCTCATTCTCTGTCTCTGTCTCTCAAAATAAAATAAAACCTAAAAAATTTAAAAAAATAAAGTAATATGAATAGAAATCTTCCCCCTCCCAGGAGATAACTTGTTGGACATTATCACCTAAGTCAACAGAGAAAGTTTTCTTGTAAAGGGAAAAATAGTAAATAATTTAGACTTTGCAGTCCATATAGTCTCTGTCACAACTACTCCACTCTGCAATGCTCCAATTAAATTTCAGAAACAGGTGGTAGCTGAGTTTGGCCTAAGGGCCATAGTTTGTTGATCCCTGATATAAATGATCACAATTACAAACTTGATGTATGTTTAGAGGGGGATATAATTAATAGAAAAAAGAAACAGAAGAAAATGTGGGAAAAAGCAATGAGTTTGGCTTTCATAACTATTTAATTTAATATGACAAATATTTCCTAAGCACTTACTGCATCCAAGGTGTGATAATGGGTATAACAGATAAGGAAATGGATAAAATATGAGCTCTGCTATCAAGGAACTCACAGTCTATCATACAATGGATAAGAGCATGTCATGGAGTCACAGCTTTAGGGAGGTGCTGTGTCCTAAATTAAGCAAGCCATGTACATGGGCTCAATAAAGTGCCTCACGTAAATCATATTAGTTCACAAAACACACTCATGGTTCAGTGAGCTGGAAAAGTTCCACGCTCACCTTGACAAGAAAATAAGTTCTTTGGCTTTAAATACTGAGAAAGTATGGTACTCTGAAAAGAGTGCCCCCTCCTGAAGGTATCTGCATCCTAAACCCTAGAAATCTGTGAATATGTTACCTTGTGTGGTAAAGGGACTTTGCCGATGTGATTAAATTAATGATCTTGTGACAGTGAGCTTATCCTGGTAGGCCAAATAAAATCAAAAGGGTCCTTCTAAAAGGGACTTAGGGAGGTCAGACAGAGAAGAAGCTACTATGATGATAGAAATAGAAACTGGGGTGATTTGGCTGCCAGGCAAGGAATAGCAGCAAGCTCTAGAGACTGGAAGAGACAAGGAATAGATTCTCCCCTAGAGGCCCCAGAAGCAACTGGCCTTGCCAATGCCTTGATTTTAGCCCCATTCATCTCATTTTAGACTTCTAACCTCCAGAACTGTAAGATTAAATTTGTGTGGTTTTCAGCTACTAAATTTGTGGTAATTTCTTAATATAGCAACTATAGAAACTAATACAAGAAGTAGAACCAAGCTAAGTTATACTGTAGTCAAATTTCATTTTATCCAGAGCTCCATGACAGCAGAAATTTTATATTCCGAGCACCTAGAATAGTGCCAGAAGCAACGTATATGCTCAATTATAAAACAGTGAAACAATGAATATCATAGTGATACCATGATGCTTCAGAAAGTTAGGAGAGCTTAAAATCTAGAGGAATGTTCCTGAAGGAAGAAAAAAAAATATTTAAACTATACTGTACGGAACTATAAAAATAACTGTGTCTTAGTCACATGTTTACATCTAACATATGCAGATACAGAAGAATTATCTAAATTTTAAGGTAAATTAATTATTGAGCCAAAGTCTCCAATATACAGTCCTTTTCTCATGTAATCTTTTGTTATTTATAAATGAGGTAGTCTAAACTTCATTTCTATTTAATAAATATGTTTTTCTCTCTTTATACTTTGATGACTCCAGCTATTCCTCTTGGAGCTGGGCAGAGAAAGAATTAGGAAATCATTTAGGGACTGTTGCAGGAGGAGGCTGAAATTGATGATTCCTACAAGCCTTGAAGTTCGTGTCTACATCCCTCAGCATCATGATAAGGAAGGGTTACTATCCCCTCTTCTTTTAAAAATAAAAGCCTTCAAACTAGTCTTCTATGGTCACTTTTCTTCTTTAAAGTTTTCCTAATTTGAGGGGTGGTAGATGTAAGATAAAGAATAAAGAAAAGAAAATGAACTCAAATATCAAATTCAATAGATGCCTTTTTTTCAAACCCCACCAACCACAAAGCTTAATTAGTGAGAGTCAATGATTACTGTAGGAAACTCCCAAATCTTGGAAGGTTAGCATAGTTTACTGAATTTTGTGCTTACATACAAACAAACAAACAAAAAATCCAAAGTAAATGTTCCTAATCAGTGGTCAGTCCTCTCTGTGGTTAGTCAGAGATCCAGGACTTCCCAGGGCCTTGGAGTCCTCAGTAAGATCAAAACAAGAGAGAAAAGCATGCAAAACATTTATGTAAGTCTGAAAGTGATATATAGCACTTCCACTTCCACCATATGCTGGGAGTCAGAGCTCTTTCATGTGGCTACATACCTCTAATTGTAAGGAATTCTGGGAAATACAGTATAGCTATGAAACTAGGAAGTAGAAAAAACAGATTTGGTAAAGATAAAGGCTCTATATAAGCTGGCCTCTGGCCACTCCCACCAACTCATTTCCTGTTCTTCTTTCCCTCATTTCGGGTGTTCCAGCCATTTTAGTCTTCTTGCTGATCATACCAAGTCAAGGTCGTGCCTCAGAGCCTTTGTTATCTGAAAAGCTATCTAGCTATTCACTAGATACACAAAGCTTGCCCCCTAACTTCACTCTGCTCACAACCACCTCTTGAGAGGATTTCCCCGACCACTTCCATCCTTAGCACCCTGTCACTCCAGTCTCTTAACTCTTCTTTTCCCCTTTATGACATTCATCACTATCTGACATTATAACATATATTTATTTATTCAATTTTTATCTGTTTTCCCCATCTAGAGTGTAAGCTCCCAAAGTCAGAGACTTTTGTCTGTTTTATTCATCATTGTATTTTGAGCATCTAGAACATTGCCCAATATATAACACTAAGTAAGAATTTTGTTGAATGAGCTATGTTTCTTAACAAGGACTTCAAATATGTAAATACCACACTGATCCTGTTTTCTAGTGACCTGTTTGGAGCACATAATACTCTTAAATATCTCTTATACATTTCTCTTCTTCATCCCACTACCTCCTTTCCATCTTGAATTTAAGACTCATTACATGGAACTGCTTTCTCAAAACTCCAGCTGCCCCATGTTTCATAGTGTCTCATGCGTAGCTTGTGCCTGTATGGAAATCAACTACTTATGCATCTGTCTCCCACACAAAACTATGAATTCCTCCTGGGCAGGGCTGTGTATTATTCAACTATGTGTCCTCATTGCTTAGCATCATATCTGGCATATGGTAGAATCTAACAAATATCTGCTTGTCAGAACTGTTTAATGATTTTGAAGGTTTCTTGCTTCAGGAAAACTTTTCAAGAGAAAAAAGAATCCATTCAAACTTCCCTAAGCGGTAATAGTAAGAATTTGGCAAAATGTTATTCCTCCCAACTTCTAAATTGTAAAAATGCAAGCAGAATTATTCCTGAATCATGTATAATTAGTGCAATGGTTATTAGAGCTGGCTTATTTGTTTTACATAAGTCATTATGATACAGTAATATAATATAGTTGTAATATGTTGCTATATATGTACGTGGTAGTGTATTGAGGTCCCTTAAATAATCAATGTACACATCCTATTTATGTCATTTTATAGAATTTAGAACATAATCTTATTTTAAATGGTTGTAGAGATTTTAGTATTTATTTGTTTATTACTCAATCATTTTGTTGTTGAATTCATGATCAGAGAAATCAGACCTAATTGTAGCATTGTTGCTATAGGGCAAAAAAGATCCATTTCATACTAAAATACTTTCTTTTTTTTAATGCCTATTTATTTATTTTGAGAGAGAGAAAGAGAGAGAGTGGTGGAGGGGCAATGAGGGAGGGAGAGAGAGACTCCCAAGTAGACTCTGCACTGTCTGCACAAAGCCCAACTTGACGCTCAATTCCATGGTTCATGAGATCATGACCTGACCCTGAGCCACCCAGGCACCCCCTAATATGCTTTTTAAAAATTTATTTATTTGTTTTGACAGAGATAAAGCATAAGTTTGGGGAGGCACAGAGAGAGAGAGAGAGAGAGAGAGAATGCCAAGCAGGCTCTGCACTGACAGGGCAGAGCCCAACATGGGGCTCAAACCCACAAACCGTGATATCATGACCTCATCTGAAGTCAGACACTTAACTGACTGAGCCACCCAAGTGCCCCAATATGACTTCTGATATAACTTCTAGAACTGTCTTATATAGTGAGAAACATAGGTATTTCTTATAGTAAATGAATAGGGAGATAAGTCATCCTGGAAACTACAAATAGAAACAATTCATTTGGCGATTAGGAAAATCAAATGTTTTTCTTAACTAAAGAAGTCTATTTGCATTCATCTTTCATATGTATAAAAAGTTTCCAGGGGTACCTGAGTTGAGTATCTGACTCAATTTCGGCTCAGGTTATGATTCAAGGTGGTTGGATCAAGCCCTGCCTTGGGCTCTGCACTGAACATGGAGCCTGCTTAAGACTCACTCTTCCTCTCTGCCCCTCCCTTCTCTCTCTCTCTCTCTGTCTCTCTAAAATAAAAAAACAGATTCCAGAAAATCTGATAACATTTAGAGGAATATTATCAGAGATACTTTCAATCTATAAAAAATTAAAACATACTATTGATATATCTAGGCTTTATGGATCCTCTCTGTGTATGCATATATTTTCTGACATATACAAATATATATTCATACATATACACATTATATATAAATATATAATACTGTATATAAAATAACTGTGATATATATGTATATGTGTATACATACATATATATATATAATCTCTTCATGTTTATCATGGTTTGTGATATATACATATATAATCTCTTCATGTTTATTATGGTCAATAACCAAGTCTCCCAGGAAAGAGAATAATGACTTTTAGAAGTTCTGTTCCAACGTATTATTTGTACTTTCTGGACTGATTAGATATTTGGTTCTCTCTTCCTCCATCCCAAAAGAGACAATTTAGGATATAAGATATGGTGCAAACTGGATGTAAATGCAAAATGCATTTTGCCTGTTTCTATTTGGATCTTTACCTAAAATTCAGTAGTGTCTAATCTACCACATCATGGTGAATATCAGCCATAGAAAATTAAGCCAAGTGAATATCATAATGTTAACATGTTTATCAATGAATATGAATTATAAATCCATAAGAATTAAATATAGCCTAAATTTCTCTGGGATCTTAATAGGTATCAACCCAATTGACTTGACAATAATGAGTGCTTTGGTGACTTCAAGTTTCAGGAAGTAAAGTGGGACACCTGGTACAATTCTACCCTTAGGTGAGGTAAGGGGAAAGATAGGATAGGAAGACCCATTTTTCCTTTGATTTTCCAGGTTTCCATACCATTCTGGAAGAGCTGTTAGATAAATCAGATTTTCCATTTTTCACAAATCCAGAAGGCACAATTTACATAGAATATAATTTTATTCCTTGAGCTGTGCAATTTCTTAACTAGATCAACTTAACCAGTCTGGGGAAACTGAATACATTCATCAATCCACAAACAATATAATTATAAAGTGAGTTTATTCATTCATTATTAACGACTGATGTAGTGGTGATGCTAAGTGTCAAATCACTGTTTATTTTTCCAATGGCGTCATATCCATTACAGAAAACAAAATCAGGAACCATATCTTATTTTTAATTTATTTCTGCTTTATTTTTCTTTTGTGATAATATACCGCACATTTCCATCAGGAATCTTTACAGCTCCGCATTGAAAAAGAACATTCCATCCAATATATTCTAGGTTAGACCTGTCAAAAAGAAAGAGCAAGAGGCTAGCTAGCTGGCTGGCTGGTTAGCTATTTTAGGCAGGGTCTCTGGGGGATGTAATACCTGTATGAGACTAACACAGACCAGGTGTTTAGCTTTAGAGTTTGCTAAAATACATTCTATCTGTTCACCCTAAGTGTGATCAAACTCTGGGGAAATTATTTGGACTAAAAAAGACACACAAGAGATGGATATGCAAACCAAAGTATCAATTTATTTGTATATATTGACATATTTGGCAGGATAAGTATCATCAATCAGAATAATGCATTAAGGAAACAGACATGAAAAGGTTACTCTATGAGCTCATCCTTAGAATAACAGAAGTGAAGAATTTTTAAAAAGTATTCCATCGGATTTAAACTATCTGTTAAAATATTTTAAACACTTTTATTAAGATATAATTCATGGGGTGCCCAAGTGGCTCAGTCGGTTAAGTGTATGACTCTTGATTTCAGCTGAGGTCATGATTTCATCATCGTGAGATTGAGCCTCATGTGAGATTAAGCCTCAGGACAGAGCCTGCTTAAGATTCTCTCTTTCTCTCAAAATAAAATAAAATAAAATAAAATAAAATTCACATAGCATACAGTTCACTATTTCAAATTGTACAATGTTTTTAGTATATTCAGTGTCATGCAACCATCACCCCTATCTAATTTTAGAACATTTTCATCTCCCCAAAAAGAAATCCCATATGCATTAGCAGTCACTCCACATTCTCCCCCTTTCCCTGTTTTATACCCCTAATTAGGCAACCACTAATCTACTTTCCATTTCTATAGATTTTTGTATTCTGGACATTTTCTATCAATGGGACCCTACAAAGTGTAATCTTTTGTGACTGACTTCTTTCATTTAACATGTTTTTAGAGTTTATCCATGCTGTAGCACGTATCAATACTTTTTAATTTCCAAATGAAATTGTATTTTATGGGTAGTTGTAATACAGTTGATAGATATTTGGGTTTTTTTCTATTTTTTTAGCTGCTATGAATAATGCTGTTATGAGCATTTGTGTACAAGATCTTGTGTGGATGTATGTCTTAACTTCTCTTTAGGATATACTTAGGATTTAATTGCTGGGTCATGTGGTAATTCCATGTTTAACCTTTTGGGGACCTGCCAAACTGTTTTTCCAAAGAAGCTGTATCATTTCTAATTCCCTTTGGCAATTATGAGCATTACAATTTCTCCACAACCTTGCAAGCATGTATTTTCTCTTGTATGATAGGAGACATCCTAATGGATATGAGGTAGTATCTCATCGTGGTTTAGATTTGCATTCCCCTTAAGACTAATGATATTGAACATCTTTTCATGTGCTTATTGACCATTTGTATATCTCCTTTGGAGAAATGTCTATTCTGATCCTTTGACTGTTTTTTAATTAGAACATATATATTTTTTTAATGACTAATTATATTATGCTGCACAATATGCCACATTTTATGTATACATTCATCAGCTGATGGGCACTGTTAAATAATTTTTGTGTTTTGTGTTTTTATGGAGAATGTTGTTGATCTTAGCAGATGGAGAAGGGGGAGAATTGGACTAGGGGAACTACCTTGATTTATGGGCTGGACTCAGAAAAAAGTAATAGTGTCTGAAAGAATGGGCAAATTTTATTACATAGAGCTGCCATCTTTAAGGTGATGTAAAACAGACTTAGAAGTAAATGAGGCA
Source organism: Hyaena hyaena (assembly GCF_003009895.1). Taxonomy (NCBI): domain Eukaryota; kingdom Metazoa; phylum Chordata; class Mammalia; order Carnivora; family Hyaenidae; genus Hyaena; species Hyaena hyaena. The sequence continues at coordinate 2,047,856 of NW_024080888.1, forward strand.
AGGCAGACTCTAGATAGTGGTTCTATTTGAATTTATTTTTAGTGTCCAACTTCAGCTTAGGACATGAAAATTTATTTATTTAGAGAGAGAGAGAATGCATGAATGGAGGAGAGGGAGAGAGAGAGAGAGGGAGGGAGGGAGAGTCAGTCTTAAGCAGGCTCCATGCTCAGTGCGAGCCCATTGCAGGGCTTAATCCCATGACTCTCGAATCATGACCTGAGCCAAAATCAAGAGTTAGGTGCTCAACTGACTGAGGATAGTGGTTATATTTGAAGCCACATGCTAGTTGCATTCTTTTTTCAGATCTATCCAATTTAGTGCTGGGCTTCCTCCAATTACCAGAAAATAATTGCACCTAAGTACCATCAGCCCACCGCCATTGGATAAAAAGGGCTGGCAAGAGCTAAGAAGGGTCAGGTCTCAAATAAGCACGCTGGAGGGCCAGCGAATGAAGCTTTACTAAGAAACCAGATAGAAGAAGGATCATGTGAACCAAGAGAACATGATAGAGAACAGAGTGGAGGGTTGATCATCATTGCAGATATGGTGGCTCATGGTCCACCTTAGTCATTCCATGTCAAATGTGGAAATTCAATGAGATTATTTTCCATATGCCACCAGCTGCAGAATGTGAGCCTATTGCCTGTCTTGGTCAGAACTGGCATTAGAGCTGAAGAGCTTGAGGGTATATAGTGAAAGCCTGAGTTCTGTGGCAACATGGAGCAAAAGAAAGGCAAAGACTTCAAATTTCTCCAGTTAAAATACATATTTGACACTAGCTTATCTATCAATCATTTGTATTTTTCATTAAAAGAAAGTACTAACTCCTCTTTTGGTTCCTTTTTTTCCAGCATTAGAACAGATTTGTGAGCCTTTGGTCTAACACCAAATGAAATGGTTAAGTTATGTTTAGGTGTCATTGTGTTTAAAGGTAATGTGAAAAAAAGTACATTCAAACACCTGAATCATCCCAGCCTGCCATTATGAGAGTTCCCCATGACAGAACAGCAGGTTTTTGTCTCCGCGGTCAAATGCAAAATGGTGGAATGTCATGCCAAATGCATACTATATGCATTGTTATTTCTGTATTTCTCCCACTACCTCTCCCCAGTAGTATGTATTTATATTGATGTAAATTAAATGTACACATGAACTTTTGACACTCTACTGCTTTCTTTTCATTAGTTATATTACAATGCCTTTTCCTGATGTTACACCCTAGATAAATTGAGAGAACCAACTCTGGAGATCCATTGCTATTTTGGTCAATGATATTTTTAAAATGTTTTATTTATTTGTGAGAGAGAGACAGCATGAGCAGAGAGAGAGACAGCATGAGCAAGGGAGGGTCGGAGAGAGAGGGAGACACAGAATCTGAAACAGGCTCCAGGCTCTGAGCTGTCAGCACAGAACCTGATGCGGGGCTTGAATCCACGAACCACGAGATCATGACCTGAGTGAAGTTGGACGCTTAACCGACTGAGCCACCCAGGCGCCCCGGTCAATGAGATTTTTTTTTTTTTAATGTTTTATTTATTTCTAGGAGAGAGAGAGACAGCGTGAGCAGGGGAGGGTCAGAGAGAGAGGGAGTCACAGACTGAAACAGGCTCCAGGCTCTGAGCTGGCAGTCAGCACAGAGCCCGACGCGGGTCTCGAACCCACGAACCGCGAGATCATGACCTAAGCGAAAGTCGGACGCTTAACCGACTAAGCCACCCAGGCGCCCCCCCAATGAGATTTTTAATAGAGACTTAGGATAGACCATAATCTCAATGGCAAATATTTTTTTCAATAGTTAGCCAATATTGTTTTTTTGTATCTACCATGTGCTACGAATTGTGCCAGGTGCTCAACATAAACCAAGAAAAAATTCCTGTCCAGAAAAAAATTACTAAGAGTGGTAGTGAAGAGGCACACAAGTAAATAGGCAACAAAATACCAAGTGATGAACAGGTAGGTGTTTTATGAACACAAAGTAGGCGTACTTAACTCAATCCCAGTGACTCAAATAACCTTTCCAGAAGAAATGGCTTTAAGAGAGACAAGAAAATTAAGTATTGGCCAAATGAAGGGGGTAGATATGGGACAGCAAATCATGCCAGAGGGAACAACTTGTAAGAAAACAATCAATACATTTAAGGGAATATATCAAGCAGTCAATGGAATGTATCAATAGTCAATCAAATTCTCTTTTCTAGGAAGTTTGAATGCAATTTGTGCAGAGAAAAAGAAGGGTTCATATAATAGTTGTGTTGGTGGAGAAGCAGAAAAAAAGCATTTGGAAGGTTCTTCAGAGTCTTCAGAAGAAGAAGCAACAGCAGATGGCTGCTTCTAAAGGGACAATGTGACCAAGTCATCAGAGAGTTTCTCAATGGACCATTAGCATCACAGTTGATCACAGGATGTGCTGCTGTATCTTGAGTAATATATACAGTTTTTCCGTGCAGCTATTATAAGTACCTATAAGAACTCTTCAGTTGTGGGAGACAATCCCAACTTGAAAATAATTAACCAAAAATTCAGTGGTAGAACTTGAATTCAAGTATGGCTGACTGTAATGATTTAAATTATATCACCAAAAAAAGGACTTCATCACTTTCTCTCCATCTCCCAGCTCTGCTTTCCTTTCCTTTGTCTTCATGTCCCCCTCATACAAACTGTCTACAAATGGCCTCCATTAACAGCTCCAGTTTTACATTTTACCTAGCCAGGAGACCCCATCTATCCCGAGTTCCAGCAATAGTTTGGGTCTTGCACCCATCCATGAACCAATTACTGTGGCCAGGAAAAGGTGGTTCTCCTATTGCTCTATTTAAAACACACTATTTACCCCTGGGTCAGGGTCAGCCCCGCCTAGTCTCATGGACTGAGTTATGTAGCTCTTCAACGGGAAATCGAAATGCAGTCATTAGCGAGGGGTGAATGGAAGTCAAGAAGATAGAAACATCAGGTGTCTTCCATAGATGGTTCCCTGCATCCTTACTTCCCAGGGCCCTTTAAACAAGTGTTCAGTAGCTGAGGTGAACTGTGCATGATTTTTGTTCCTTATAGACTAAAAAAATACCTAGCAAAAATAATCATTGGAAAATAGTCCTGTACAAAATAGACTTTCACTTGTATGACATGCAGTTTTTAAATAGGAGGCCATGGCTATCTGCAAGTGTACATGGCTAAAATGGCCAAATGAAGAACTAAATCCTTCCATATTGGATACGCATGACAACAGCGTAGACACAACCCCAGTTTTCAGAGCCTGAAGCTATTTAGGACTCTTCCTTTGTCCTAAAGTTAGCTAGAAATCTTTTGTGATGAAATGATTGCTCCATCTTCTCTCACTTTAATTAGAATAGTTGATTTTAAAATGCCTAGCACAACAGCTGGAGCAGAGTCAATTCTTTAAAAAATTGTTTGCCTTAAATTCCACAAATGTTAACAATCAACAGGCGATATGCTGAATTTGATAATAGAAAATAGTATAATGCAAAGACTTGGTCCTCATGAAACTCTGAGTTTATTAAGGAGACAAAAACACATATTGTAGTACAGTGTTTTATTAACTACAATAAGGATGGATGCTTGATACAGATGTATCACAGAGGAGGAAGTAATTAAATATGAGAATTGGTGGCTTTGGCAAGTGTTTCCGAAGGAGGCAAAAGTAAACCAGAATTTTGACAGGTGAATAGAAATTTGTGGCTATGAAGAAAGGGCACTCGGCGGGGCGGGGGGGGGGGGAGCAGTGAGTGGAGGGCACAATCAAAGCAAAGTCGTGGTGTCACAGAATAGACTAGTGTGATATAAAAACTATTACAAAAATAGAAAATGTGAATTTAGAGAGCAACAAGAGATGATGTCAGTAGGACAAGCAGTGATCCGAGTGTCTCTTATCCAATCAACTGAACAAGCCTAGTTTAAGAATGTTCCAGAAAGAGATTATCTAAACATTTGGCAATAAGACATTGATTAAATATACAATGGAATACTAAGTAGGCAAAAAATGATGCTGCAGGAGGCTATTTAGTATTAGAATAGGGAGAACGGGAAGTGGTTGGGTAGGAAGGAACGCAAGGAGACAATAAGTAGGAACCTGACTTATATGGCTTGCTATGGTCTTCCAGAAATTCGGATATTGACAGGGAACATCCAAACAGGCCTGAATGTGAGTCACTTTAGTGTCTGAGAAAGACACTGCTAAGGGATGGTCCTAGGGCCGACCTTCCTTCTCTCTTACTAACAGAACCTCAATTGTGATTGGGGCACCAGGATGTCTAGCCTAGAAAAATCAAGGCAAGTCCATTCCTCCTTGCAAGGTGCTCACTTTCAGAGCCTCCCTGGGTGATTGGGTGACCAAATTCTGACCAGTGATTTGGGACTAGGAGAGTGAGTTCTGGAAAATGTTTTTGTTCCATGAAAAAAAATTGAAGGTTCCCTTTCCCTCAGGAGTTCTTTTCTTCCTGTTATAAAGGAGGAAAAAAAATCTTTTTCCTCTACCCTCCTAACTGCTCCAGCTGAGGCCCTATAAATTACACAGACAAAGACAAATTAACAAGGGAAAAAGAAACTGCATTTATTTACCTGTGCGATGTGCATAGATCCAGTAGAAACTCGGTGATGTATGACTCAAATGGGTGGGTTTATCCTAAGAAAGAACAATCATTTTGTAGAGAAATGACAAGACAAAGGAAAAAAGGGTATAGGCTTTTAGGGGCAGCAAAGTGTGAGGCAAGGTAAATGAGGGGAACCTAATGAAAGTAAGATTTGTTTGCAGACCCATCTTGGGGCTGGCTCTCCATCTTCTTTATAGCCACAAGACTTCCCAGGAAAGGAGCTTATAGCCGTCCTCATTTCTCAAAAGTTTTCTTTTAGTCAGATAAGGAAAGCTCCAAGAAAGCTTTCTTATGCATCTGTTGATACCCATTTGCCTCCAGCTCAAAACAATCCTTAATGACAAAGTGGCATATTTTGCAGTGGCATATTCAGATCTCCTACGTTGTTTTAAATGTGGTGTGTAATGATAGAATTTTTTTTTTTTAGTTTATTTATTTTGAGAGAGAGAGCGTGTGCATGTGCACGAGCAGGGGAGGGGCAGAGAGAGAGAGAGAGACAGAGGACCCCAAGCAGGTTCCACACTGTCAGCACAGAGCCTGATGTGGGTTTCAATCTGACAAACCTGTGAGATCATGACCTGAGCCAACATCAAGAGTCGGACGCTTAACTGACTGAACCACCCAGATGCCCTTTAATAAAATAATTTTTGTAGTGATGGCAGCCTCCTTGTAACCATGCAGTGATGTCTATTTAGAGCCCAGTACTGGGCAGAATGCAGGGATATAAAAGAAATAGGGGTGACTGGGTGGCTCAGTCAGTTAAGTGTCTGACTTCAGCTTAGGTCATGATCTCATGGTTCATGGGTTCTAGCCCTTCATTAGGCTCTAGGATGACAGCTCAGAGCCTGGAGACGGCTTCCGATTCTGTGTCTCCCTCTCTCCCTGTCCCTCCCCCATATGTGCTCTCTCTTTTTATCAAAAATAAATAAACATTAAAAAAATTTTTAATAAATAAAAGAAATAGAAGTTATGGTCCCTGAGACCAAAAAACCTACAATCCAGAGTGACAAGATACATGCACATGAATTAACAGAACGCTTACAAAACAACTTACAGTATTAGTCAGTGCTAACTAACAAGGGATTGATGGCAGCCCACCAGAATCCACTGTTGGTAACTCTGTCTTGCCAATGCTTCTTGCCAATCCAGCTAAATGGATGAAGTTTTAGGAAAGATGTGACATTTAGAGAAGCTCGTACTCTCAAATTCTTATCTTTTTCAAATACATTGCTGCCTCTGTTTAAACATGACTAACAGCTTTCACTCAGAAGGGAAATAGTCTATCAAAAAAGCATTGGGCTAGACACTGGGCTTCAGTCTTGGTAAAGGCATTTTAAGCTGTTGGACATCACAAAGGTCATTTAAACATCTGGGATTTGGGTTCCTGATTTCTAAATCGGAGATCATGATCCATTCAAGAATATTTCCTGAGCACTTAATAAGTGTTGGACACTATTTTAGGCGATAAGGAAATAGCAGTGAACTAAAGTCCCTGCCCTCATAAATAGTAGATATCAATAAACAAATATATACTCTATCAGGATGCAGTAGTGGGCCCAGTGTAAAAACATAAAGGACGGGTAAGGAAGACAACAGAATGACAGGTAAGTGGGAAGGGGAGCTGCGATTTTACATAGAATGGTCAAAAACATCTCTTTGATAAGAGGCTTGCATTTCCTCCCTTGTGTGTGGCATGCGTGCACAGGCCTGCTTTTCTGGGGGCTTAGGGGCCGAAGTCAAGCGACTGAAAACATACAAAAAGTGCTTGGTAACTTACCCTATGTGAACATACAGTGTTATTATCAGTGTTACTATTGCAGGGGAAGCCTAAACTCCGTGGTTTGACATTTAAGATCCTAAGCAGCGCAACCTTTCCAACCTACCTTTCCAGTTTTATATCCACTCTCCAGTATAAATCTAACTTCCAGATTTATCTAATTCACTTGGCAGTTAATCATGTACCATCTCATGTTTCTTCTCCTATTATTTCTTCTGTTCAGATCTTTTATTATTCCGCTTTTCATAAATGCTGTGTCCCATAAAATGATAAACTTTTCTCTACCAGAGTATTTCTATAAATGTCTTGAACATAAAATGTGTTCAATAATTTTTATTGATTTTGTTTGACATACTGGTTTAATGTTTCTCATCACTTTGAACACTATCACTTGGTTTGGAATTGAAGTTACACACGATTTTGTACAAGTTTTGAATTGCCTTATTTATCCTAGAACAAACAGTGTATGCCTTGAGAAGGAGAATTTTGAAAAATTCTGTATTGTTAAAGAGGGTCTTTAACAATTCCCCTAAATACTACCTCAGTGTCATTCAGACCAATAAGCATCCCTAATCCTGTCTATCCTTTTCATTACCATATGCTTGGATTTTCATGGCCTTTTCATGTTCTTGGGGTGTTTCTTGCCACTACACATTTGTTATGGTCTATTAAATGACTTTCAAGTGAACTTTTCCATTGAAACAGCTTCCCAGAAGTCTGAGAGATCAAGAAGAGAGGGGTGAGTAAGGTATAGTAGAAAATTTAAGATAAGTACCAATCAAAGTTTCATTAGGCATAATAATAATCCTCCAAAAATATCTACATTCTAATCCCTAGGACCTTATGTGTATGTTACCTTACGTAAAAAAAAAAAGGGGGGGGGGCTTTGTGGATGTGATTAAGTTAAGGATCTTGTGATGGAGAGATTATTTTGAATTATCTGGGTGGACCCAAAGTAATCACAATGGTCTTTGTAAAAAGAGTGCAGAAGGATCAGAATAAGAGGAGATAAGATGATAGAAATTGAGATCTGAGTGATGTGGTCACAAGTCAGGGAGTGTAGGCTGCTTCTAGAAGCTGGACCGATAAGGAAGGAAAAGATTGTCCCCTCAGAGCCTCCAGAAGGAAGGCATAGCCCTGCTGATCCTTTGATTTTAGCTCTGTAAGACTTGTTTTCAGGCTTTCAATTTCCAGAACTGTAAGCTAATACATTTGTGTTATATCAAGCCACTAAATTTGTGGTAATGCGTTGCAGCAGCGGGAGAAACTACTACAGTGGTATAGTAAAAACAGTCCTGAACGAGAGATCTGTCACAGTTTAGCCCCTACTGCCTGCATATCAATTGTTAATCTCAGGAAAATCAGTCCACGTCAGTTTTCTTTCCTGTAACATGAAACTATTCTTGTCTTATAGTGTTATTATGAAGACAGATAACATTATTTATGTGAGTGCTCCATCAAATGTTTTGTGTTACATATGTCAGGTGTAAAACTTTGACTAAACTTTTCTTAATGAGGGTGAGAACTGGAATGAAGAAATCTGTCCTTGATGCACCAATGCCTTAAATATTATACCATAGCCACCCCCATTGTTTTGGAAGGGGATGGCCACCCAGCACATTGTCACAGCCATCTCTACATCAACCAAATTGAAAGTGATGAATTGATTACAGTATTGTCTGACCAAGAGCCAAGACACAGCCATAGAGTCCTTCTTAACCCACCTTCAGAAAATTGCTATCAACCAACTAGACCTAGCATGAACTAATTTAGTTCAGATCCCCGGTCTAGTGGTTTAGAAAGTTTGGTCCCTTGGCCAGCACCATGGACATCACTGCGAGCTTCTGAGAAAGGCCCGCACAAGACCTACGGAGTCAGAATCCACATTTCAACGAGATCCTTGGCTGAGTCCTGTGTAGTTGAGAGGACATATCTTGGAGTGGGTTGAATCCCAGTTGTCACTAGGTGTGACTTCAAGCAAAGGGTCTAAAACATGGAAGCCTGTGTTCTTGCCAGTACAGTGGAGAACAGTTCCCACCTCACTGAGTTGTTGTGGAAATTAGAGAAGGCGCATATAAGGCATTTTACATAGTGCCTACCAACAATATTCAGTTAATAATAGTTCTTTTCATTGTATCATTCGCACCATCTCTAGCTGTGAACCATACTACACATCCATTTAGTACTACTGGAGCCACTTGCCAGGCATGATTTTCAAAGCCATCCACGCCCATGAATGGGGTTGGGGGAGAGGGGAAGGACAGGAAAACTGTCCGCAATGCCATCTCCAAATGCGCAGGATACTGTCCCGTTTGCAACACATATGAAACGTCGGGGAGTTCCTTGCTCTCAGATTTTCACTGCACGTGGCTTTATTGGAACCGGCTGGCTGGAGTCTAGACACAGCCATGGAGTCTGGTGACCTGTGGGAAGGCACAAGGGACAGAATTCCCGCCGGGTCGCTCTGGGCCCCAGTCCTCTACCTTAGTCTCTTTCTTAACTTTCCACTTGCCTCTGGTCACCTTGCAGCAGAACCGTGACCCTCCGGGCCCTGCCCCGCTCCCCCCTGGCGCGCAGCAAGTCGCCGCAGCGAAGCCTTCCCGGGAGACCTGGAAGGCTGGGCTGGGGTGCGGCGGGGGCGGAGCTCGGCGCCCTGCCGCCGCCGCCGCCGCCGCCGCCGCTGCCTGCGAAGCCGCAGCCCCTTCCTCGGATGCCCTGGCCCGGCGGCGCTGCCCTACGTGGACAGGTGGGCGCACCCCGGGCCTGACGGAAGAGCAGTCGGGCACGTGAACCCCCACCTCCAATTTGGCTCGGTGCCCGGCGGCGGCGGCTGCAGCCCCGCGGTGGGGGCGGCCCCCGCGGTCTCCTCCCGGCTCCTGCGCGCCGCCTCTGCTCTTTGCATAGTAATTTCAGTTCCTGCAAACCCCCAGCTAGCTCCCGGAACGGGGCTAAAAAGGACCGCCGCTCGGGAGCCCGCCGGAGCTACCCGTGTGGCGCCGAGAGCTGCTGCTTGGGAAATGCGACGGGAAAGCCCCGCCACAGCGCAGGCAGCGGCCCCGCGGCGCCGGGGAGAGCCCGGCGAGAGCAGGTAGGCGCCCGGCGGCGGCGGGAGGAGACGCCCCCCTGCGCCACCTCTGCCCAGCGTCCGGCCGGGAGACCGGAGCTTTGTGGTGTCCTCGCTACTGGCCGGGGTATGGACTCGAGCCCACGTTTTGCCCGATGATCGTTTGCCTGTTGCTCTTGTCCCCATCCCATCCTGCGCTCCAGGAAGGGCCGTCTTTCTTGCAGGTAATGAATTTCTCTGCAAGGTCATTGCTCCCTTAGGCTGTGGCTTTGAAGGTAAATGGGAGAAAACGTCTGCTGTTCTTGTTCTTGGGCTCGGAGGCGCGGGGTTATAATCCATCGGGTCTGCACACTGTGAATATCCAAAGTGTGTGTGTGTGTGGCAATACTATACTTGTATTTTTCTCATTTTCCCATGCTTATTCTCTTTAGGGTCAAAACACTATAGTTTTCATATATTTCATATATGTATGTATATATGTATATGTTGTGTTTATCCACATACACACTTATATATATAGGTTATCTTGAGAGAGGCGGAGAGAGGAGGGGAGGCAGAGGTTGATAAAGAGAAATCATTGTAGAGACCTGTTCAGTATGTAGAGGTGAACTTTGGAACCCCATTAAATCAGGGTAGAGACTAGAGGCTATAAACGATTCTTTGGAGCTAGATTTTAGGAAAAGATCTGAAGAACACTGCCAGCCGATACACACAACAGATATTCATGCTACCCAGGCAGATCTAAAAGATATAAGCAAAATTTCAGACGCAACAATGGACTATAAAAGAGGGGGTGCAGGGGAAGAAAGGTTTGTGGAGACTGGGAAGTGAATTTTGGGTGGTGGGAAGACAGTAAATAGCCGTCGGGTTTGAAGGGCCTCCTGGAGAAGCATGGGAAGAAATCGCTGCCTGAAGTGTAGGCAGTTCAAGGTTAAGATGATGTGAATGTCCAGAAAGCAGCAGACGCGGTGGGGAAAAGGCAAGGGTTTGGAGGAGGAGGGGAGATAGAAGCTCAGAGTCATCAAGAAGCAACCCCTTTTGTTAAGGTGCCTTCTTCCCATTTAAGCAAACCTGGATATGCTCCCCCTGAATAATTTTCACAACACATTTGTGAAAGAACCCTCAGTCCATGTTTTCATTTTATTTTTGCGGGGAATCTGGGTCATGATGGGACTGAAAGAAACTGAAGTGTTTACAACCCCAGCAAGATTTGGAGAGAGAGTTGATTAAGGCTTAGCTTCATGAAATATTTACACATCTCTTGCGTGGGCTTTTGTTTGCTCTTGTTGGTGCTGCTGCATATTTTACTTTGATAATGCTTTGAGTGTACTTCTCCTGAATGTGCTTATTTTCCAGTTATAAACTATTCTTTCTTTTCCATTGTGTTCACCATTGGCCTGCCCTGAGTCTGGGAATAAAGACACATGAGTCACAGCATAAAGAAGAAAATCTACTCTGTCGCTATCTGTGAACGACAGGAGTTTGTATTAGGGAATGTTCTTTAAATAGAATCACCAAGAGCACTTTTCAAGTTTTAATGTGTTGAGGGGGGAATGGGTTGTTGATTCATAAACAGGAAAAGAGAGTAGTAGTCTCCATTGCAAGTCTAGATGTTATATTACTGGGATATATTTTGGAAACAGAGCAGAGGAACTCACGGTGAGCCACGGACAGTGTGCTGTGGTGTGGTGAGGCTTCACCTAATCACTAACTAGACTTTTATGAAAATGACGAGGACAAAAAAAAAAAGCTCATAGCTTCATATGGGAAATGGAGGCCTAAAGCATGACCTGGGTCAGATCAGTCTCAATTGGAGGATAGGGTGGGATCCAACAAGCTGTTTTGAAATTTGGGTATTTTTTAATTGCCTCAATACACTTGCCTTAATTATATGTCCCTGCAACATTTTCTTGACTGTACCTCAAATATACTTATGAGATACGGGTATCCTTCACTGTATGAATTCCCAGTCAAAAAATCTACAGCTTAACGGGAAGCGTTAAAATGTCAGTCATGGAATACAAAATCATAAAGGATTGGCCTTAGGGAATCAGGACACACAATTCCAGCCCCAATGCACACCTGAGTTCTTTCAGTGGTGGCAATTTGTGCCCTTTGTACACTCATTTATTGATTCACTCATGCATTCAATCCTGTTTATCTAGATCTCACCATGGTCCTAGTCTGTGGAACAGAAGAGTGAGCCAGACACAGCCTCTGCTGGCAGAACCGGGCAGGGAGTGAGTACCAGCTGGTTAAGTGCTCTGACAGGGCCTGTAGAGTGTGCTCTGGAAGTCAGGTCGTGGAGGTAGAGAGGACGAGGACCATGTGTAGAGACCCAAAGAACGAGAGGAACTAGTCTGGTAAAGAGAGAGAGGAGCAGTCCTGGTACAGGGACCAAATATGAAGAGGGCTGGGAACAACAGGTAGCTCTAGGTGGGTGAGATACTGAGAGAAGATGGAGATGAAAAGATGAGTGTGAAAGGAAGCAGATCCACCTTCACACTGAAGTCCTTCAGGCCTCTAACTCATCTGGTCAGTAAACCGTTTGACCTGGATGAGTTAGGTACGTGCGTACACACAGAGGCTCTGTGTTGTTCACATCACCCAACGATCTAGCCTTCAAATATCTAGAAATTCTATTCATTAATTTGTAATGACCTGATTAAATAGGAGACGTACCCTTGAAAAAGTCATAATCCTCTGTGTCTCAGTTTCTTCATCTGTGAAATGTCTACCCCCTACTTTGAATATTGTGAGAATAAAAGGGAAAGAGAGAATGGAGATTGGAGGTTTTTTTAATTTTTTAATGTTTTATTTATTTTTGAGAGAGAAATAGAGACAGTGTGAACAGGGGAGGGTCAGAGAAAGAGGGAGACACAGAATCCAAAACAGGCTCCAGGCGCTGAGCTAGCTGTCAGCACAGAGTCTGATGCGGGGCTCGAACCCACGAACTGTGAGATCATGACCTGGGCTGAAGTCGGACGCCTAACCAACTGAGCCACCAGGTGCCCTGAGATTGGAGTTTTATAGGATGCAGAGGATCTTGTTTTTATGTCAACAGTGCTCAGGGCAAAAAGATGGAAAGTACTGTATATAGTAGGGATTTCATCATCCCTGATGACTCCAAAAGGCAAAAATATGATGGTATGAAAAACTGGATAAAATAAAAAAAAGAGTAACTTAGAAACACGTGCTAAAGAGAGCCAAAAGGTCTCACACAATTTTTAAATTATGTCTTAAGTGAGGGAAATGTACATAGCAACCCCATGGTAATCAATGAGTGCCCTTCTAGAACTGGTCACAACCCACTGTGAAGTCAGTTTACTGGGTCTGATGGCATTTTTATTTTCAAAAAATGAAGTAGAGTAAAACAGAATAGAAGAATAAGTAAGTATAGTTCATGGAACTTTTTAATTAAATATATATCTATATGTATATATACACATTGGACTATGATGTAGAATGTATATCTTATTATGCATTGTGTTCCAAAAAGTCCAAAAGCCACACAAAGAAGAGATGCTTCCAGTTTGCAAGGCCCCAAGAGTCAACTAGGAGATCTGATATACAAGCATTTACACAATATTCTGAATAGCAAGATTAGTAGCAGACTTGGGAACTTCATTAATCCAGAAAGGCTTCAAGGAAGAAGTGGAATGTGCACTATTTTATGAAAGATGAATGGATCTGGGTGGGTAGTGAGAAAAGAGTGGTGATATATGAGGAGGAAGTAAAGAATGAGGGGAGGTAGTGTGAGATTTATTTAAGAATCATTTAGGGGCGCCTGGGTGGCTCAGTCGGTTAACGGTCCGACTTCGGCTCAGATCATGATCTCACAGTTAGTGGGTTTGAGCCCCGTGTCGGGCTCTGTGCTGTTTTGGATTCTGTATCTCCCTCTCTCTCTGACCCTCCCCTACTCACGCTGTCTCTCTCTCTCAGAAATAAATTTAAAAAACATTAAAAAAAAAGAATCATTTAGGAAAAAAAATGAGTATCAAGGTGGGGGAGAGAATCGTAGCAGGATTTCTGTTTAAACTAAAATATTAGCCGAGAGTTCTTATTTTATATATAAGATTTCTTTTCCTAATACTACTCCGTTAAGAAAATCTAGACAGAACGGCCACAACATCATAAATCTGTCATTTCCTGCCTTTAAAAAACTCTCATTTGCAATAATTTACTGGCTAGGCCTTGTTTCAGTTGAATTTAATGAACTATTGAAATTATGTGATATACCACATTGTAGCATGAACATTTCATTTCTCAGAACACAAGTACCATCACTGGCACAGAGAGGCAAGGGTGATCAAGTGACTGTCACATACTGAGCAAACTTTTCTGTTCTCTCCCTCAAGTCTCCTTTCCTGTGTGCCTTGTAGGTATAAACCCCATGTTAGAAACCAACGGCTTCTTAAAGATGAATCAGACCAGTTGGTACTCATAACCCCAAAAGAAAGGGCAGAACCTGCCATGTTTTATTTTTCAGTTGCTCTATGACTTGTTCAGCATTTTAGTTAAATATTTAAGTATGTTTGTATGCATTTTGAGAAATTGACATCAGTGTGTTAGGAGATAAAATCAGATGAGAAAGTCTTGTGCTTTTTAAAATGTTTGGTGGGCTTCTTTCACCTCTTGCTATCTTTCTTATGGAATAAAACAGCATTATGATATTAATACCCTTTTGAATAAAGTTACACCTTCAACCAGAAGAATAGTATAGGTTAAAACAGAGACTTGGGTACACAAATTCGTTAGTTTGGAGTTCAGTCAAATATGGAGATTCACTTTTTAATAAAGATATCCTGGACTCCTCTTTCATCTTCCTTCTCCACATCAGAATGTTTAGATTAGTGATAACCTAGCTTTGTTGCATAGGAGTCAAGTCTGGAATAATAAAAACATGTAGAGGCTGCATTTGAATTGAAAAGACATTCATTGAATTTCATGGGGGAAAATGTATATGAGCTCACAATTTAGCTTACTTACTGTCTTGAATGCCAGTGAGAAAAATTTTCACAGCTTTTTATTTGGGCTTATTGGAGTTGCCAACACAATAACAGCTTTCTGATTTTTCATGTCTATTATTAGATCATCGGCTTTATTTTAAAGCTAGCAGCTTAACTGGAGGCCTGAATTATTATTACCAGGCAATAATAACTGACCTTTAGTTGGAAGGCTAAATGCCGTGACCTATTGAATCTGAATCCGAATCTGAACGTAGGGCTTGTAAATCTATATTTTATGATGGTCCTAAAGTGATTCCAATAGCCAGGTTTGAACATCACTGTTCAGTCTTGCTTTTACTTACAGGGGAGACGAAAACTGATAGGTGAGCCCCAGATGAGTCAAGAACTTGTCCTAATTATTGTTAGAGCTGGGGCTAAAATCTAGACCTCTTCTTTCCAATTCTCTACCAATTCTCTGCTGAGGGGGGGAATGAACGGGGTCTGAAGAGAGGATACGAATGGAGTGGTGGGGGGAAGGGAATCTAATTATTCATGCAGCCCTTCCTCCAAAATTGAGAGTCAATGCTGTGAGCCTTTCTAAGTGACAATGCAGCTATCTCTGTCCCAGGGGTCTGATATGGCAGAAAAATTGTGGGCCTCAGCTGCGTGATCTGAGGCAAAGAGCCTTCTTGGCCTCACACACCAGATTCCATTTAAACATGTTAATTCCTGGGTCTTAAACCCGGTGGACACCCAAGCTAGTCCTACTGCTGTAGTCAGTATTTACAGCTTGTGACGCTTGCAGAAGCAAGCAAACCCTGAAAACACTCAAGGCTAGAGAGTAAAAATTCACAAAGTCACAGCACCTCCAGGGACCTCAGCACTCTTGCTAATTCAGTAACAGACAGCTGGACAGAGGGCTCCACTCCTCCTTAAAAAACACACGTTTCCATCTACTAATTTTCTGGGGGAAAAGGAGTTGCAGAGGATCTTTTTTAAGCCTGAATTGCAAATGGTCCAGCAAAGTGGGAGATCCAGTTCAGGGGGAGTAATCAAGATGTTTTATGGTGATAGACTCTTGATTGGTTTTTCAGGATATTGATTTCTAAATAGCCTAAATTTAAAACAACCATATTGTGTCTATGGGAGACTCTTCTTTTTCTATAGAATGTACAACTTTGGGTAAATTAAATGCTCGAGGGAGTAAAACATTTGTGTTCACTATATTTTCTGAGTAATCAGACCATCTTTTTTGTTTCAATTCTTGTTGGCATTTTTTTCCCCTAAAATGTAATAGTCTGTGCCTATGTGTCTGACTTAATAAGTATAACAGGAGATATCATCAGGATTCAGAATTTGGCATTGGCTCCAGATTTTCATTCCAAATTATGTCTGTGTAGGACAGAGCTGCTGAATATAATATAGAAATTTTTAATAATTTTTCATCTTTTTTACTCTGATGTGAATTTGTGTTCTCCTGATACACTTTTTAAAAATTGTTGTTCAAGGGGCAACTGGGTGTCTCAGTCAGTTAAGCATCCGACTTCGGCTCAGGTCATGATCTCACAGTTCATGGGTTCAAGCCCCGTGTTGGGCTCTCTGCTGTCAGAACACTGCCAGCTTAAGATCCTCTGCCCACCCCCTACGCCACCCTCTCTCTCAAAAATAAATAAACATTTTAAAAAGTTTTAATTATTGTTCAAAAATGCAAGAGATATTTGATTCATCGTGGATTCCAGTTTGTTGGACTTTGGTGATTGCTTTTGCTGTTACATCATTTTGAAATGCTCCGTCCTTCATCCTAAATTAGCTTCTCAATCTCCTCAAAACATGGTTTAAAGATCATTTATTTCAGTAAACCCTCTGCGATTCTTATGCCCTTTCTTTAACTCCTTTCTTATACATAGCATGAATTTTTAATTTGCACTTCATTATATTTTTTCTAAGCATGACTTTCTTTGAATCCTATAATTTATTTCTCCTTGAAAAATGCAGGTAAAAATGAAGTAATTAGAATTTTAATGCTAATGAGGATTTTAATCAGCGCTAAGGTTAATAAATGGATATGCATTTTCCCTTGCATCCTTCAATGAGTAAAAATTGCCTATGACAAATGAGTGTGGAGGTTTGGTGTTGTTTTCATGTTGAACATGTTCCGAAAGCAGTCACAGAATAGAAATCTGTCAATGTCAGGGTCAGGGGCTGAGCTCTCATTAAGTGGAAATGCCTATGCAATCTCCTTTCACATGGGGTTGGTTTTGTGTCTACACCTATAGATTCTCAGAGCAGAAGAATCCTTAGCCATGAGCATCTGAGAGGCCTGGTACACTTCACTTAACCTGCCCAAACTTCAGGTTTGAGATATATGTACCAGGTCAGAAATTAAAACTGGCACAGTGTGTGGGTCCATCAGGAAGATCATGTTTTGTTTGGTTTGCAGGCATTTATTTTTAATTAAGCCAGTATTTAAAAATCAAGAGATATATTATAAAAAATGAAACACTGATACATATTCTCTGGGTGGGAGCTAAATAACAATATGTACTACCTCTTTATTTCACTATAGTCCCCACTGCTCCTTACTGTCTCTCTGACACTGAGGCTTCATAGAAGTCGCTTGTGCTCAACAACTTCATTTAATAGGTATTGAGTTTCTGAAGTCTGAACTAGATGTTTTCTAAGAATCCCCGAGCCCTCCAGTGCTGGGACCTTACTCATGAAACTGATGTTACTCTACAAAGTAGAGTAGACATTGCGGTCAATGTCGTTAACTCCCGTAAACTATAATGAGAGTCTAAAAAGTTTCCATCATCAAAATATGCAGATTGTGCAAAAGGTTAATGAATACAAATTGGGTTGACATGGTCTATTAGTAAGAGAGTAGTGAGGTTTTTTTTGATGCTTACTTGTTTTTAACTATCCCTCATTTGGCAGCAAGTGAACAAATCAACCATATAAATAAATAAACAAGAACAGTTTATTTATTCTTTAATCAGTAGCTACAATTTTACATCAGAATGCTTTATGTGTTTTTAAATGCATCATGTCTTTATGTTAAGTAGGACTTTTTAGCTATATGCCAAACTTGTCTAGCCTCCTGAAAGCCCAGAGCGTATCTCAGTCTTCCAAGTAATGGTGCATTCTATTTAGTAGGGGTTGCAATTGAGAACAGACTGTCAGAAGTAGTATCAACTCTTATCCCAGTTTGTGGCTGTGTCTTTAACAGCTGAGAAATGTTCATCTAACAATGGCAGTTGGCTGTGCTTTTCACTCATCCCTGAGTTCACTACACAGTGTGGCCACTGGATTGTGTGGAACTGGTCTATTACTATGGCTGAAAATGAGCTGACTGTGTCACAATTGATTCATTCACGTTGGAAATAAAGACAAATGCCCTTCTGAGACAATAGGATGAAAACCTCAGCCAGATCTCGAAAACAGAGAAAGCTCTTAATTAATAGCTCTCTGAAATCGCATTCTTGCTCAACTACTGCTGCCACTTTTCTTCTTCATGCACACTTCGCTGCGTACCACCCCCACACCGTGCCACCCACCTCGTTTCTAAAAACATCCTCACATCAAATTATTAATCCCAAAGTGTCGATGCTTCAGCAGCTCCACTCTAAGAAGACAGGGCTGAGAATAGTATCAGTAGAAGCCAACAGAGGACACGGGGCTACATTGACTCTCTGCTTTCTTTGCACGGAATGCATTTCCTTGTAGAATGATGTCCACGTCTTCATATCACCTAAAATGTATTGACAACATGTAAGAGACCATAGGTGTTAAAATTCTCTTGAGGGTCAAGGTAATTTTTTCTTAGTGATTTGAAATAACATAAAGTTAGTTACACTAAAACTTTCATGCTCTTATGAAGAATTATTCTCCTATTCCCCTGGTGGTTATTTGGATGTTTAAAATTGTAATGGTGAGTTTTTTAAGATCATCCCTCTGGGGTTTGTGACTTTTGAGCAGTGAGTCTAACTTTCAGAGAGGGATGATAAAAGTTAATAACGTGAGCCTGATGGATTGGGGATATGTCACCTACTTCTGCTTTGCAGATGAAATAAAAGCATTCCTCAACCTGGAAATAGGATTTTATTTAGGAGATGAAGTAGAGAACGTGAAAGGGGGCCAGCTAAAGCTCTGATTTAAGGGAGACAGATGCTTGGATTATTTAATAAATTTGTATTGAGTACTTGATATATATGTTAGGCCCTGAGCTATGTGTTAGGGATTCAAAAATGAATAAAACATAGTCTGAACTCTCAAATAATTCCCAGACTCATGGCCTAGATAAACATATTAATAAATATGGCTCAGCAAAGTTAGAGTGGGTTCTTTGCCTGATGAGGATACTTGGGAATTCCCCTTCAGCCTAACAACCAGGCTTCTTTCTCTGTCCCAAACAGACCTGTCTCTTCCTTCCTCTAGGCCCTAGCAATTCACTTAATTTCCGTTCCCCTTCAGAGCTTCGCCACCTGCTCACCACACCTGGGTTCCTTTCTTCAAGCCAGGCCAGCTTGAAAACTAGAGGAAGCCTTCCCACGCTACACTTCCTTAAAGTCGTCAAAAATGAAAAGGTAGACATATGTATTTTCAACTTCATCCTGTTAAAAACAACTGAAAAACAGAGGAGAGCAAATGTGACCAAGATGGGGAAAGTATAAGATTAAGAAATCTTCTAGGTTTCTGTGGGCAGCTAGTTTATATACTGTAGGAAATTTCCTCCCCATGAAAATACCAGAACCTCAATGTAACTTCATTGCCCCTCATTTTTTTTTCTATTCAAGAAAACATCTATAAATGCAAGTGAGATAAATGAGAGTAACATTATTATAGAAATTGCTTCATCACCAAGATCAACGTAACTCACATTACAGAAAACTGCTCTAAATTAGTATTTTAATAAATCATTTGCTGTCATTGGTACTTTACCATTGCTTATAAATGGTTTGTAATACCCCAGTGTATTTTAAGGCAAGTGAAAGGCCGCTGTTTGGGATTATTGCTTAGACTTGCAAGAATCACCTCCACCCTTGGAAGATGATCTTGAATCAGATCATTATTGGGGAATGTACCCATTTCGGGTTACTGAAAACACTTGGGGGTTTTTATAGTTGTTGGGTGAAATATAGCCTGCATTCATCCTTATCCTTTCCTCCTAACATGGTGCTTATCACTCTTCCCTGGTCTTCCTCTCCAGGGTTAAGACCCTAGAGTTTAAGTGGTAAATCACATCTCTGGAATGCCTGGTGAGTGATTCCATTTTTGTGTTCACTCCTGCTGAGAAGAGAACTTTCTTGCCTTGGCACCCAGAATGTAGCAGCACAGGGGAAATAAGAGAAGAGGCAGTACCTAGATTTCAGAACTAATGATGGTAAGTAAAAAAGAATGAAAAACCAAGCAAGCACATGGGGAAGAGGAAGTAAGTTGAGGTAAAGGAGCATCAAGAGCCCAAGGGAACCACTCAGGGCACTTTTGCTATCTTGGTTCTAGGACATAAGAGAACCCTAGTACATTTCTCTTCATCCGTTTGCTTTCCACTGTAAGGAAATGGGTGATGGATATATGACAGATCTGTACAGTTAATAAACTCAAACTCTTTCAAAACTTCATTCTTTAGGCTTTTCTGCTAGTGACATCTTGCTAAATCCATTTCTCATTTAAACAAATCTATGAGATTTGTACTTTTACTTCCCTCATTTTAGAGATGAGGAAACAGATTGAAAACTTGCCCAAGGTCTCTCAGATAGTATCTGACTCAACTGTGTGTAGATTCAGAGCCATCTAACTTCAAAGGTCACAGGCTTCAGTACTATACCATACTGTAATGTATCAACATTATTATTATTACTACTGGGTCAAAATCACAGAATAGGTTGGATTTTATAGCCTGATTTTTCTATCTCGAATTTCATTTTGTGTTGCTGAAAAACGAAATTGAAAGCTTGTAAAACAGAGATAAGGCATTTTTTTAAGCAAACAAGGTGAATTCAAGGACAAACATTTTAGGTTAAAACTTCATAAATCATTGTGTAGGTGGCTAAATTGAAAAATAAAAATGTTTCTCAAAATATCCAGGTGGCACATATGTTCAACAAACAACATTTCTTTGTTTCTCAAGAGAAAAACTAAATACCTATCAGATAGTCACGTGCACACACATGTGCACACACACACACACACCCCAAGAAAAACAAAGCATGTGTCTGTGTTTAGCCCTACCTGTGGACTTTGGACTTAGACACTATTTATAGAACTAGTGTTTCCGTGATTGATGTTTTAATCATAGATATGAAAGTTGAGCAATTCCTCATTTTAACTGGCAGCTAAGTGTTCTAGCTCAAATTAAAGGCTGAAAAAAAATCCAGTCTATGTACAGAAGGCTCATTTGAGAGAAGTTCCTTCTTAAAACTATATTTCTAATAAATGAATGATAGTTGACAGGTAGATGAATATATATTATCTCTGTCCATTTTGAAGATGAAAATCCACTAATTGTTTTTAAAGCCGTGACTTCTGCCTTAATTTATTTTTTGTTCCTTAATAAGCAATTGATTTTTTCCAGTTAAAAAATAAAAGCAGAAGTCACCTGCAGGCATTGGTCTTATTACTGGACTCTTGTCATCAATCTGGAATGTACTTACCATGAATAACACTTTGTGTTGTTTCAAAATCTGAATTCTTTGTTCCAGGAGATGGTGTGGGAAAGTGCACTAGTTTTCAAAATGCAGGAGATTTTGATCAGTGACCTGTAAGATGATCTCAGATGGTATACAGGTTTACTTTTTATTTTAATAGTTATGAATTTGTTTTATTTTAAAAATATATTAAAAATAAATTTAAAGGTATCTTTTAAAAATATAGCCTATAGTATATTTAGCATATGGTATATTTTTTAAAATTTATTTTAAAATAAATTTATGTTTAATATTTTTAAAATATACCATATACTGAATATACTATATACTATATAAAAATATATTACTAGCACATCGAAACTGTTACTTTGCAGAGAGAGCATTTCTTTAGACTAGGCTAATATTTTCACCTAGTGTACCAATTAAAGTCAATAGAATAAAAAGTATTAAGTAAAAAATAGTTTAGATAAGAAGCACCATAAGGCAAGAATCATGAAAGTGGCACACACATGTCACAATCTGTTAAAGTGGTACTTGAAATCATGTCATTGCCCAAGGCACTTCAGGTTCTTCCTAGAAATGAAAAGTTTGGTCCAGAAATTCCTAAGAACAATTCTAGTTTTAATGTCTAAGTTTTAAAACAGTCTTTCTTTTTTCTTTTCTTTTTTTTTTTATTCTCTCTTGGGCCTCTTTGTTTTCTGCATTTGAGGTCTCTTTAGCCTTTTCTGGAACTTGGAGATGCCCTTCTTATCTCCCCCTCTCCATCACCACCAATAATTTATTCATTCATTTGTTCACACATGTATTCATGGGACAAACATACTGTGGAGAATTTCCATAGTAGGTTTTGTTGTAGACATGCAAGAAAGCTAGAGGTCTATACTCTCTGACTTCCGTGTGAAATGAGTCTACATGTCCATGATTCCCATTGAAGTTAAAGTCGTTGAAAGCCCTGGACTTCTGACATAATTTTTTCTATGTACTTCCTAAATGACTTAGAGATCTTCATTGGAAAGTCCCTTCATTGATAAAACACATTGTCAAGGCTCATATTACAAATTTAAAACGTGTGTTGTACAAATCCTAAGTAGGATTATACATGAGAATGGACAAAAAGTGTTTTATATTTCATAGTTAGAAAGGTCCAGTTCTTGGGCTGTTTTGAATACAAAGGGAAAAATTAGTACTTTCATGATTTGTTGAAATGTTTATTTATTTTTGAAACAGAGAGAGACAGAGAATGAGTAGGGGGCAGGCAGAAAGAGAGGGAGACACAGAATCCAAAGCATGCTCTAGGCTCTGAGCTGTCAGCCCAGAGCCCAACATGGGGCTTGAACTCCCAAACCATGAGATCATGACCTGAGCTGAAGTTGGACACTTAAGTGATTAAGCCACCCAGGCACCCCAGTACTGATTTTTGAGTAGAGGGTAATGTATCTTTGGTCAGTTAGAAGTTTTTACAAGTTTGAGTGAAATGAGAAATTTTAGCATTTATCAGTTTTTTATTGAGGGAGGAGTTGAGTTTCAGTGGCATTTATTATTTTTCTATATAATTTACCCCCCAGACAAGTGGTTAAGGTATAACTATTATTATGCCTGCTTTTCTCTGGAATTTGTCCTTGAGAAACATTGTGAAAATGTTGTAATGCACCTGGATGTGGTGAGTATAAATTGTCACAACTATCTATGTAATGTCAATAGAGCTGTTTTATGCTTGCCAGCAATTCATAAGATTTTTGAGAAGGATATAGCTGTGGTTTCCTGCTGGAGTTTCTATATAATAGTGAGACAAGTATCAGAGGATGCAGTTGGTTGTGGTTGCTTGCTCATACACTGCTGCTTTTTTCTTTTTTTGTAAAAAACAGGAAGCTGAAATTTGCTCTTTACGTAGTTCAGTCAATGTTTAATAAGGTCTTATCTATGTGCTAATATGTAAGGATGTAAAGACGAAAAGAGGCTTCTCTGCCTTTAAAGACCACAAAACCTTACTATTAAGAAATATTAAAGAGTTTGAAACACTTGTGACAGTATTTATCTACTCTCAGTACACATACAGTGTGATAAAAATGGATTGCCTGAAATTGTTTTCAAATTTGTAATGTTTATGTTTTACTACGAGTAGATCTAACTTTCCAAGTGTCACATTAAGACGTATTTTGAAGAAACAACTAGATGCCTCAGGTAGGGTTTTTGTTGTTGTTTTCAGAGAGAAGGAGCACACATGAGAGCCAGGAAGAGGGGTGGAAAGAGAGAGAATCTTAAGCAGGCTCCAGGCTCAATGCAGAGCCAGTGTAGGGCTCAATCCCACGAACCTGGGATCCTGATCTGAGCTGAAATCAAGAGTCATAGGCTCAACCGACTAAACCACCCAGGCGCCCCTATCATAATTTTTTTTAAGTCTGGCACAGAAAGACTATTTGTAACTAAGTACATATTCTGAATAGAAACCATTTAATGGAAGCCGTATCCATTAGGAAAGCAGAAACACTAGATATAGCATAATGCATTTATTATAAGTTTTAGACTTTACATAATCATGGGAGCTTATTAAAAGGTCTACGAGAAGCAGATGCTTTGCATCTGATATTGGGGCTGCAGTGATCATGATCGTCGGCTAGCAGAGCGGCAGTGGGAAAGAAAAGCCAGATGCAAAGTGGAGCAGGGACAATCTGGGACCTGCAAGACAACCTGGAACATATAAAGACAAAATGAAACCAGTGTTGGACTCCTATCTCCTCCAACTGCAGAGAACTGTAGAAGGGGCTGGCTCTTCTCCCTGCAGAGCTGTTCAGGGACTGGGGACAGAGGCTGAAGGAGAGGCCCCGGTGGGAGGTGTGGACCTGTGGCTTGGCTGCTCCCTGACCACTGAGGTGAGCTGGGAGATAGCGCTCAGCCACTGTTGCGCCACAGCGCTCTTTCAAATGGAATAATGCTAATGCCCCATTCTGCCTCCAAATATCACAGAAGTTTCCCTTGTAACCAACTATACTGAAGAAGTATTTAGGGAAGGGAATTCTGGGAATGGATTTCCATCACAGCTAAGCAGACACTTAGTACAAAACCATCCAGAAACTAGCCAATAGGGAAATGTCTAAGGTTAGAAAGTCCTTTGTTTTTGAGCTCTGCAGGTATCCTTTCCATTAAAGGACTTAGTCGGTGCATAAATTATATTTAAGACATTTTCTTCTATAGACTTACAGAATTTTTTTCTCTTATAAAACTATAAGTTGTTGGTTTACTTCCATTCAAAAACTAAAGTTGCAGAAAGAGTAATATATAAAAACAGGTTCCAAGATTCAGGTCATTTAAGCCACTGAGCTCATCTCTTCAAAATATAGATCATCTTGTGTTATAAAAGTTGATGAGATTAACTCTGCTCATGACTGCATGATGCAAGGGTGAACATCTTTCTGCCAGAATAGATTTCAAACTCCATGTTTAGATTTCTGAAGGTGCTACCTAAAGTTAATATGATATAATGTTAAAAAAAAAATAGAAGCTGGTTAGAAGGAAGCTGCTTTCCCAATGTTTTGTATTTGTTTTGTTTTGAGACTCCTGCATGTAAGGATGTATGCACTGGTGCCACATGAAGTGGTGAGCTTACCAATGGTGGAGCTATTCAGCCAGATTCTGTGGTCAGGATTCTGGCAATGACTGGGAGGCTGGCCTGTGGCACTTCAAAGACGCATTCATTTTTGAGATTGAGTCTTTATCAGTGACTCTCGACCTCTCTTTTTTTTTTTTTTTTTTGCCCCAACTCACTTGATAAATGATGTTTAAAGATGGTTTCCCTTGTAATTCCATTTTCCCTCTCACCTAAAAGGCACATTGAAGTACAAGTAAGTGACAAAAGACAAAACAAAAACCCATTTTTAAAAAAATGGGCAGAGGATCTGAATAGACATTTTTCCAAAGAAGACATACAGATGACTAACAGGTGCTCATCGTGACTAATCATTAGGGAAATACAAATCACAATGAGATCACCTCACACCTGTTAGAATGGCTATTATCAAAAAAGACAAGGAATAACAAACATTGGAAAGGATGAAGAGAAAAGGAAACCCTTGTGCAGCATTGATGAGAATGTAAACTGGTGCAGCCCCTGTGGAAAACAGTATGGAGTTTCCTTAAAACTTTAAATTAAAAATAGAAACTATATGATCCAGAAATTGCTCTTCTGAGTATTTATCTGAAGTAAACGAAAACACTTGAAAAGATATTTGCAGTGCCATGTTCATTACAGCATTATTTGCAGTAGACAAGGTAAGAGATTTACGTGCCATTGATGGATGAATGGATAAAGAAAATGTGATTACACACACACACACACACACACACACACACACGTGCATATGCACACAGTGGAATATTATTCAGCCATTAAAAAGAAATCTCATTTGCAGCAACATAGATTGACCTTGAGGGCATTATGTTAAGTGAAATAAGTCTGACAAAGACAAATACTATATACGTGGAATAAACAAAAGAGGTACCTGGATGGCTCAGTCAGTTAAGCGTCCAACTCTTCACTTCGGCCCAGGTCATAATCTCACAGTTCATTAGTTCTAGCCCTGCACTGGGTTCTGTGCTAACAGTGTGGAGCTTGCTTGGGATTCTCTCTCTCTCTCTCTCTCTCTCAAACTAAATAAATAAACTTAAAAAAAAATAAAAAAACAAAAGAACAACAACAACAATGAGTGCTTCTAGATACAGAGAACGGTCTGTGTTGCCAGTGGTGGGGGTGAAATAGGTGAAATAAATAGGCTCCAGGGGTGTAATGTACAGCATGGTGACTACAGTGAATAATACTGTGTTGAATCTTAAAAGTTCTCATCACAAGAAAAAAATTGTAACAGTATAGTAATGGATGTTAACTAGACACTGTTGTGATCATTCCACATTGTATACAAATATCAAATCATGTTGTGCATCTGAAACAACTGTAATGATATATGTCAATTATAGCTCATTTTTTAAAAAAATGCAAGTAAGTGATATAATTTGTAAAATAAACAAGTCATAATCTTTTACTTAAGTACTAATAAGAAAAATTTTTCTTTTCATTTTGGCACAAGAAATCTGTTACTCAAATATTTCACCATCCTAACCATATTTTCTAATTTACCCTGTGATAAAGCAAGAAAACAGAAATGTGTAATTTAGACAAATATCACCTAAAACAAATGAAAGTGGAACTATCCGATATCTGTGAAAAGGGAGGAAAGTGCACAGTTTTATTAAAATTCCTATGGTATAAAACAATTGATAAAATTGGGCAAACAAAATTATGTTTTGGATACGTTAGTTGTGTCATTATATGTTGATCTAATCTGATCATATAGGAGCCTTTATTTAAGTAGCACGTGTTATTTCCTGTTGTTGCAAATCCCCCACTTCGGGTGGGTTGGCAGCACGTCATATATACGAAGATGGCTAAGACCTGTCCCTTATCCACAAAGGAATCCGTAATCTAGTGGGAGGGACAATACAAAGATCCAAGTGAACTGGGAGGAGGAAGTATTGAATGTGGCCTTAGTGTGGAAGTGGAAATATTATGGTTCTGAAAAGATAAAATCTTAAAATCCTACCTCACGCTATAGATCTAGAAGGACAATTTAAAAAAAAAAATGCCTTGAGAAAACCAAGCATTGGCAAAGATGTGAACCAACTTGACCTCTGACTCATTCTATGGAAAACATTTTGGCAGTTTCTTATAAAATTAAACATTCACTTACCACGTGACCTAGCAGTCCTATTTACCTAAGTGATACGAAAACTGATGGTAACTCAAAAACATGTTTTGTAGTGACTTTATTCATAATCACCAAGACCAGAAAGCAACCAAAATACCCCTCAGTTAGGGAATGGATAGACAAACAGTGGCACACTTGTGCGATGGAGTACTACTCAGCAATAAAAAGCAACAAGCTATTGATACACATAACAACACAGATGAACTGCAAGTATGTGGTGCTCGTTAAAGAAAACAGACTTAAACAACTATGTACTTTTATATTTATAGGACATTCTGGAAAAGGCAAAACCACAGGAGTAGAGAACAGATGAATGCTTAAGAGTGGAGGAGGGTTTGACTACAGAGGAATAGTCAAAGGGTCTGTCTCTAGGGGGCGTGATGTATCTTGATTGTGGTGGTGGTCACACAACCATGCATTTGTAAAATTCCTAGAACTGCACACCAAAAGAGTAAATATAACTGTGCATGATTATTTTTAATTCTTACAAAACAAATTCAGCCTAGAATCATGGTCCAGCGTTTAGCAACCTCCTGGATCCGGAGTTGGAAAAACAGACCATATGGGGAAGATGCTAATCCTATTTCCTGCTTATTGACACAGAAAAATGTGCAGACTGAACAGATCTGCGTTCTGATGACCAGAAATCTTGGGTTAGTTTCGGTCTCAAAACTCTCTTTAAATGGATGAAGGCCCCAATCCATGGGGCCCTGGATATCAGCTGACAATTGTGTTGCCCGAAATAATGTTATGTTAACCATCTGGTGGGGGTGTGCGAGAGCAGTGTGAGCTTGCTGTCCTCTCCTGACTCTGTGTGAATGGAGCGTGCTGCTCTCTCTCCCCGATCTCATATTCACAGACTCTGAGAGACATTGTTTATTCCATTCCATTATCATTTATTGAGGTCTTCTCTGTGAGGGCTGTACTACGTGCTATGAGGACTAAATATCGATCTACTTAAAGTCTCCATCAAAAATAAAGCTTACAACCTAGGGTGAGAGATAAGACTCAATAACTGTAATTCAATCAGATTTTGAAAAATCCTGCAATAGGTTTTCTCAATGAGCGATGGCTGTTGGGAGAAGTCATTACTTCCTGCCACAGGTATCAGGAAAGACATTTCGCAAAGAGCGTGACATGTGTCCGTCCCCGAGAAATGGATCCTTTCTCTCTTTTTCACCAGCTGCCCCCCATGTCTAGCACAGACCCTGATACACTGTTGTTGATACATCAATGTTTTGGAATTTATGAATGAAAGAAAGAACAGACAGCATTTTCAAAGGCAGAGAACCTGTTCCAAAAGGCCATGGCCTGAGCAGAGGAATGCAGGCAAATGCTTCAAGCATGTAGGAGACCTTGAGAGTGGTTCCAGTTGGCTGGACAATACGGGGTTTGTGGGAAGCAGTATTCCAAGACTGTGTGGAAATCAAACCGGAGGATGTCTATGGCACCAGGTTAAGTAATGTGAACATTTTTCAGTAGAGGAAGGCACTGAAGGAATTTGAGTGAGCCCTAGGTGATCAGATCTGTGTTTTAAAATGAGGTCATCTGTCAGTGATTATGAGACAGTGACTATTAGTGATTATATAAACTCTGTTGGAGCCAAGTAGAGAGACAGTGCCTAAGGCACCCGGATCAGCTCAAGCAGGGCCTGGAGACGCAGTCTTCGCAACATTCCCCCTTGGAAAACAGGAGTCAGAAACCCTGGGATCAAGTCCTAACTCTGCTTCAAAACTGTGGGATGAATCACAGAAGTTTCTGTATATTTTTAAAAGCTGTAGAATGTGAGAGGTGTGTTATTTGAGTCCCAGTTATTGGAAAGAAGGTTGCAAATATTTCTGGCAGAGATGTGACAAGAATTGTGACTCCATAAACATAGGAGGTGTGGGAGTCGGAGCTGTCCAAATGACTCCAGGATTTTAAGCCAGACCTGACCGGGAGAACATCGGTGCCATTAAAAGAAACAGAGATGTGGGAAGGAAACGTTCATATTGACATAATGATGTCGAATCCTGGGTTGAGTGTTGTTTGGGATACCAGCATGACATACACATCAGATATCTGGTCTGCAGGTATTAAAATGGAGGAGGATGGGGACATGGGGAGAGGCTGATGCCAGGAATTTCAGCTATTAGATCAGCACCATTAGATATCCCAAGTGTGAAAGAGATTTCCAAGGACAGGAAAGAAGAAGACAGAAGAGGAAAATTCCTGATGGAACCCAGATTTGGGGGTTATAAGCGGAATAAGTTTGACCTAAGACGACAAAGAAACCATCCAAAAGTAGAACGGAAAGTCTCAGAGGAGAGCATCAGGGAGAGGGGATCAGTGGTGAAAACAAAGCTGGAGTTCAAGGGGGATGAGGAATAAAATTGAGTTTCCTCATTTTAAAATTGAGAAAATGATACCTTCCTTACTGGTGTGTTGTGGAGAAGTAAGTAATAGATAATACTTAGTCTAATATCGTATA
Organism: Hyaena hyaena; assembly: GCF_003009895.1. Taxonomy (NCBI): domain Eukaryota; kingdom Metazoa; phylum Chordata; class Mammalia; order Carnivora; family Hyaenidae; genus Hyaena; species Hyaena hyaena. The sequence continues at coordinate 2,077,123 of NW_024080888.1, forward strand.
AATAGTAGGCTTAAAAATTGGAGCAATTATTAGCATTGTTTTTGAAATTAATATTCATTTTCAAAATCTTTTAGAATTGTTTAAAATGTAACCCAACTTTGTGGGTTTTGTATGTGTGTGATACTGCCTTTCTAAAAGATAAATCATAGGCTCAATTTGCTGCATAATAACATCTCCTGACCTTTAAAGGGCAAAAACGTAGCTCTATCCCAGTTTTAGAAGAGCTCCATACTGTCCTGACAAGAGCATATTGTTTTTTCAGTAACTCTCATTAGGGTGCCCTGCATGGAAACACAAAATTCTCCTCTCCAGGCCAATGTTGAATAATAGCAGGTTACACAGAGTAAGGAGAACTTGCTCATCTGCTTCCTCCTGCCCTAAAGTGGAATATATCATTTATATGAAATTAATGCTAACTTTCAGTCTTGAAGGTGGCACTGAAAACTTAGTTGACCCAGAGAATCATTAAGGAAGGGGGGAAAGAGTATTGGTTTGATATGTACACTTTTGCATTATCTTAGAAATAAGTAGTGCCCAAGACAGCATTGTACAATTACGAAATGTATTTGTGTTGTGTTGATTATTTTTTAATTTTTTATCTAAAAGGCTGAGAATTTATGCTTTGATTCATATAAGAACCAGTTTGCTGGTTGTTTTTTTTTTTTTAAGTTTACTTATTTGTTTTGACAGAGACAGAGCAAGCAGCAGGGAGGGACAGAGAGACAGGGAGAATCCCAAGCAGGCTCCACACTGTCAGCACAGAGTCCAATATAGGGCTCAAACTCAGGAATTATGAGATCATGACCTGAGCCAAAAGCTAGAGTTGGACGCCTAACTGACTGAGTCACCCGGGCTTTTTTAAAGGGGAAAAAAACCCTCCCTCCCAGGATCACACCTTGTGTCTCACTTCAAATCAGCCACCTTGAAAATGTATGTAGTTAAGGACACACAGTGAAAAAGCAGAAAAGGCTCAGGGACCACAGCAGGTACTTTGGGGAAACCTCTCCAAAGCAAGGAGGAGGGCTCTGTGGCCATTAAGGACCTATATGGCTCTGAAATTTGATGGCACATTATTCCACATACTCAAATCGTTAATCAAAAGTGTGATCTCCCAAGGAAATTGATAAAACTGTTTTGTTGTCATCAATTGATGTTTTCTGGCCCGACACTGAAACCAGAGCAAACTTTCTTTTATGTTTGCAGCAATTATCAGAATTGTCATGGAATAAGCCTACCAAATCCTTCTTACCATCAGGCTTCATTATGATTTTCCTACAATTCAAAAATACTTCGAAACACACAAACATTTCTTTCTTCTCTTTCATTTCACATTTTAGTTGACGGAATCATGTATTTTTCACTCCTTTCAAGGTATAGAACTTTGAAATAATTTCTGAAATAAAATTCAATTTTTTAACCTGACATTGAAGTCTATTCAAAATAGACTTGGTCCTAGAGCCATGTCTCCTAGCAAGTATCTCTTTTTTATGTTGTTTTTTAAATTTATTTTTGAGAAAGAAAGAGACAGCGCAAACAGGGGAGGGTCAGAGAGAGAGAGGGAGACACAGAATCCCAAGAGAGGCTCCAGGCTCTCAACTAGCTGTCAGCACAGAGCCTAATGCGGGGCTTGAACCCACGAACCATGAGATCATGACCTGAGCCAAAGTCGGACCCTTAACCGACTGAGCCACCCAGGTGCCCCTCCTAATGAGTATCTCAATCCAAACCCCATCTACACCCCTTCCCAGTGCTCCTTCTTCATACATTCTTAAGTTCCAGGCACACTGGACCACGATGCACCACAGTAAGTCTGTGATTTCCTGTCTGTGAATCTTTGCCTGGGCTCTCCTGCTCTGCCCCCAAATGCTCAGCTTTTAAAACCTAACTCAAATTTTACTCCAGACTGGAAAACAGTACCTTGTCCAATTTTCAGTTTGGTTATAGTAACCACAGTGGCCTAACTTCTAATGACATAATAAACCCCAAATTTCCGTGGCTTAAGGAAATAAAAGTATATGTGTATAGTTTTAAAAATTCTTTACTACCTCCAAAAATTATTTTAAGCTCACCCTAGTGGTAATTGAACGTTTGTTCTCGTGTATTCCCGCAGCACTTTCCTCTACATGATTTGTACAAGTTGTTTTTAGGGGGATATCTTCCCTAAAATGTTCAATTTTGAAGCACATCAGCCAGCTTTTATTTATTTTTACATATCTTTGGATAGCCTCCACAAAGCTTAGCACAATGTCCAGTACATGGGAATCCTCAGTAAATGTTTCTTGCATTCAGTTCAGTTTTCCACTGAATTCAGTATTGTATTCTTTAAGAATGTGAGGCTGGAGTAGTAGATTTTAGAAATAATTTGCTTTGGGGCACCTGGATGGTGAGTTGGGTAAGCGTTGGGCTCTTGATGTCAGCTCAGGTCCTGATCTCATGGTTCTGTGGGCTTGAGCCCTGCATCAGGCCCTGATGATGGCACAGAGACTGCTTGGGACTCTATCTCCCTCCTCTCCTTCTCTGTAAAGTTAGCTTTTGGGTTTTTTTAAGTGTGTTTCTTGTATTTAACGTATTTGTTATATGCAATATAATGAGAGAAATCACATAGTTTTCCTGTCAGTACTTGGTGACTTTTCTTCTTTGAGATTTTTGCTTTCTAATCATCCTTAAAGTCAAGAAGCTTCTGGAACTAATGACAAAAAATATGTAAAAAATAAAAAAAATAATGTATAACAAAGAATGTACATAGGGGGTGGAAATAAATTGGAATTGCAATCACAATCACATTTATTAAAGTTATTTATTTTGAGAGAGAAAAAGCACCATTGGGGGAGAGGCAGACAGAAAGGGAGAAAGAGAATCCCAAGCAGGCTCTGCATTGTCAGCACAAAGCCTGACATAGGGCTCAATCCCACAAATCGCGAGATCATGATCTATGCCAAAAGCAAGAGTTGGATGCTAAACCAACGGAGCCAGCCAGGCACTCCTGAATTGGAGTCACATTTGAAAACTGTAAAGAAGAGAGGTGCCTGGGTGGCACCGTTGGTTAAGCATCCAACTGCAGCTCAGGTCATGATCTCATGGTTCATGGGTTTGAGCCCCGTGTCGGGCTCTGTGCTGACAGCTCAGAGCCTGGAGCCTGCTTCAGATTCTGTGTCTCCCTCTCTCTCTGCCCCTCCCCTGCTTGTGCTCTGTCTCTCTCTGTCTCTCAAAAATAAATAAGTGTAAAAAGAAAACCTTACAAATACGAAAAAGAAAGACAAAAGAACTATAGTATTTTTAAAGTAAGCTCTCTGAATATGAGGCAGATTCTCAGATGAAAACAAAGTATATACAGAATATAATAAAGCAACACTGAAAGGTGAATCTGGCTGAAAGGGAAATATCAAAGCTGTTCTGAAGCAGGCCTCAGACAGAGAATAAGAAACCAAAAAGTTGAGTTGAGATTTGGGGGATTATTATTGTTACTCATTGGTTATAATGAGCATCACCCACCTGATACTATCATCTGTACAACTTTAACAAGAATATCAGGAAAAAATCATAGTTTTGTTGAAACAAGTTGGGCTTCTGAATTGAACACATTTATATTTTGCAAATTAGTGCTCCACCTAGCTTCTAGAACTTCCTTTTAACACTCTTGTTAAAACATTCAGAGACTATGACAACTACTCAAGCATTGTGTTCTCTTAATTCTTATGTCTATACACATAAGGCAAACATTCCTTCTATCTGAGAAAAAATAAGTGTAGTTGAGTAACCCCTAGAGAAAGGGAAATGTCTAAAAGTTAAAGGGAAAAATATGTTCCCCAAAATAAAAAGGGAGAGAAGGAGAATATGAGCAACTGATGAAGTCAAGCTAGAAAATGATGAATTTAACTGAAAAACTAGTGTAATATTTCTTTTTCCACCAGAAATAAATTAAACATGTGGGACAGCGCAGTTACAGATTTAGGTAAAGAGTGGACATTCTAACAAGCTGCCTGTCCATAATGATTCCTGCCCAACACCCAGTTCTCTGTTGTTCTTCTTGGATATGCTGATTTACTTCATCTGCCTCTTTCCCATCAGCATCAATTTCAGTTTGTGTACAGGTGAATCTTAAGTACCTTGTTTTATTAATGTCTATAGAGAAAAGAGACAGATTTTTTTTCAAAGTGTGAATTATATGACAGATGACAGAGTAGAGAATTGAGACTTTTGCAATGCAGCCTGAGATTTCCATTTTTTTTCAGAATTAAAATTTCAAGTTATGGGGGCACCTGGGTAGCTCAGTCGGTTAAGCAACTGACTTTGACTCAGTCATGATCTCATAGTTCATGGGTTTGAGCCCCACATCAGGCTCTGTGCTGACAGCTCAGAGCCTGGAACCTGCTTTGGATTCTGTGTCTCCCTCTCTCTGCCCCTCTCCTGCTCACGCTCTCCCTCTCCCTCTCTCTCTCTCTCTCTTTCTCAAAAATAAATAAACATTAAACATTTTTAAATTTAGACAGAGGACCGTGGGGGAGAAGGGGAAAAATAGTGGGGGAGAGGGAGGGAGGCAAACCATGAGAAACTCTTGAATGCCAAGAACAAGCTGAGGACTGATGGAGGTGGGGGGGGAGGGGAGGAGGGTGATGGGCATAGACGAAGGCGCTTGTGGGGATGAGCACTGGGTGTTATATGGAAATCAACCTGACAGTAAACTATTAAAAAATTTTTAAAGAAAACTTTGAAAAAAATAATAAAATAAAATAACATTTCCAGTTATAGACTGTGATCTTTTGGTTATTCCACAATATGGAATGGCTATGGCATGGATGGGATGAGAAGAAGGGTATAGCAGGGGCAGTAGATTTGCAAGGTGGACCTGGTGGTAAGTTTGTATTAGTAGTAAAACCCAAGTAATTCTACTACCCCTATCACCAATGCTACTGCCGCCCACTAGCCAACACTGAGTGCCAAGCTTCCTTCTGAGCACATACAACAACGCTATGAAGTAGATGCTATTTTCATCTCTGTGTTGCAGGTGTTACAAGTGGTAGGCACTGAGGACTTAAGTAACTCCCCCAAGGCCGCACTGCTGGGAAGTGGCAAGCTAGGTGTGAAACCAAACCATCTGATCATAGAAGCACACCTTAACCACCTGTCAGTATAGCCTCTCACACAAAGCAATATATCCAGAGGTATAGGACATAGGAATTCTGAACTGCTGATCATTCACTGATGTATTGTTTTCAGTCTCCTGCCTCTGTGCTGTTTCCTTTGCCTTGGGTGGCCTCCTTTCCTCCACCCTTTCCTTCTCATGGATTACTCTACACCCTTCAGATCTCACGTCAGGAGTCATTTTGCTCAGCAAAGCTTTCCAGAATTCTCAAGGTGGTCTGGGTCCCTTCACTCACTGACTTCTGTTGGGTACTCTGAAAACATCTATTGTTACACTGACCATAGCATCCTGTTACCTTCCTGCCTCATTGTGAAGCCTTGGATGTTCTCTCTGTCTCATCCTTTACATTCGGTCAGTCACAGTGCACAGGTGATTTAACCTCTTCAGTATTTCTAGATTCATCCCTCCCTACTCCTTCCTATGATCACTGCCCTGGTTCTCACAGTACCTCCTGCAGCATAGGCCCTTCTTTCTCTGGCTTCCACACACCTGACCCATCAAGCCCTCAGTGACTGCCCGTGATCTGGGGAAAAGACATACTCGGCCCGGCACAGCCTCACTTGGTTACTGCCCTTAGCCCCATCGCTTGACAGATGGCTGCTTTATGCCATCAGCCTTGCATCTGGAGCTTCGGTGGGGCTCACTTACTTATTGTTCCAACCCCACCCCACCCTCAACCACTCCTCCCAACAGGCTGTCTCTCCCTTCTGCACAGCTGCTCACATGTTGTTGCTCATGTGCACCTGAAATGCCCTTCCCTTCCCACTGGCACACTCCTGCTGGATTTTCAAGGCAGCTTTGCTGTCTCTTACACTCAGAGGCCTTGGGTGGCTCCTCTGTCAGATGCACTAACACTGAGCTCTCATGACTCCTGTACCTCTCTCTTTCAAGGGGCTCACTACCTTGTTTCCAATCAGTCCTTTAGGTTTCTGCCTCCCCGACTGGATAAGAACTTCCTGAAAGGAAGGTGGGGGCGCCTGAATGGCTCAGTCCATTCTCTTGCTACGGGCTCAGGTCATGATCTCCCGGTTTGTGAGTTTGAGCCTGGCATTAGGCTCTGCACTGACGATGGATGCAGAACCTGCTTGGGATTCTTCCTTTCCCTCTGTCTGCCACTCCCCTATCTCTGTTTCTCTCTCAAAAATCAACGTAAAACAAAAAAAGAACTTCCTGAAGGGGAAGACTGGTATATTCCCCATTATATCCTCAGTGCCTGGAACATAGCAACTACTCGATAAATGTTTAATGAGTGAATAAAGGAGTTAACTGTCACATAGATAAATACATATAAATAATATTATCTCCACCTTTCGGGCCTGGCTCCTTACTATGTCTCCTTCCTCCTCACTCCTCATTAAACTTGGAGCTGTTCCCAAAGCCTATCTTATGTATCCCATGATCTGTGCAGTTATTTACACTGTTTCTGATACATTTTTCTTCTCAGTATTGCAGCAGGTCGCAGCTTTCCCAGGAAGCCTTCCCTGATTACACAAGATGGAATGAATCATCCTCCTCTTATGTTACTGTTGAAATCTCTGGCACTGAAATTGCCTTTGTCCTCAGCAGATGCCAACTCCTGAAGGCAGGGATTGAGTCTTGATCATTTTGTGGCTCTCTGGTACCTACCACAGGCCCAGTACCCATCTGTGTTAAAGAATTTGACATAGCCTCAAAGCGTAACATGTTTCGTGGTGCTTCAGGCCCTTTGTTTAGTGCATAACAGTTGAGTGAATAAGAAAAATAATTATTGTGAATGCCCTGTTTTAATCTCATCTCAGAGCCTTCAATTAAGCAAGATCTTCTCCAATCAAAATACTAAAGCCCTCAGCAACTTTTGTTAACTTTAATACCAGGTGGTCTTCTGAGGCCTGAATAGATGTGGCTACTGTTACCACTTATAGAAAAAATGGCCTGTGTTACCATCTGAGGGAAATATAATTGTATGTATGGCAAACAATTAATGAATTCTTAGAAGTAAACAAGTTCAGCTTTTTATATCTTTATTAGGCAGATGTCCACATGTTTGTGAGATCTTTAACATAAACACTGAGTCTGATTTATAATTCCCATAATAATGAAGAGGATACAGGCCACTAAGCTACTTTAGGCCATGAAGAGGTTATTTTTAGTGAATAAAGTGCCAACACTTCTGACAAGTGAGTCTCGGGCTAACATCCTACATGCTTCGGATTGATCCTTCCCTAATGAGCTCCTACAAATCTGTGGAAGCTTACCCAATAAAGAATGAACACCACTGGAGCAAGTGAGTCAGGCCCAATGGTCAGGCATATTGTAAACTTTCTTGACTTCCATTTATTTCATTGTTTATGAAGTCTATTTCTATTACTTAGATATTCATATGATGTATTTTTTATTATGAACTGCTATTCAGAACTTCTAGTAAAAAATGCAAAATGCAAAGCAAATAATTCGTAATTTGGAACAGCATGAACACAATTCTCATCAGCACTAGTGGATAAAATTAGCTTCGGTAATACAAATAGCTTTTCTTTTATTTTAAGGTCGTTTCATTGTCAATGCATTGCACACTCTTGGCCTAATGTGAGATCTTACTTTTCCCCATTTACTTATATCCTCTCTACTTGATTGTAATATTCCATTTGAAGGAAATAAAATCACACACATGCTAACATCCCCTAAATGTTAACTGCACACGCAGGGTCCTGGGGCTGTCAGGTGGGCACTCTCTCAACAATCTTAGAGCTTATCACCTGTAAAGAAAACACAAAGAACAAAAACTCAATGATGACAGCATAACAATGCATTATAATAGAGATACATACAGATGCGATGGGAAAGCAGAAGAAGGGCATCCAAGGCTTGAGGGTGGAGAAGCACCAGGAAAGCTTGCCAGAGAGATGCTAAGCTGAAATAAGGTTAGCAAGGGAAAAAGAGTAAGAAGGGTCTATTAGTTTCCTAGACCCACCATTATAAAATACTTTAAACTGTGTGGCTTAAGAAACAGGAAGTCTGAGACCAAGATGTCAGCAGGGTTGGTTTTTTCCAGTGGCTCCGGGGGAGAAACTTCCACATCTGTCTCCTTGCTTCCGATGGGTTTCAGCAATCCTCAGTATTCCTTGTTTTTAGATGTGCCACTCCAGTCTCCGCTTGTGTCTTCGTAGGACCTTCTCCCCTATGTGTGCACGTGGGTGTGTGTGTGTGTGTGGGGGTGGTCTATGTCCAAATTTCCTACTTCTTATGACACCAGCTATATTGGACTTCGAGTGCATCCTAACTCAGTATGACCTCATTTTCAGATGATTATATCTACAATGACCCTATTTATAGGTCAGATCACATTCACAGGTTCCAGGTGGACCTAAATTTTAGGAGACCGTATTCAACTCGGTACAGAGGGCATTCAAGAAACATGAAGCAGTATGGATGAAGGTGGAGAGACTTTGACATGTTTGGGCAACCACGGAGCCTTCTTAATGGCTAGATTGAAACACTCTGGGCTCCTACCAAGCTATGTGTCTGAAGAGGTAACAGGAGTCTCATCACAGAGAACCTGTGTGCTAAGCTCAGGAATTTGAATTTTCTCATGAAACGTGTGGGTGTCATTGAAGCATTTTAATTCTGGAACCTACATGATCATATTTGCATTTTAGAAAAATCTCTGTGGCAGCAGTGTGGAAAACTGAAGAAGGTACAGATTGAAGGCAAAGAGATGATATAGGAAGTCCTTGAAATAATTCTGGCAAGAAATGGTAAGTGCTTACATTATACCAGCAGTAGGGAAACTAGAGAAGAGGTGGTAGACAGAGAAGATATTAAAAAAAAATTGTCTAGAAGACAAATCTCACTGGTTAGTGAGATGTGAGAAAGGAGAAGGGAGAAGTGGGAGTGGTTTTGAAGTTTCTGACTCAATGAGAAGATGGAGGTAACACTGGCTGAGATAATTAAGAGGGAGAAATGTACTTGGAAGTAAGAGTGAATGAGTTTTGGTACATATCTAATTAGAAGTATCAATAACACTTCTATGAGGAGAGCTGCTCTTTTGGAGATTGGTACAGTTCTGGATGAAGATGCATTTGAGATTGATGAATATATAAATAATAGTGTCCCCCAGGTTGAATGTATGAAGTGAGAAGAGCACAAGTTCTAGGAAATGCCAACATTTAAGAAATGAACTGAGGGAAAAAGAGCCAAAGAGTGGTATTAAGTAGGGATTATATAGAGAAAAGAGGAAAACCAGGTGAGCATATCACAATTAAGAGAGCTTCTAGAAGGACAGAGCACTCAGAATGCCAAATACTGCATGTGGAAAAGTCAAGATAAGAGAAGGTGTTTATTTGTTTTGGCAAAATCTAGTCATTGGTGACTTTAGCAAGGGCAATGTTAGTAGAATGCAGGAATGACAGACGAAAAATCAAGATGATAATTAATTGGGGAGTAACTGTGCAGAAAGGGGGGTGTGGGGACCATACACTGTCTTTTCAAGAAGTTAGACTATGAGGGAAGCACAGCTGTATAAGAATTAGATAGAAATCAATAGCTACATGGGGTTAGGGAAGAGTATGTCAATGATGATAGATATTTCAGTGTGCTGTGCTCTAAGTGGGAAAACATGGACTCTACAGAGTGAGTTTGGAGTGGGGTTACTAGGAGGAAAGGGGTACAGATATGTCTTCCAAATAAAGTTGCCTACTGAGGACATGTTCTTAAAGCAGTTGAGAGGTCTCTCACACAAATGCCACTGTGAACTTTTTGTTAATATGAATTAAAACCTTTCCTTCATGCTTCATGTAGTGGGCATTGTTTTGCAGCCCACTCCTCCCCAACCTCCTTCCTTTTATGACAACACTCCCATTTCTTCTTAGGGAATTGATTTTTCCCCTTTGCATGCAGCCTTACTAGAACTTCAGTTAAGGTGCCCTGCTCTCTCCTGTAGAAAGACTAATTGGGCCGGTCTCTCAGGACTTTGATTCTGGAGACTTAAACTGAGACGGATGTTTGAGGGGTGATTAGAGTTCATTTATCCCTGATTAGGGACACCCTGGTTTCTAACCTTTTCTGAACCTGCCTTTGTAGCCTTCCCTTTGATTATATGACTTCCCCATAATCTTAGATAGGCTATAGTGTCTAAGGCTCTGGAGCCACAGAGCTTGGATTCAGATCCAGGTTTGGCAACATCCTAACTGTGTTATCTGGAACAATTTACTTAATTTCTCTGTGCCTCAGTTTCTATATCTGTAAAGTGCAATAGTGCCTATATATAGGGTTTTCTAGGAATTAATTAGCCCAATGCTTAGAACAGTGCCTAATCAGAGTAAATGCTATAGGTGTTTGTTATAATTATTCCAACAAAATCCTCTTTTCTATAAATCACCCAAGATCATTTGTTGCTATGTGTCACCAAAGAATCCTAATGGATACCACCTTTATTCCAAGTGGGTAACATTTTATTACACCAAACTTGAAAATGTAGATATAATGAATCATTTCATAGGAAGTGGCCATTTACAATAGTTTGAAGAGAGAAGAATTTGAATATATTATGGTTGTGGCAAACGGATGAAAGTTCTCATTTAAGAATCAAATAAAGAACATTAACAAGAGACATTAAAGGCATGTTTGTACAGAATTTTGGAGAACTAAAATATGGGAGAGTTTTTAAAAATTATTTTGAAATGTGATTGCTCCACAATGGCTACTGGTAGAAATGAGGTGGCTATAATGGTTGCTTTCTTTCTAAGTTTTTAATAGAGTGGAAAATGCAGTAACCTGGGAATCATGTTTAGAGACTCATGTCACTTATATCCCCTAGAAGTTAATTTTTCTCATGGAGCCTCAATTTTCTCACTCTGAAAGTACTCACTGCTACCTGATACTGAGTTACACAGCAATATTGCAGCAATAGGTAACTGATAAGGTCGGTTATAGAGCTGTAGGATTAGGTATGATCATCCAGGGGGAAAGGAGGTAGTGAAAAAGGCCAAGGAATAAATCTGCTCAACTCTGGCATTCTGAACCTAGGACAAAGAGCTATCCAAGATGGGCAAGACAGAAAGCCAGAAGAAAACAAATAGGCTGTGGGTCATGGAAGCCAAGAAAGGCATGTATTTCAAAAAGGAAACCAGGCATGTGTTGAACAAGGCTAAGAAGTCAACTAAGATAAAAGCAGAAGGTCTTTTGGATTCATCCACATCAAGGTTACCAATGATGGCAGCATGACACTGGGTGGAATCCAGTGATGAAGGCTGGCCCTTATGAGTTAAATAATGGGTGTCCAGTGACAAGATGATACATTCCTAGGGCCTCAGACACCCAAGGACTGATGAAAGAATGACTAAGATGTCCACGTCAGGTGGCCCCAGAGTTGGTGGACAGGACAGACATGACAATCTCCTTGCAGACAAGTAATCTGAAGGTCAGTATTGTTGACTAACTCTACAAGGTTTTATGATAAAGGGAGCAAAGCTAAGCTGTAGATCTGATGAGGGGAGTAAGAATGGGCAGGCAGCCACGTGGAGTGACATCTGGCTCAGTGCAAGCAAAGCACAAGTGGTTCTGAAGCAAGAAAGAGTTCACTGCTGATTCCTCTAGGGGTGCCTTGAGACCACAATACTCCCATTACATTTAATGGTTCTAGGAGAAATATTCTTTGTTTGAGCTGAGGGCTCCTTCCAAGACGTGTGAGAAGCTTATGTATCAGAATAAATTGTTGAAAGAAAAAAAAGACATTAAAAATTGTTATAATGGGAAATTTTTATATTTAGGTCCATCTAAACAAGCATATTGGACATATAGCCTTATGAGCTGTCACTTCATAAACATATTCTCCCTATCCCCTACCATGGGAATATTAATTATGAGTTCCATCTAGAGCTTCAGGAGCTCATCTTCTAGATTTTCAGTAGACAGAGCACTGCGCAGCCAACACACCCACTCCACAAATGAGGGTAGGAGAAATGAGACTTCGGCCTTTGAACTCCCATCATGGGAGTAATAGGGAAGAGGCTGGAACACTGCACTATGTCAATATGCCTGACAATAATAATCTCTAACTTTTCCCTCATTTCTTTACACTTTGCAGTGTGCTCACATTATCTTTTAATATATTTATGTTTCTTTGCTTTGATCTTTAAAGGCTTTGGGGTGGGTGCAGGGAGGATATGCTTCTCATGCATAACAGATTACTGTGATTTCTGTAAAGGAACATAAGACAGATGTCTAGCTTATTTTCTTTTTTTAAATTTAAATTTAAAATTCCAAGTTAGTTAACATAGAGTGTAGTAACGGTTTCAGGAATAGAATTTAGTGATTCATCACTACATATTGCACCCAGTGCTCATCCCAACAAGTGCCCTCCTTAATGCCCATCACCCATTTAGCCCATCACTCCACCCACCTCCCCTCCAGCAACCCTCAGTTTGTTCTTTGTATGTCAGTCTCTTATGGTTTGCCTTCCTCTTTGTTTTTATCTTATTTTTCCTTCCTTTCCCCTATGTTCATCTGTTGTTTCTTAAATTCCACATATGAATGAAGCCCTATAATATTTGTCTTTCTCTGAATGACATTTCGCTTAGCATAATACACTCTAATTCCATTTATGTTGTTGCAAATGGCAAGATTTCATTCTTTTTGTTCTCCAGGTAATATTCCATTGTATATATATATATACCACATCTTCTTTATCCATTCATCAGTCAATGGACATTTGGGTTCTTTCTATAATTTGGCTATACATATCTATCTTTTTAAAAGAAATTAACTGCCATTTACATTAGCACCCCAAATAAGTGAAATACTTAGGTATGCAAATACCTGGGTATGCAAAATGGTACAGTCACTTTGAAAAACAATTTGGCATATTTTTACCATACAGTCTAGCAGTTGCACTGCTTGGTAAAGGAGTTGAAAATTTGTATCCACACTAAAACCTGCACATGGATGTTTATAGAAGTTTTATTCATAATTACCAAAACTTGGAAGAAAACAAGATGTCTTTCAACAGGTAGATGGATAAATAAATCCTGGTACATCTAGACAAGAGAGCGTTATTCAGTGCTAAGAAGAAATGAAATCCTGTGAAAAGTCAGACGATTTTAAATGCCTGTTACTAAGTGAAGGAAGCCAATTTGAAAAGGACACCTATTGTGTAATTTTGACTATCTGACATTTTGAGAAAAACAAAATAATGGAAAAAGTAAAAAGATCAGTTTTTCCTAGGAGTTGGTGGGGCAGGGGAGAGGTAAAGAGGGGAATGAAGAGGTGGAACACAAAAGCTTTTTAGAGCAGTGAAAATACCCTGTATTTTGATATTTGTATGAAGATACCATAATGATAGATATGTGTCTTCATACATTTGTCCAAACTCATAGAATGTATAACACCAAGAATGAACCCTCATGTAAACTATTTTCATTGGATAATTATGATGTATCAATTTAGGTTCATCACCTGTAACGAATGTACCACTTTGATGGGGAATGTTAATAGTGGGGGAGGCTCTGCATGTGTCAGGCATGGGAAATCTCTGAACCTTCCCCTCATTTTCCCAAGGGTTGAATTAGTCATATTTCTCAATTCAGTTTTTGAGCTCTGCTCTATAAAGAACCCTATTTGTTTGGTTAATTAAATAATAATTAATTTCTCCTTTTCCGTCTACTCACTTCTGTCCCTCTTCTGATGGGCCACCATAGCTAGTGCAATACTAATTAATGAAGGAGGATCTATAATCAAGAAAGATTGCATTAAAATATGAATTAGAATACCCTCAGCAAAAGCTACAATAATAGAATTAAAGTAAATACTCCAAAAGGGTCCTAAAGATCAGAGTATAGACAATTCATAGAATAATTAAGAGTAAAAGTTGTATAAAATACAATTAGACATCATCATACCTGGTGCATAGTAGGTGACCAGTAAATATTTGTGAAACAATGATTGGTGGTTTCAAAATTCATTGTTAGTATCAAAAAATATTCCCTAATATTTTCTATGTGGCTAAGGAACAAGATAGTTCTAAGCGTCAAGACAGGGCACACTATATATCCTGTTCTACTATGTAAGTAAGAATTTTCTGGAATTCAATTCTCTTGAGGCAGGTAAGACTCCCAGAACTTTCCCTTGAAATTGCCTGCCTGGCCCAGGTTAACTGTAGACATTATTCATTATGGAACCAAGAGCTCTACATGAAACTGGCCCACTGTTAAGATCAGCCAGGCAGATTGAGGTTTTGTTTTTCTTTTTTCTTTATGAAATGTATCGGCAAATATTAACCAGTCTGATTAGGATCCCAGATTGCATTACAGTGACGATGTTACAGTTCGTCATTACTGGTGACGTGGACAAGGAGGCAAACAAAGGTCTATTTCATTAAGGAAGGAATAAATAACAACCAAGGAAGGGCTTGCACATGTTTTCTGCAGCTCTTTGCAGAGCTGGTGGGAAATGAGTGGGGAGGAAGGAGGGCTGCATTTTGCTCCTCCTCCAAAAGTGGATGCAATTATTATCATGTTAGCTGGGGCAGAAAACTGCCAGAGCAAATCTGTCCCAACTGTCAGGGAATCTGTTCTGAAGAAAGAAGAGGAAAGTTATCCCTCAGTCTTTTATCTCTGTTTTGCTTACTTTTTTCTACTGATTCCAAGATACTCAAATACAACCAAAGGTCAAAGAATGTGCTAATTCTATCTAGCATTAAGTGGCTGCTGGCTATTAATAATTAATAATAATAATAATAAATAGTAATTATATAATACTAATAATAAGCAGGATGTTATTATTTTATTATGGATTATAGCATCTTTACTAGTATAATGTAGACACCATTGGGAAAAATTTTAAATTAGATATCCAGCTTCTGTTCTATTACTCAAATCAGAGGGCTAACCCTATCTTGTATTCAAGCTCTCTTCTTTGACAAAGGCACTGTTTCACTCTTAGATGAGTTGCCTTCCACTCCCACCTGTATAGTCCCAAGTATAGGTACTCACCATACAATGTACATGCATGCACGAGCACCCATGCACACACAAACACACACATGCACAGTTTGCCTGGTCTCTTACTGAAATGTGGAAGTCACCAGGAAATGGTGCTTGCCAGAAAGGCTACAGCTCCTATAGCCACATCTATAGCTCCCATGCTGTCCATAGCCTTCTGGAGATTTAAATCTCAATTTGTAGTGATTGTTGGATTAATGTTAAAATTGAGATTATCAATTAACTTGAATTTAAGACTTGGGAACAAATTTACTAAATTTGCAGATGAAATAAACTGAGTAAAATTGCCATGTAATGAATGTACCAAATCTTTTTTAAATTGAGTAAATGACCTACCAGAAAGATATCATTCCCTCCCTTTTTCTTGTTTTCAGCATTTCTAAAGCTCTACATGTTAGATTCTGTGCTAGGTACCAGAGGCCCAAGCTAACCACCTGGTTATCTTTTCTATGAATCTCTGAGTTAATCTCCCTGTTTTTTCAATCTGCTCCTCACTATGGATATCAATTTGGTAGGTTTTAATTAGCATTTTTAAATGGAATGGAATTGAATAGAAAATATCAAAAGATAAGTACTGTTTTTAGTAATATTTTATTTTAGTAGACTAAACAGTTGGATATGAATGTGTGTCCTGGGATGTGATGTAATTTTTTGTACACCGGAATGTGTCCAAAAAGCTTTAAATCCACTGGTATAGCTGATATATTTACAGAAAAAAAAAAAGTGATATACTAGATATTCCATTGAAACAAAATTCCCACTCACCACAATTATTTTAAAATAATTAGAAACATGCCATCAGAAAAGTACCAAACAAAAATCAGGGAAAATGAAAGTGTGAGTTGAGTACCCAAGATATAATTGAGAATGTGAAAAGAAAATTTTATTCTTATAAATCTTAAAATAGTAGGTGCTCTCATTATCATGACCACCATACCGGTTCATATCACAAACACCATACACATTAGATGTCTGTGGTGTGGTGCAGTGTGACCCATCTCAGTACCCAACACCAGCAGTTGCCATTTTGTGACTTTTTACTGCCTTCTCTTTTCACTCACTTCCTGCAGTCTTCTATTAAAAACAACCTTAATAGGGGCACCTGGGTGGCTTAGTCGGTTAAGCGTCCGACTTTCGCTTAGGTCATGATCTCGCGGTTCGTGGGTTCGAGCCCCACGTCGGGCTCTGTGCTGACTGCCAGCTCAGAGCCTGGAGCCTGTTTCGGTCTGTGACTCCCTCTCTCTCTGACCCTCCCCTGCTCATACTGTCTCTCTCTCTCTCTCTCTCCTAGAAATAAATAAAACATTTAAAACAAACAAACAAACAAACAAAAAACAACCTTAATAGCTTTCCCACCCAACATTCAGGCCCAGGCTCTCCAAGTCCTTGTTTTCTCCATCATCCTCCCTAACTGCTTAGAGTCCCACTCCCTTACCCTTCTCTATGGTGAATAAATTGACCACCTCCCTTTCTTCACTTCCTTTATACTTCCTGTATACTATCTGTTCTGTTTTGGTAATTTTAAAATGATAATCCATCAACAAATCTGGTGAAATACTTTCTCCCCAAGTGAGAAATAAAGATATTCAAGACGACCAAGAGAATGAATAAATGCTCAAGATTCGCATGCTATTGATTAAATTTATCTGACAATTCTAAAATAATATTTCAAGCAAAAGGGACCTTTATTCCTTTAGTTCCTCAAATATTTGTTTAAAAGCTTAGTGCAGAGGTACCCTACTGGTACCGAAAAATATTCCTGTCTTTCCAGAAGCATTTTTGAGCACCAGCTATGTTTCAAACCACATAGCAAGAGACTGGACTCTTTTGTAGTGCGTAATAATTTCCATGAGAATAACATGGGAATCCCTGTTGCACAATCTATAGTTTTTTCCAATACTTGAGTAGGTTTGAAGAGCTGCATTTTGCCCTGTATAGGAGAATATGTCTCTTAATAATGGGTATCTTAACCTTAATCCAACCAAAATGTCATTCAGGCATAATCACATCTTGTATCCTTCCTGCTCTAGTTAACAATTTCTGTAATAAATTTCATCGTTGAGGGATTAAGCCTTAGAAATGATTCATTCTAAAAAGAGTGAATACAAACTACAGTGGCTTTTGGGAGGAGGGAGGAGAAGACTGGGCAGATAAGGTTGTATTGGGGTGGGGTGGACATTTGAACACAGATCTAGTTCTAGAAAGGTGCCCTGAGAAAGTTTAGTGGCCTACAGTACTGAGGTGATTTGCTCTTTAATAACTGCTTCACACATTCAGCATGCTAACCTGCTGAAAAAATTCATTATTGCTCCGTTGAATTGTTAACCAAATTTGTAGAGGAAATCCAGCAGGACCATTGCATCAGGGAGCAGGAGAGCAGGAACCACCCACCGTGGTCATTTTGAAAAACATAATTTGTGCCAGAGTACTTTCAACAGTATTTCATACTGTTTGAAAAATCGGAAGTTTTTCCCTCAAGGAACCAATGACTAACTTAGGAATGTTTAGAGATCCAGGGTGGGAGAAAGTCCTGCCATCCCACCTGTCATGAACCTTGATAGCTATGTATAACAAGTGTACCTCAAAATCATACGTGCTGCTCCTCCTCCCAACTGATGTTGTTAAATGTTGCTTCATAATCATTCAAGAGCATTTATAAAATTTCACTTTTTTAAAATGTTCATAGCCAGTTGCTCAAGAGAGGTATAAATATTCAACAACAGGTTCTCTGGGAGAAAAACATCCAGATTTGCAGAGTTTGCCTATTTCTGTGGTGTAAATATTCCCACCACCGTGGCCAATTTCAGGCTACCTACATGATGTTCCTGATCACAGAGTAGAGAAGAGATGAACACAACCAGCCGTGTGAGCCAGCTGCAGCACACTCTGGCTGGAAGCCTATGGTTTCCATCATTCACTACTCATGCACCTTACTCATGCTCCAGAATTTTTATTTAAAAGAAAAGTGCAGGACCCACGTAATTGGAAGTGGAGGCTGGATATTAAGTGCACTATTTTTATTGGATTAGATGTTTATTGGGAGTGAGTTGGAGACAGAGAGAGACATGGCAGTGGCAGGAGTAGCTACAGCTCCCCGTCTGCGTCATTGTCCCACCCTCGGCACAGCCATCCATTCAGAATCTAGTCTTGATCAAGTCGTCTTGGCAGCCTCCCCTAACAAACCATTCTGATTTTAAATCTTAGAATCTTCCTTGATTTTTTCCCCCCAGCTTTGCTTCCTACATCGGAGCATCATTCAACACTCCAATACCACTTCAGCCATGGTCTCCATGTCCCTTTGTTTCTTTATGTTCTTTATACTGACAATATCAATGGATTCCTCCATACCTCTTATGTAGCAATAGCCTCATAATTGATCTCCCTACCTGTGGATTCTTCTCTGCTAGTCAGTACAGATTAAAATCTGCTTCCTTTATAAACTTCCTAATTGTTTCACTGCCTTGTTGGAAATCATGTAGTAGCTTCCTGCTTACTGCCTACCCAAAAGCCCAAATTTCTTAACAATGCCATTAAGACTTGCCATTCTCAGCCAATCTAACATCTCAGCTTTTAGTTCCCAATAGCCACTTTTATGTAACTACAAACCAGTATCAGTTGTTTTACAAATAGCATCCAAACTGATAAAGTCAAGCACATCCAGGTGTGTACTAGCTGAGACATACTTTCAATTATACCCCTGCTTATGAGTATACTATGTTTAAACTTCCAGGACAAGCCACCCTTCCCTGAGTGAGTAGTATATTCTCCCCATACCTTCCCCCTTTTCTTTGTGAGTTTCTCTGAATTCCTTCCCCCTATAAAGCTGAAATATTCCTAGTCATTCAAGGTCAAAGCATGTAGCATATACAGATATAAAAAGAAAAAACCAGAAAGAGAAGATAATACTTCTTAAAGCCAGAAGTAGAAAAGAAATGACTGTGGCATTTAAATGGCTTAAACCAGATGCCAGAGACTTACTGGGGCCCAGATAGGATAGGAAAGAATGTCAAGGACCAATGAGAAGCAATGATAAGCAACTCCCAGAAAAGGCATGTTAATGCTCTTGAATCAGAGCCATCATGTGCCTCTAGGTCAGGGTGTTGTTGACCTTCTAAAGCTGCTCTAAAGTAGCAACATATAGGACTACCTCAGCTGGGCAAGCTTAACCCCAGATTTCTTCCTACATACCTAGTGGAGCTTAATCATGTACCTGGGACTCATGCAGAACTGGTTTAGGCGAAGAACTGGTGTAGTATCAGAAAACTGAGAGAGAGCATTGAGATAACACAAGATCTAAAAGGGCAGTTGCAGAGAGAAACACCATTCCCACTTTTTGCACTATAAATATTCTTAGCAAGGGGAAACTCAGAGATTTAACATGGATTATAAAATGGATTATAAAAGCCCTTGGGGCTTTGGGGTTCAATTTGGTAAGAATCTTGTTTCTCCATTCCTAATCTTCGTCATATTTTTTGGCTACATTTTATGCGTTAAAATAAGCCTACACATACAAGGTTTTAAAAATACAAAAGAATAAAGAATACAATTTTAAAAATCACTCATAGTCCCACCATATATCGAATTTATATATTTTAGTACATTTCCTTCTAATGTTTTTCTACGTATATGTTTTCTACATATTATATTAGATGTATATTTCTTGCAGTCTATGGCATCATAATTTGTTGAATCAATTGATCAAAAATTAGAGTAAAATCAAGGAATTATCAACATGATACATATATTCCTAAGATTTTTTTCTTCCAACTGAAAACATTTGAATTTGCATAGTTCACTAGCCTTTTGATACAGGGCAGATGTTTTCTTTGAGAATGGAACCCCTGGTTGGAGTTTTGCATCCTCTTTCTTACATAAATTCTTAATGGACCCTCAATATTTTCCTACTTCAGTTTTGTTACAGTGAAGCAAAGCATCCCTAATCATGAATAAGGATGTTAAGTGTTCATAATTATTTTCCTCTTTGACAGCTGTCTCACACACTCCTCATTCAATAGCTACATTTTTTAGGGACTTACTTTTGTCAGGTCTTATCAAAGCATTCAACTTTATTGCAAAGAAACAAAAACACATTTGCACTCCAGTTTCATCTTTTTTTATGTAAGACAGTTAAATTATGCAGTGACAAAGACAAAGACAACTGGTGTGAACAAGTTCAGAAGGAGCCACTGATTCCTGGTTTTCATACCGCGTGAGTAATAGGAGCAGAACCGGCGGGCTCACCAGCTGCCAAGGTCCCATGAGTCATGTGTTCCATCAGTAAATCTTACACTGGGAGTGGAAAGCTCATCAGCTAGGTGGAGGTTATGTAGAGAGCTTACAGCCCTACAATGATGTCCATTGGTCATAAACCCGTACCAGTTATTTTGTTTGCTTTCTTAGGCTCAGTTCCTGGCAGTAGAATTATTGGTTCAAAGGCTATAGATATTTGCAGTGATCTTCATCAATTTGTGCCCCTATAACATCACTGAGAATGCCATTCTCACCCCACCCTTGCAAACATTGAACATTATTTTTAATCTCTGCGACCGAAATTAGCAAATACGGTGTTTTATTAATTTACCTGAAGATGGCTTTATATAATTGGTGGTTCTCAACTCTGTAGACTTGTCAGCTTCGCTGAGGAAACTTATGAAAAATTTTCATATCTTATAATTTTAGCTGCAAAGTATATAAAATGGTTACAATAGAAGTAATGAAAAGCAGCATATCAATTTATGTTCATGTTTTATAATTTATTATAAAATATTGGCTTATACCAACTAAAAACAAGTGAGAGTGGGGAGAAGAGAAGACAAAAGAGGAAGGAAGGAAGATAGGTTCAACAATAGTATAGTAAATCAATGTAATGGAGGAGCACCAGGGTGGCTCAGTCAGTTAGGCACCCAATTTCAGCACAGGTCTTGATCTTATGTTATGGTTCGTGGGTTCAAGCCCTGCATCGGGCTCTGTGCTGACAGCTCAGAGCCTGGAGCCTGTGTCTCCCTCTCTGCCCCTCCCCAGCTCATGCTCTGTCTCTCTCTGTCTCAAAAAATAAATAAACATTTAAAAAAATAGTTTTTAAATAAAATAAATAAATGTAATTGGAAATCAAACAAGATTTTAATGTTTAGACTTGTACCAACTCATAGTAATCTGGGATTTTAGTTTTAGCGTATGTTCCTAGCCACTATTACCTTGATGAATTCATTGCAAAGTTTTTAAATGTTTTAAATGTTTCATTAAAGGCCTGAAGAGCAGATATAAGAATTCTCTAGGTTGGAAAAACATATCTGAAACAATTTTGTTTAATGCTTGGTATTTTTCTATAAATTTATTTACATATTACAAGTTCTCCTAAGTATTTTAAGCAAAAAGACACATTGTACTCAGTTACTTACAAGCCCCCAGATAAGGTGAACGCCCTCTAGAGATGGAATTAGAAGTTGCCCATCTCTATACATAGCAGATGTCTTTGGAGGAATAGAATTTGTTGTCTGAATTAGCCAACAGGAGAAAAGAACAAAAGATATATATGTCTGTGTGTGTGTGTGTGTGTGTGTGTGTGTCCCTTTCTGTTAAGACCACATCTTAAATGAAAATTGAGGCATGTATAAGAATATTTATGGTGGAAATATAACTCAGTATCTTTAAAATATACTCTGACCCAAAATATCAGAATGTATGATTACCTTGGCTGCATATGTATATCCTCAAGGAAAAATCGATCTTCAAATTCCGGTTAAGACTAAATGAAAATGAAACTATGGCATATGATAAAGATAGGCTAAAATGTAAAAGGCAATATTCATTCATTCAACACATGTTTGCCAGGAGCTTTTTATATACAGGCTATTCATTTCACTAGGCACTTGGGGTATATAAATGAGCAAAAGTAGATAAAAGTGCTGCAGTCTTAGAGCCTGCATTCCAGCAGGGGAAGATAATCAATATCTAATGCTCATAATAAGTAGATAAATGTTGCAGTATTTTATTTATTTTTTTTTTACATTTATTTTTGAGAGACAGGGAGAAACAGAGCGCAAGTAGAGGAAGGGGCAGAGAGAGAAAGAGACACAGAATCTGAAGCAAGCTCCAGGTTCTTAGCTGTCAGCACAGAGCTCAACGCAGGGCTCGAATCCACAAACCTGAGCTGTAGTCGGACTCTTAACTGGCTGAGCCACTCAAGTGCCCCAAATATTGCAGTATTTTAAAAGATGATTAGTGCTATGAAAAAAAATAAGCATAATAGAATTTTTGAAGTGACAGAGAGTAGAAGTCAGAAGACTTGAAATTTAACAGTAGCCTATTCTAGAGGGATCTCACTCATGCACAAAGACCTCAAGAAGCCCTATGTGATCACCTTACTTCTCTAAACTCCCCTCCTACTCAGCTCCAGCTGGCACGCTGAACTCTTCACTCTTCCCCCACAAGCTCCTGCCTTTGCACGGGCTGTGCCCTCTGCCTGGAGAACCAAGAATGAGGCAAAATGTTCCCAGTGCCCTGAGGTGTAAAACAAAAAACAAGCTGCTACAGAAGATGAGAGACTGCACAGTGGCTTTTGGTTAATGTTATCAGAGAAAGTCTTAGGGAGGAATTACCTTTCAAAAATGCTTTTCAGATGTACTCACTTGCTGTCTTTTATCTGCATACAGAATGAGTTTATTTGTACCTCACCTTCTTATGCTCTGGGAGGCAGTAGAATTTGGGAATCAGACTCACTGGTTTTGAATTCTAACTCTTCCACTTATTGAACATGAACGTTGGGCAAGCTAGATTTTTCTGAGCATCAGTTTTCTCATCTGTAAAAATGAAGATAAACCTTTGAGGCTTGTTGTAAGAAAAGTGACATACAAAGTCTAGCAAATGATAATGAAGACAGGACACCAGTCTGGACAGGGAAACAAATGAGATAATGAAGGACATTTTTAAAACTCTGCTAAGGAGAGTATATCTTATTTTACAGGTAATGGAGAACCATTAAATTGTTTTGCACAGAGAAGTGTCATATCTCTATGTTTATTTTAGAAAGATAACATTAGCAACAAGTGGAGGGTAAGTTTTTGGAATTGATGAATCAAGAGTAGGTACAGTAGTGTGATAATGCACTGAACAATTAGTTCAGGAAAGCTGGGTAGTGTTTGAAGAGGTGGTTTTGATAACTCGCAATTAGAATATGCATTCTAATCTTTATATCTTTACATTTAGTTAATTCTCATCATATGGACAAAATTAATTAACCATTGTTATTGATGTTTGACTCAATTTCATAGATTTGGCTTTAGGCCATCCTTGGATTTATTGTCGGAGGGATGTATATAATTTGAAAACCAGCTGGTAGAGCTACGAGGAATAGGAAAGGGGAGGGGGAAGAATCATCTGATAAACAGGAGTCAGAGAGTCTGGGAAAAGAAACTTAAGTAAACTTTTTTTTTTTTTTTTTTTTGGTGGCCCAACAGACATTACTTTAAAAAGCATTTTTCAGCTGTTGACTTTGAATTTTTTTTTAAGGTTTTTTTATTTATTTCTAGGAGAGAGAGAGAGAGACAGCGTGAGCAGGGGAGGGTCAGAGAGAGAGGGAGTCACAGACTGAAACAGGCTCCAGGCTCCGAGCTGGCAGTCAGCACAGAGCCCGACGCGGGGCTCGAACCCACGAACCGCGAGATCAGGACCTAAGCGAAAGTCGGACGCTTAACCGACTAAGCCACCCAGGCGCCCCGCAGCTGTTGACTTTGAAAAATAATTACACTGCCTACCTTGGAGCTTGTAGATAACCAGCATGGATAAGGAAATTATGGTTTCCTTTATCTAATTTCATGGCCAGGCTAACTTCTTGCATAGCAAAGAGCAGATGGAAAGAGTATAGAAGGATAAATCAGCATAAATCCATCATCGCCGAGAGAAAAGCTTCAGCACGTGCGAGTGTTCAGTTTTGCCTAGTTGAGGAGCACCAGCTTTTAATTTCTTTATTACTTGTGAATAGGTAATACATTTATGTAGTTTAAAATCCAAAAAGTACAAAAAGGTTATAGAGTGAAAAGTCTTCCATGCATCCTATCCCCCAGGCACCCAGTTCCCCTCCTCTGATAGTAATTTATTTATTGTTGCAGAGATATTTTATGTATATACAGACAAAAGGTTTTTCCCTTCTTAATGCATATTAAACATACTGCTTTGTATCTTAAGACTTTATAAATTATCACTGGATTTTTGTTGTTTAATTGTTGCTTAATATATTTGGGAGATTGTTCCATATCAATACATAAAGAGTTTCTTCTTATTAAATACGGGTGCTTAGTATATCATTATATGAAAATGCCGTAAGTTTTATAACTGACTCTCCCTTCTAGTGGACATTTAGATTGCTTCTAATCTTTATTTCATGAAATGAATAACCTTGCACATATTATCAATGAGTATTTGTTTATTTTTCTCATAAAGTAAATGCCTAACATGGAATTGCTGAGTCAATGTGTATGTGACCTTGTATTTTTTTTTTAAAATTTTTTTTTAATGTTTTATTTATTTCTAGGAGAGAGAGAGAGAGAGAGACAGCGTGAGCAGGGGAGGGTCAGAGAGAGAGGGAGTCACAGACTCTGAAACAGGCTCCAGGCTCTGAGCTGGCAGTCAGCACAGAGCCCGACACGGGGCTCGAACCCACGAACCGCGAGATCATGACCCAAGCGAAAGTCGGACGCTTAACCGACTAAGCCAGCCAGGCGCCCCAGTGACCTTGTATTTTTGACAAGTATTGGCAAAGTATTCTCTATAGAAGTACTAATTTGCAGTTTCACAGGTAGAATATGAAGAGCACTATCTCTAACAGGAGAACAGAAAATATATCATCAATTCCTAGCTAGCTGGAATAAGTCCAAAGTCTCTTACATCAACTCACAGGTGTTCATTCTAAAGATGTTCCTTACTATCAAAGGTGAATATGCTTATCTCCTAGATCAGTGGTTTTCACCTGGCGACAATTTTGCCTCCCAGGAGCCATTTGGCAGTGTCTGCAGACATGTTTGATTGTCACAAATGGAGGGTGATGATGTTGCTGACATCTTGTGGGTAGAGGCCAGAGATGCTGTGAAACATCTTACAGTGTACAGGACAGTCCACCCCTCTTTCCCTCCCCCACACATTTACCTTGTCTAAAAAGTCAGTGGTGCAGAGGTGAGAAACTGTCTTAGATAAACATCTACTTCCTCTTCATCACCGTAAACACATCTTATAAACCTTAGGGTTCTTCACTCTCTCTAACCTAAGGTCTGTGCCAAATAAAATGATATGCTTCCGTCGTGCATTTGTTTTTCATTTTTGGTTTCTGTTACATCTGTTGTATTGAAATTAATGATGTCAGGAACTTTAAGCTCCTCAAAAATGTGACTGTATCTTATTTATATTTGTATCCTGAATATCTGTCACAAAGAAGGCACTCAGCTGATTAAATCAATGAATGAATTTAACACAGTACTTCCTAATTATTTTAATGTCACTTAAGGGTCTTTTCAGTCAAAGACCATTCTCTTTTACTCTTGCTTGCTTCACCTTTCTATTAATTTCTAAATGTCTGTTTTTCTTTAGACTTATATAGACAATATTTTCTAGCCTACAAAAAAAAGTACCAGGAAATGTCAATTGAATAAAAAATATTGGCCTTTCCCCTGATTTGAACTACTGTATATACAGTTTATTACCACAGCATTAGTCACTTTATTATATAGTATCTTGCTCATTTATAACTTCTGACTGAATTTGTCTTGTCTCCTCAAATGGATTGAAATCTCCTTAAGGCCAAAATTAAAACTTTCAAGTACCTCATGATACCTAAAACAGTGTTTTACACACTGTAAAGCAGGAGAGTGACTGGTTGTTTGATTCTTTTTTTTTTTATGTTTATTTTTATAATTTTGAGTGAGAGTGCGCCGCACCAGCAGGGGGAGGGGCAGAGAGCGAGGTAGACACAGAATCTGAAACCGGTTCCAGTCTCTGCGCTGTCAGCACAGAGCCCCACGTGGGAGCTGAACCTAACAACCCGGAGATACTGACCTGAGCAGAAGTCGGTGGGTCTTTTAACCCACTGAGCTACCCAAGCGCCCCCAAAGAATATGTATCATTCCTTCTTTTTTTTTTTTTTAAATCACAACTCACTGACCAAACCCAAAGAAGATTCTCCGCAAAACAACCCCGTTCATTCTGGAGAGCAGAGCACTCGGAGACACTTAGGTCCTCCCTACAAACAGCAAAAAGGCAGCGTTGTGCACAAGCCCCAGAGACGAGGCCCTGAGGAATCCATCTACTTCCTAATTTGCCTTCTCAGGGGTTTCCCTGCTCTCTAGGAGCAGAACAGCCCCAACTGACCGGCTCCACATATGGCTTTTTTCCTATTTCCTTCACCGCAAGTACTGCCACCAGGCACGTTCCCATCGTTCAACATGATTAAAGACGCAAGTGTGCAAGGAGGGGCTCCTGGCCCCTGTCTGACATGAGCTAAAAGCAGAAATCACTAATAAGCCTTCAGCCTGCAACCGGGCCGCAAGGGTCCCCGCTTAGGCTCCCCACTCGCATAGGGAGGTGCCTTTGCCAGAGGGAAGGCAGGTGGAGCGGAGGCCTGGTTTTAATGAGCTCGGCCGGTGCGTGAGGGGAAGTGCGGCAGCCCGGGGAAAAGGCTGCCGGCCGCTCAGCAAGGTCAGAGGCCCCGAGCAAGGACAAGAATACTTGTTTGTAAGGCCGAGTGGCGCTAAATATATCCTGATAAAATTGGGATGCGGGGCACCTTTGATCATATCTCACCCAGGATTTTAAAATGCAAATGCAGAGCACTTATTTTATTGCTAATAGCGTGTTGTTTAACCGTTAGTTAGCCTCGAGATCCTGTTGCATTTGCTTTGCAATTAAAATATGCTCACAGTTGAAGTCCTTAAGAGCGGACCTGCGAAAGAGGAAAACATTCAGGTTTGATATTTATCAGGTAAACCGAGTAAATGAAAAGAGCCACCTTAATTAGAGAAGGGAGGAAATAACAAAAAAAAAGTATTTTAATTATGTTTCCCCAGAAGAGTTCAAGTTAAAGGAAAAAAACTTATTTTAGACATTTTTAAACAGAAACGTTGATATTTAGATATGAGTTATCTCCGCAGGTAGGAAAATGGAGCTTTCGAGGGGTTAATTTTTCAAGGTTATTGAAACCTGAGTCTTGATTTTGCTGAGAAAGAACCCAAAAGTTCATGTCTCACATATGATCTGAAAAGAATAGACCTCATTCTTCTGTTAATTTTTGAATTACCTAAGAGTTTCCTCTTCAAATGATAGTCTTTAGACTGGGGTTGGGGATATAAAAAAGTCAACATTTCTGCTAGACCAGTTAAGACAGACGCACTATAAAAATATATTGCATAGATCGTGCCTCCTCTGGTAAATGATGCCAAATAATAATTTTTTTAAATAATAATAATTCATGATTATCTGTTATCTTCCCAAAACTATGTTAAGTATTTAGCTTATTTCCTTTAAATGCTATAACAACAATGTGAGGCAAGTAAATTTAATTTTGTGGAAATGTTGCAGGGGTTTTTCGGTTTTGGTTTTGGTTTTGGTTTACCTCAGTACCCAGGTTCGTTGTCTAGTGCTTCAAAGAATGAAGAGGTGGACACAAAATAAAATAAAAGCAGCAGGCAGAAGTTTATTAGAGTATAAGATTAGAATGTAAAAATAGTATGAAAGCTCTCTTTAGGGAGAGTGGACATTAGAAAGTGAATGCCCACAATAATAGGCAAGAATCCTTGTTTTATAAGATTCTGATCACTCCCCCTCCTTCCTTCTCAGGTCCTACCCCTGTTGGCTGGATCACTCTAGGTGCTGGATGGTCCATTCCTGTTTGGCCGGATTCCATTGTATGAGGGGTTGTCTATGGCCAGACTGTGGGTCATATGTTTTATGGCCTACTACTTACTTTCCGTTAGGTCTTTTGTCAAATTCCTGAGGGGAACCTAAGGGAGAGTAGGTGGTGTCTGTTACATTCTTAAGTGGAACGTTACCCCAGGGGGGTTTGCTGTGGTCAGAAACTTCCAGAATTGTTCCCAAATATGTGTTTTTCCCCACCCAGGAAACTCAGGTCTTAACCTTTCCCTCTTTGCCTACTGAATCCTATCTTTTCCTATCGTAAAATTTTTTTCTTAGATAAAAGCATATTAATGGATGGTCTGGGAATGGTTTCCAGGCAGGAATCCCCTAAAATTTTCTACAAACACATGTGTGCACAAGTTTGTGTTTCTAGAGAGAAGGTCCCTAGTTTTTTCATCAGCTTCCCAGAAAAGTCTATGGGCCTTAACATGTTCAAATTGGATTCATCATTATGAAGAGCAGGAATGTTTATGTTGTCTAGTTTACCTCAGTTCGTCTGAATCAGTAAAATGGGGTTTAACGCTATGTGTTTTTGAGTTTTCTGTTGTTTCCTGTATTGTCTGATGAGGCTTCCTCCCCAGGTCATTGAGCTTGCCTCTATGAAAAGTTCTCTATTTCTCCCCTGTGTAAAACTGATTGACAACACAGACTCTGGACTCAGAGGGTCTGGATTGAAATCGGGTCTCTAACACCTGTTGCTTGTGTGGTCTTGCCTCAGCTTCCAGATCTGCAAAGTGGAACTCATAATAAGTTTATCATTATAGTTATTCTGAGGATTAAATAAATTCACCTACAGAACTGTGTCTAGAATATAGAAAGTAAAAAAGTAAGGGCTTGCTGGGCCATGTGATTCTTCCTGTTGTGAATTTAGAAGCCGCCTGTTCAAATTTTGTGTTTGATGAAAGAGAGGGTATCTACTTGGGTTTCCTGCTTACGAGGTTTTTATCTGGCCCTGCTTACGGTGGAATTCAATGAGATAATAAGCCATGCATTTGTTTTTCTAGAACAACATGGAACAAAAGAACTGAATGGGGAGAAGGATGCAGCTTGTTTCTCCTGTGCCTTTATTAAAGTAACCATTAGGGTTCAAAACCTACCTGGCACTGTCAGTGGCACTGAGCAAAGCAGCCTTCTTGTCTCTTCAGCCATTCTGATTTGCTTTAGATGCAATTCTAAGGGAAGAACCAATTTTTCAGCAAGTATCTTTGAAGTACATTTGAGGCAGCTGTTACTGTGAAGGTATGAATTTTTAAAGAAAGAACGAACTGCTTTTCCTAGCTTGTGGGTGTTTCTTGGGATTGAATCGCCTCTCCTTAAAACTGTGCATTAGCACAATCTGCTGGGCTCAGAATACAAATATCTAGGCAAAATTTTTTGATTAAAGGGAGCAAAAAAATCAGGTTGAATAGGATGCCAGATGACATTTTTTTCTTTATCCTTTTCTTGCTTTTTTTTTTGTTTTTTTTTTTTAATTTTTTAAATTTATTTCTAGGAGACAGAGAGAGAGACAACGTGAGCAGGGGAGGGTCAGAGAGAGAGGGAGTCACAGACTCTGAAACAGGCTCCAGGCTCTGAGCTGGCAGTCAGCACAGAGCCCGACGCGGGGCCCGAACCCACGAACCGCGAGATCATGACCCAAGCGAAAGTCGGACGCTTAACCGACTAAGCCACCCAGGCGCCCCTCTTTATCCTTTTCTTAAGGATTAATGGTCTCTTACCTCTTGCCTCACTGTTCTTCAAGGGTCTTTGCATCATCCATCTGAAGGCTAAAATCTGCTGTCAGGTATCTGCAGGCAGAGGTATCACCAAGGTCCCTGTAACACTTGCCTAAAATGTCACTGAAGAGATGCGATGACATCCTGAAGTCCTTGTTCTAGCAATGCAGCAGTTCTGAAGTAGGCAAAGGTAGTTGCTGTGCACAAGATTATCACCATGACCTGCCATGTGCTAGCACCATGCCAGTCCAGGACTGCCAAGCCTCTCTCCATTCTTTCCGTCTAATGCTCTTCCCACCAGAGCAGCTTTGGAGCAAATCACAAAGGGCTAAGATTCCCTGCTGCTTGTCTTATTAAGCGTGGGTGTCTGTTATGAAAATAGGCAGCATGTTATAGTAGTGGAACCCACTATTTTCGGGATGAATGGTGGCAGTGTCAGCCTTCAGCAAGCCAAGCTTTTCATAAAGTGACCAGTTATGAACGTCATGGTAGTGTGTGTTAATGTCATGCAGGCTGATCTTGAGTTGCAAATATATGTATGTATGTATTTTTTGTCTTGCTTTGCATTTTCTTTCCAGAGTTACAGATAATAAGGAAGCATACAGAAAAAGCCCAGGCATTCGCACCCATTAAAATTCAGTTCAATAGGCATTATAGGTATTCAGCCGTGAGTAGGGTACTTAACCTCTGGACCTCAGTTTCCTTCCTGTAAAAGGTGGATAATATTTACCTTGCAGGCTTGCTGCATTGCTGCAACAAGGCCTTCAATCCTTGCTCATGATTTTAAGGGCAGAGAGACCAAAGACACCTGCTATTAAGAATCTAGTTCCCATCCAACTTAAAGACAAAAATCAGAGATACCATTAGCTCCTGTCCAATTTATGGCCAATTCAGAAAGAATTCCTATTGCTACCGAGAGTCTCATAAGAAAATCGATATTCACCAATGCAGGTGACAAAGATTCCCTCTTTGACCAACTTCAGTTAGGCTCCTCTGAGCCCTCTTGTTGACTAGGCCTTGGTCTTGGGCTTCTAGCTGTTCTTGTAGAGTCCAGTTTTAGCAAGAATCCTGCTAAGCCAGTTTAGAGAGAATCCTCTCACCCTTTATATCTGATATCCTCAATAACAGATCAAATTTCTCACCGTCCCACCATCCCCTAGTTGGTATCTGATCAATTGGCCGGCATTCAGCACGTGTCCCTGTATCTTTGATTTCTTCTCTTAGTAATTTTGCATCCACTTATGCCCCGCTAAACATCAAGGTTTTGAAAAGAAGCTAATCCTCATAAGATGTTTCATATGTGCCAAGATGCTGTTTGTTCTAAATGTTAAATGTATCCCTCACAACATCCCAGTGAGGCAGTACCATGATTATTATTTTCTCCAATTTATAGATTAAATGGGTTCCTTGAGCAGTTAAGTTAACTTGCCCAAGCACACAGAGCTACAGTTAGCTAGTGGAACTGATACTCTAATCCAGGAATTCTGACCCCAGGGTTCACATTCTTAAAGATAAGCCCAACTGCCCTTAAAGGACTAAAAATTAGGTTGGGAAGTCTACTCTGTTAGTATTTTTAAACCAAAGTTCTCAAATATGGCTGCGCAGGCAAGTAATATAAACCAGGAAAGCAAGGTAGGTGGGGGATGGGCCACCTGGAAAGGCCATGCTCATCAAGGTAGGCAGCCCTCACCATCACCATCTAGTGATTGCTTCCTAGAAATGCATACCTTCTGAGTTTTTAAAGATTAGCAAAAAGAGGGAAATCTGGCTTTTTATGAAAGGTCTCTTCAATTTATAAAACAAAAAAAGAAAGGAAAAGGAAGGAGGAAAGAGAGGAAGGGGAAGAAAGGGAGAGAAGAGAAGGGGAAACTGTGCAGTTTGTCTCTCTGTCTGTCTGTCTCTCTCTCTCTCTCTCTCTCTCTCTCTCTCACACACACACACACACACACACACACACCCCTGCAGAGATTCATTCAGTCTGTGGACTACCTGTTAGCAATTTCCTTTTTAGAGGTTATTAAATCTTATCATAGTGGACTCAGCTTGATTTTAAAGATATATATTCCCTACTCTAAACCACAAAGTAAGTACACTTTTAAAATACCCTGTTTGTCTAACCTATTGGAGACTATAGATTTCTGCTTCTAGTTGGAGCGGGGAGGGGAAAATGTTCCTAGGTACATGGAGATGCTGTGACAATTATTTTAGCAGACATGACTGAGAAAGTCTTGATTTCCTATCTATCCATGAGTCAAGAGTTTTCAGATCACAGGTATGAGCTACGAATCTGGTTTTTCTTCTTGATTCCTTTTTTTAAGTTTATTTATTTTGAGAGGGAGAGAGAAAAAAAATACAAACAGGGGAGGGAAAAAGGGAGAGAGAACCACAAGCAGTCTCCAAGCTGTCAGCACAGAGCCGATCTGAGGAACCTGGAGATCATGACCTGAGGTGAAATCAAGAATCAGACTCTCAACTTACTAAGCCTCCCCAGTGCCCCTTTCTCCTTTATTCCTGAATCTATAGATAATTTTGCCTCTATTAACAAAGTAAACAAAAGGAAACACCTTTTCTAAGTTAAACTACTATAATCAGCTAGATACCTGTGGAAAATGAAAGTAAATGAAGTGAATTCTCAGAGCTTTATGAAATGTCATCTTTTTCTAAGTCTTTCAGCTTCAGTTGCTGAACTTTGAGCTGCTTATATTTCACAGCCCTCCAAGTTTCTCAGCTCCAGCTATATAACACAAGAGATGTTCTATATTCCTGGCTTTATGAAAGCTTCCAGCTTTTGTAGCAGGTGTCCAATATACTTGTTTTTAATTGTCTAACACTGAGTTACAGATAAAATTTCATGAATAAGATACAACCATTTTTTTCTTACTTTCAAAAATAGCACTCCTTTACATTGTGTTTTGATTAATATTTCATGGGTTAAAATTTGCTACTATTTTGAAGTTTGGCAAGGCCTTAATAATAGCCATTTGGGAGGGAAATTGGGCTCAATTAACACCTTTTTATGCACAAGACTTTGCACTGTCTCCTGTGGAGTGGAAAGAATCAATAAGCTTGTCCCCTTCCCTCCTGGAACTTGAAGTACTTTTGGAGAAATAAGACATTTATATAAGTAACAAAATTACAAGAACAGCACATAGGAAGGACCCAGATGACCACAGCTGTATGATTTTTTAAAGGAGAGGAAGACATTATGGCTTGAAAGCTTTAGAGGCCTTCAGAAAGGAAATGAGATTTAAGTGGAGCCTTGAAAGATGGGTAGTCTTGGGGCCCTGGGTGGTTTAGTCGGTTAAGCGTCCGACTTACGCTTAGGTCCTGATCCCGCGGTTCGTGGGTTCGAGCCCCGAGTCGGGCTCTGTGCTGACTGCCAGCTCAGAGACTGGAGCCTGTTTCAGTCTGTGACTCCCTCTCTCTCTGACCCTCCCCTGCTCATGCTGTCTCTCTCTCTCTCTCTCCTAGAAATAAAACATTAAAAAAATTTAAAAAAAAAAAAAAGATGGGTAGGCTTTTTGGGGATGAGGAGGGCAGACAGTGGAAGGAAAGGCATAATAAAGGCAGATGAGAAAGGGGCAGATGGGAATATGGGCTTGGTGCCCAGTAAGTGATTGCAACAGAAAACTCCAATAAGGAAGAAATGGAATATACACCTGGGGAAAGGCTTTGCATGAGCCAAAAGCATTTAAGACCAAGGATGGGAAGGGGCAACTGGGTGGCTCAGTCTGTTGAACATTCAGCTCTTGATTTCAGCTCAGGTCATAATCCCAGGGTCATAGGATCAAGCCCCACGTCAGGCTCCACATGGAGCATGGAGCCTGCTTAAGATTCTCATTCTCTCTCTTCTCTCCATCTGCCCCTCTCCCTCATGCTCTCCGACTCTCTCAAATAAAACTATAAATAAAATTCAGATTTTAAAAATTCAGTTTTTTCTCACCTTTCAGTACCTCCATCTCTCTTTTTCTGTCTTCTACTCCTCACACTCCCTCCATTTAAGACTTGGGGCACCTGGACGGCTCAATTCGTTAAGTGGCCAACTTCAGCTTAGGTCATGATCTCGTAGTTTGTGAGTTCAAACCCCACGTCAGGCTCTGGGATGACAGCTCAGAGCCTGGAGCCTGCTTCGGATTGTGTGTCTCCTTCTCTCTCTGCCCTCTCCTGCTCATGCTCTGTCTCTCAGTCTCTCAAAAATAAATAAATGTTAAAAAAAAGTTTTTAAGACCTAATATGCCTCATTCTAAATATTTTTAGAATTTATATAATCACATACAAACATGTCTTTACACATACACAGTCTGCTGTAGGTCAGTGTGTGTTTAAGTCAGAGTGTGTTTTAGGTCACTGTTTTACAACAAGGAAAATGTACATATTCTTTTCTTTACCTTGCTTTTCTCACTCAGCCATACCTTGGGGAAATCCCTCCCAAGTGAAAGTTTCAGCCCAATTAACCGTTTATTTTAATGGTTGCATAACGCTCTACAGTAGAGATTTGTCCTGATCTATTCTACTCCCACTATTCACGGAAATCGGTTTGTGTCCAGTTTTTTCTGCCCCTACAAATAGTACTTGAGTAAACATACTTGTATCTCTATCTATATATGCTGGTATTTTCTTTCTGTTGATAGAGTTGGGATCACTGAGTCGAGGACATGTGTCTTTTTAGCTTTAAAAGCTAAACTGCTTCCCTAAGAAAGCTGTAGCAAAATACACAATATGTACCTACAATTAATAAAAATGCTTCCTTTTACTAGGTCTCTCCAGGCCATAATGTTACAGCTCTTTTTTAAAAAGTCTTTGCAGGTGCAAGTGATGGAAAGTAAAATCTGGTTGTTACTTTATTTGCACTTTCTTTGACTACAGATGAATTTGATCATTTTTCCAAAAGCTTTTTGACTGTCATGTTTCCTATGTCGTGGGCTGCATTTTCATGTTCTGTGTCCATTTTTCCAAAGAACTATTTTCTTTCCCTGTAAATATTTAAGAGCTTCTGCTATATCACAGATATTTTTGCCTGTCCTCTAGGATTTTAAACACTTGTTTTTCAAATCTATTGTATTTGTGTATGGTATCTTTTGCCATACAAAACTTTTGGGTTTTATTCAATCACTTATGTTTATGGTGTTTCTTAGTTTCTGTATTTTCTCCCTGGCCAAAAGAAGCCTACCCTCTCTGCCCCTGGATTATATTTATGGGTCCTACATTTTCTTACAGGATTTTACTTATTTAATTACTTATTTTACATTTTAACTTTTAATCTATCTAAATCCATCTATTATTTATTTTTAGAGTTGGTATAAGATAAAGATCTAGCTTTATATTCTTCCAGATGCATAAACAGTTTGCTAGCTTCGTATATTAAATAATCCATCATTTTGCCACTAAATTGAAATGCCTCTCTTGTCATATATTAAATCCTCATTTATATGTGGATCTATTTCCAGATATTCTATTTCACATTATCTGTTTAGGCCTATTTCAATACTTAATGATTTGATTACAGTAGCTTTATAGGATTTTCGGATATCTGGAAAATCAGACTACACAAATGACTTTTGGGTAGTTATCAAATGCTTAGGTAAATATATTAAAAACCTATTTGCTAGACAGAAATGGGATGCACGCAGAAACTAATGTACCAAATAATACTTGTGTAATTAAGACTGTTTTTTGAAAATCTTTCTTCCTGTTTATAAAAAAAGATCTATTTTTTATATCAATGCATACGAGAGGAAAAGGTTTAATGAGCTTATAAGATCTTGTACAAATGCCAGTTGGTGTGTTTTCAACCCCTAACTGCTGTACCAAATTAATGATAATGTTTCCTTGATCCACAGATTGATCCCTCAGAGGAATCATCCCTGACTGCATCTCCACTCTGAGCTAAGACTGCTTCCCAGGTGGGACACTGTTCCAGGGAGAGCTCTGAGGTTTTCCTGAAGAAAAATTCCATGGGGACTGTACCTGACCCTTTGAGATCAGCTATAACTTCCTTGATCGCAGCTTCTGGAAAAGAAGAGGATCTAGGAGAAGTGCAGCCTGCCTCCCCTCGGCCTCCAGCAGCCCTCTTGTGTAAGAACACCAATGGCCTTTCCAGCGCTCCTGCAGAGCCAGACCTCAGCCCCAGGGCAGCTGCTGAGGTCCTGATGCAGGCCTTGGAGCATGAGACCACCCAGCCAGACATGTCTTCTCCTGGGGTCTTCAATGAGGTGGAAAAAGTGTCTCCTACATTCAGTTCTCCTGAGACTACCCAGCTGCCAGGAAGCAGCGAGCCCACAGCGCCAGCCCCGTGTTCTGCAGCAGGAAAGGATCTCACAGACGAAGCATTTACAATGCCAGCCAATCAGCACACCCACCAGGCCACCCCAAGTGACCAGCCCAATGCCAGCCCCTTGTCAGGACCTGAAGATACCCGGCTGAAAACACAGAGAGCCTCGGATGGGGACGTTCTTGAAAAACCTGAAAAGTCAAATTGCGCTGTGGGAAGCACCCTGGGCAACAGCAAAGACCAAGTGCCCTGTGGTTTTCCTTCTCAAGAAACAATGCAGGGAGTGCTGCAGACTGCAAATACAGCAGCCGACGTGTGCAGTAACGCCTCGTCTCCTATAGGCCAACCTGAAGGGGGAAGGCTGGGAGCCATATGTGACTCCCACACAAGGTCCTGTGACTCTGCTGCCAGAGAAGATGGATGTTCAGGGAACAAAAAGCCCTCGGCCACCACCTCAGACAACCAAGCCGTGACTTCTATGACACCTCAATCACCCCACCTCACTAGCAAAGTCTCCACGTGTCCTTCAGATCAGGTGTCGAGGTTCAAAGAAGCAAGTACAATGACCCACCAAGCTGCAGGTGAGGTCATGGAAGCTCCCGGCAAGGCCCTGCAAGACGCTGGGGTGCAGGCAGTGGCAAGTGTGGAGAGCAGATCTGTCTCCACCAGCCCCAGCATCCTCGCCGCGTTCTTAAAGGAAACCCCCATTCCTGAGCGTTTGGAGCCACAAGAGCAGCTGCGTGTCATCTGCCATGGCAGTGGCAGTGGGAGCCACACTTTGGAGCTATCTGACAACATCCACTCCCCCCGGGAGTCCGGTCTGTGCCCTGGCATCATGCCAGATGTGCGCATCCAGGCAGCGGCTGCTGTTTCCACAGCTCTCCAAGGGCAATGCAAATTGGTGAGCCTACCAGGTGAGGTCCTTAAGATCTCATCGATCACCGTGGCATCCGGAAATGCTCAGGATCTGTGGAAGGAAGATACGAGGTCCATGGGAATGACCCCAGCAAGGGAAGAGCCCCCCTCTGTACAGCTTTCCGGTGTGAATTCCAGATCCCTGAGAGCCAGCCCCACTGACCAGACTTCTAGCAGTGCAGGAAGTCAAACTGAAACAAATCATGAAGTGAGGAAAGCTGAAGGCAAGCCATCAGAGTTTGCAGTGAAAACCACAGACGGTCACAAAACAAACGCAGATTGCCAACTCTCTGACTCTTGTGGTCCTGCCAGCAAAGCAGACCAGTCCGGAAGCCCGGGTCCCACGGCTAAAGGAGATGCAAAAGAGAAGAAGCCTGTATCTCCTGAGACAGTAAAACAAGAAGGTAGGGGCACTGATATCCTTGATGCCAGAGCAAGGCCAGAGGGCAAAACCCTGCTGCTCAATCCTAAATCTCAAGAGAGCGGAGGCACTGGGTCCGCTGCCAGCTCTACACCCTCCCCAGTGAGGAAGGACCAGGAGGGCACCCTGGAGGAGAACAGACAGACCAAGACAGCCACCAGCCTGAGCCTGCCTTCCGATTCCATGGGGGACTCCAGTCCAGGTTCAGGCAAGAGGACCCCTTCTCGCTTGGCCAAAGCCAGCCCACGGCGGGCCAGCCGCGTCAGCGAGTTCCTCAAGGAGCAGAAGCTAAATGTGACAGCGGCTGCCGCCCAGGTGGGACTCACCCCAGGAGAGAAGAAAAAGCAGCTGGGCGCCGACTCCAAGCTGCAGTTGAAACAGTCAAAGCGTGTCAGGGACGTTGTGTGGGATGAACAGGGCATGACCTGGGAAGTGTACGGTGCCTCCCTGGACCCGGAGTCCCTGGGTATCGCAATCCAGAACCATCTGCAAAGACAAATCAGGGAACATGAGAAATTAATCAAAGCTCAAAACAGCCAGACCCGGAGATCCATTTCCTCAGATACTTCCTCAAATAAAAAGCTCAAAGGAAGGCAGCACAGTGTTTTACAGTCCATGCTGCAGAACTTTCGGCGCCCCAACTGCTGTGTTCGTCCTGCCCCTTCTTCTGTGCTAGACTGAAAGGAGCATGTATGGGAGCCCTTGTGTATATTTACGGTATTCCTAAGTGTCTGTGTATGTCAAAGCTTGCTTAGGTTTTTGTTTGTTTTAGTTTTGGTTTTTGTTTGGTTTTTTTTTTGTTTTTTTTTTTGGAGAAACAGGAAGACGAGCAAGAATTAACTATTGGAAGTTGCTGTTAAGAGTTTCTGGGTCTTTTGATTCGGTGTCCATAAATAAAAAATATCATTTCAATTTGAAAGAAAGAACAAGAGAAAAGAAGAAAGCTCCACTGAAGGTTAATGACCCTAATTAAGAGGAAATAATATTCACTGGATTTTTTAATATGATGTTACTTATAGAACTAGCACTATCATTAAATACGTCTAATTTTGTATTACTGCCTCAATTTATCACACAATGTGGTGTTTCCATTAAAATCCCTGCTTAATATTAAAACTAGCAAAAACACTGTTATACTTTTTAGTCATATTGCTATAAGAATGCTATCACCACATAAAATTTAAGTAAATGGTAAGAACTGTAATGTAAAACTGTGAAACAAATTGACTCTTCAGTCAGATGACATTAAGGAAAAGCATTTAAATGCACACAATACCAAATGAATTAATACTTGTCAACATCTGCGATAACTGTTTTGGTAAACCTTGTTATACTGTCAATAAATGTAAGAAAGTTGTGTTAGGAAAATTAGCTGAGCTTTCGAATATAAATACTGCCCACATAAAACTTGAATTTATATCTATATATTTTCCTGCACTGAAGGCAAAGGGACATCTCTATGATTCTGATGAGATTAAATTCCTGTTTCTTTAGAGGAAATACATGCAACTGAATTCTTGAAAGGGGGGTCATCAAATTATTAATAATACTAAAGTTTGTGTCGTGCAAGCGTTCTCCAGAAACATTTTGCTGAGAATGTTAAGGTTTCAGTAAGGAATTATAAACAGCCAATCACTCTCTTTTCTGTGTTGAAAAAAGGAAGTAACAAAAGCAGTGGGTTTAATTTCAGCTCCTATAAACAGGGTGCAGTTTGTGTTTTCCTTTTGACTTGCTTTGCTTGCGCAGTAGCTTCTAATGGAAAATGTAGTGAACAGCAAACAGAACATAAGCTTCCTCATGTTTTTGTAGGTAGACTCATATCATCTAGTTGCTTAAGTTTCTCATCTGTAGTAAAAAGTTAACCTCTGTGAACTTATTGATTTTAAGAGAAATACCATTGTATCTTATCATTCAAACCCAGTAGAAATAGAGGCCCTTACTAAAACATGGTTTGAGCTTCGAGCGGGCTGTAATTTTTGAGACCAGAGGCACCTGTTTGAGTTCGGCCCTCACTTGCCTTGAGAAGAGGAGTTTCCATTTGTACCCTAGTGTCTTGCAGGGCACTGGGCTGGGATGATCAGGTCCTGAGAGTTGGAGAGTGTGGAAGAGGGAGATGGGATGGAGCCCTGGAAAAGGTTCCCCTCCTAGATTCATCGTAGGGAGATCCTTCATCTGCGCCTTGCATTTAGAAAATCAAATTGTTAAACGTGAGAGGGATGCTCTCTGGTAGCCTTCTCTGAGCTTGCTCCCCTTGATGAACCAGAAAAGAGTGTCTGGCCATGTATTCTCTGGTGACGCATAAATGGCATTTGTGAGGTCAACTCACAATCTCTATTTTGGCTTTTTTTTTTTTTAAATATATATTCTCTTTTGCAGAATCTGAGCATATAGGGAAAAATCTTTTGTACCTGAACTTTAACACCACATGCTAAACTGGGCAGAACCTAAATTAGTAAATAGCCATTGATTTCTTTAAAAGCAAAAGGACCGTATATGAAGACTGCATAGATTACAGTCACAGCGCTCTTAGAGCCTAAGAATGGTAAAATCGCAGTGGTTACACTTGGAACTTAGAATGAATTTTTAAATATGGCACGCTTTTCCATTTCTTACCAATTGGCCTCTATTAAAAATACTACCTAAAGTAGAAATTACCATGAAATTACCAACCAAATTACTATCAACGATCAGAGATTTAGTCTAAAACTCTCTCTGGCCTCAAATACCCGTCTGTAGTAGTGTTCATTCATGTGGCTTCTGTGCTTTGCCAGGATGTCATGTCACTCCCACCCCTTCCTCACTGCCTGTCTCCCTCGCACGTTGGCATACATGCTGTGTACACACAGAGAATACCCTGTGTACACAGTAGCAGCTGTCAGCAGTACCCGCTCCAGATGGGTGGGCCCCAGGTAATCCTCTGCTGTGAAGTGGCCAGAACAGGCTGTTCCTGCATTAAAATAGG
Organism: Hyaena hyaena; assembly: GCF_003009895.1. Classification (NCBI taxonomy): domain Eukaryota; kingdom Metazoa; phylum Chordata; class Mammalia; order Carnivora; family Hyaenidae; genus Hyaena; species Hyaena hyaena. The sequence continues at coordinate 2,117,418 of NW_024080888.1, forward strand.
AGGAAAGGAAGAATTTAGCATCTGGTAGTAATATTTATTCTTATGAGTTTGGGGTAATCACGTGAATTATAAATCCTTAAGTTATAAATTTATAATTTACATTTATAAATTACAAATTTAAGTTTATAAATTGTAAATAGTTCAAGTTAAAAATGAGGCAGAGGCCTAAGAGAGTTGTAGAACTTTGTCTCACATTAAATAAACAGATGAAGAAAAGTACATTAAGTTACTTAAAACGAAATATAGGGTTGCAGTTGTGCCTCTCAAAGTCAAACTTAAGATCTGATTTAGTAAACTTGACTGGTTTTCTTTGGTACTGGAACTAGCCTTTCCTTCTTGATCTTTAATTATTTCATTTTTTACCTTTACTTCTACCACATTCTAGAGATTGTCACAAAAATGTACAAAACTTTTCTTGCTTCTTTGTGTATTGAATCTTAAAGAAGGAACAGCTTTTCAAAACAGTAATGAAATAGATCACCGAGTGGGTAAATAACGAAGCCTCCTGAAGTCAAGCTGTGCTTTTGCTTTATGACACTCCAAGTGCTCACACCATAAAAACCTTAATTTGAAAACTTTCCTTCACTTTGATCTGTGACAGAGCATTTACATTCAGCACATCACTCGTGACTCCTTAGGTTTGTTCAACAAAATGAAAGTAGAAAACAGTCTTTGTAGCAGATTCTTTGAATTCGTTGGGCTATTTCCTAGCCCTGCTGCACAACATACTAGTTTGAAAGTTGTTTGGGGCCTTCATTTCTTTTAGATGTTCCTGTTCCTTTTAAATGCTTTTTAGTCATTGAGATAAATGGAGGAAATAGAAAATATTTTTCAAACGAATACTATAAGAGAGATGAATTAGAACACAGTGTCTGGAAGATAATGAAATATTTAAAATGTTAAGAGGCTATATGGCTTACCCAGTGAATAGTAGAATTTCTAATTTAAATTGTTGATTTTTTTCTATTTTAATGACCATAAGAAGAATGTCATCGCTTGAGCTGTCATATGTTTATCTTCAGTGCTTTTCTAATTATGTCTTTCTGGATTATTGGCTTTGATGCCATAGACCAACTGCTCTACATTTAAGTTTTAGACCAGCAGCGTAAGTTGAACATTCTGTTAGGTCAGAGAAACCTTTTTGTTTGCATCCAAAATGAAATATTTATAAAATATATTAGTATGTTTTCCTATCTTGACAAGTTCAGCTATGCTGAATATAATTTGAATTTTTATGATTTCTTAATGTTTAGAATTGTCTGATAATTGGTACTTTGGATACCGGTATTCTTCATGTTATAGGTTACATATCAAAATTTAAACAAATTGTAGTGAATATGCATGTGTAAGATATACCCTAGAGGTTGAATTTTGGGACCAAATCCTTAATAAGAGCTTGTCCTTTTCAAGTAGAAAACAGAAGAAGGAAATGACTTTTGGTTGCATCCCAGAGTATCGAGGTTTTACTGTTTCTGGCTAATTCTAATGTTATTTCTCTCATTTCTAGGAGTTCCCATCATTCTGGGAATACTTGTATATACCCCATGAAGAATATAATATAACGTGACTTTAAACTTTGTTTACAGAGGATATATATGAGTATGCTGTTAATGTAAATTGTTTGGCCTTTGCTGTATCCACTGTTACCATTTTGCTGCCAAAATATGAGAAATTATCTTCTATTCCTCCTACATATTGTGCAAGTGTTAAAAAAGTTGTCCATTTCTAGTACCATATAATTCACTACATCTCTGGTCTACTTTTTAAGAATCAGTATAAAGAAAAACAATACATTAGGATAAGGTTTGCATATATGTATATGTGTTTTTACTGAAAATTGGGCACTTGTAGCCTTGCGTAGGCCTCTCGCTGCCTGATTCACTAATCATCTACGATGCTGCCATGGAGATGACGCTGTTTGCTCTCCCCTGCTTTGTCCTAAATGGTATTTGAGAAATGAGGCCTGTGAATTTCTCTTTGTGGTGATAACACAGTGAACTCTGTAGTATCTTGGGTAAATGAGCTGTCCGTCTTGTCCCCCCACCCCTGCTTTGTCTACACAGCGAATCAGAAGCCTTGTCCATGCCTGCTTCAGTGTTTGCTATTTTATATTGATATCCGAGCATTTTGTTTTCTGTTAGCAATGTTCTTTGATGCTGTGTGGGGCCCTTTTGGTTGAATCTCTCCAAATGTGGGTCGACTGCTGCCACCTGGCAAATAACAGGTGATACGCTAAATCTCCTGTTCATTCTTGTAACTATACCCTTGTTAACGGAATTCTGCAACTGGATGAGTAATTATAAATGCCATCTTTGCAGACACATGGGCTTAAGGATGTCTACAAAATTTTAGACATTTTTGCAAAAGGGGAAAAAATAGTATTGTAAATACTGAAACATTTCCATGAAATTTATCCTGCTCTTGGAAAAAAAAATTCTCCTTGGCTGCAGAAATGAGATAAACTTTATTTGCGATGACCAAGGACATAAATGAAGATGGATTGAGGTGGAAAAATTCTGTCTCACAAGTAATCAGTGACATCTGCCAGAGGTCATTACAGCTACTTTTAACTGTGAACACTCACCAGCTAAACTACTCACTTGCCACAACCAAATAACCTCTCAAAGTAAATCCAATACATCTGTACATATGTGTAGATAGAAACAACAAAAAAATCTTGAAAAATTATGCTATTAGTTAAAGTAAGGTGATGATAATTATAAAGAACATTTAAATAACCACGAGCCTTGGTGAAACAACTGTGGAGGCCAGAATGGTGCAACAAGATGTCATTCACAAGTTTGGTATTTTTTTAAGACCAGATATCTCAGATACTCATTGTGAGAATAAAGACTGTTGAAAATTAAATTAAAGCCAAGCAATAATGTGCCAAAAAGAGGCAGTTACACCAGCAAGTGCATCTATAAGGGCACACCATTATGTAATATGGTTTGTCCATGAAGACTGACTGTAACCCACAGGAAAAATAAGCAAAGGCATAATTTCTGCTTTCTTGCTAGAAAAATGTGTCTAGGAGCTCTATAAAGAGATACAGCCCTGGTGAACTTTAGTAGAGATATGGTTAACATCTCTGTCTTAATGCTAGCCAAGACGAAAAAGGAGTCAAAATGTCTTGCTAGTTTAAACTTCGCGATAGATCTAACCAGAAACTTTGTTGAAACAGAGGGGTTAAATATATGGTAGTTACTCTTCCTGGACACTTGCATGTAGGAAAGCAATTCAGTTAATTCTGCCTAGAGGATTACCATCCTTAGCTTGGAAAAAAAATGTGTTCCCAAATGTAAAATAATTAAAACATGAGTACTCATATCAAAAAGGGCCTCAAATAATGCCTTACAGAAAATGATATTCCAGATGGGCGTTGCTAAATAATAGCCCTTCATTGAGTATATTTTCAGTTCAAGATCAAAATCAATTGGCTGCAAAAAAATAAGTCATATTTTTTGCATTTTAGAAAATGATACTAATGACCACCAAGCATGATGAGAATTATGATGAGAAATACCCTAGTGATTTAAGTGTGTTAAGGAGAAATAAATGGGAGAGAAACTCTAACTTCTTTCTTGGTCTCTTATATTGCAAGGATGTCATCCACTGATTTGCAGGGTGAAAATGATGGCTTGCTTTTTAACATTACTGCTAGCATTAATCTTTGTTACTTTAAAAAATTAGATGGTCCATTCTTTAGCAAAACTTTTAAGTGGATAAACTTCTGTTTTATATCATTGCTTTAATAACACGTAAAGACTGTACACAGCAAACTATGTTGAATGGGTAGAAGGAGCTTACTCACATTTATCAGGATCTCTTAATGATTTTAGCTGAGATTCTTTAACGCTTATTTTAGGCCACATCTTTGAGTGGATTATTTTGCATAATGTTTTCCATCACATCTTAAAATGATGTTGGTAAATCAGAAGATTGCAGTATTATACATGCTCCTCAATCCCTAGAGAGAGAGGAGAGACTAATTTTTGTTTTAAGGACATCTGGAGACAGCTTTCCTGAGGCTGAGAAAGGTCAACAGGGCCAGAAACCTCAAGAAAGAAATACACTAATAAATTACTAAATTCCTAAATGTATTTATCTCTGCTGTACTAGTGTGTGAACAATACGTTGTGCATAATACTGTAGCTGGTTGTGGTATGTCAATATATTTTGTAAGTGTGTATAGTCTGTGAGTGGTTGGTTTTCTCTTTTTATGTGTAGCAAAAATATAACATGCCGTGTCCCATTTCAAAACCAAGTTCTGTCATCAGGTAGGCACATGTATGAAAATGAATAAAGTCAACAGAAGAGTGTGTATGTATTCAGTAACAGAATTTGTCCTTTCATTTTTGAAGGTCAGAAAGGGCTGTTTTGTGTGTGTGTATTTTTTTTTATCATTTCTGAGAGTAGGTAACATAATTATCACAAAGGCTGAATACATTGGCAATACACTGGCATGTTACTAAATATGCCGAGTTAATTGACCATGCCATTAGTCACAGGTAAGGTCAGTTCTTTGACCACCGGGATGATTTACATTCCTCACACATCCTCTCCATGTTAAGTGTGTGACTAGGATGTACATACTATGGGTGTGATTGTGTACATACCTTGTATGAATTAACCTAAATCCTCAAAGAGTTACAGGAAAGCAGGAAAATGAAACAGTTATTCAAAAGCCTCAAAAGGGCTAATCAATGAGTATTTTCATTTTCTACACGTAAAAATGTGTACATGGCATAACTGTAAATAGCTTACACACATAAAGGCATTTTATTCATACTGTTAATATTTAAATAAATCACAAATTAAAACAATTGAAAACCACACCTTTCCATGACTGTTCTGTTTTCTATACATTAATATGGGATCAAATGTTCCCCATTAAATGGTGTTATACTCCCTGGTAGCAGATTTGGTGCTTAGGAAAGCCCTGCCTCACTATGAAAATCTAGTTATTGCTATAGACTGGTACCTGAACAACCTTCAAAGGGTTAGTGCTGTTCTTTAAGCACCTAATTTTACATATGGAAATGATGAACACTGGGGAAAATCAGTTATATTTTATAGGCTCCATTTGTACATTTATTAGTGTGTTTATTTGCACAGGCTGACAAAAGCTCTACCATTTTTTTAGAGATCTATTCCTAGATTTCAAAACAGTATATGATCCCTTGAAGAGGAAAATGATTGTAGGCATTCTCTTGAGATGAGCTAAACAATGTTTAGCAACACCAAAGTCAAAGAGTAAAAGTTTTTTTAAAAATTACAGATGATGCTGGCAGGGTAATAGAATATGAGCATTTGGGAGTTCCTTAAAATGGACTCAAGTAAATTACTATTATTGATAACAGGTAATACTGTGCGCACCAGATAACAAGATTAGAGACATTAGCCACCAAATGTCAACACTGGACAACATTTGTCAACATCACAATTCTAATTAGGGAACTGATGTTTGAGTTTCTCTCGTTTTATCTAAAAGGAAATACGCTATTAGAGATCAAAACGTCTGACCTGGTTCCTAAAATCTAATATAATTTGACCCTGATTCCCTGACACTGAAACCTATGTTGCCTGGGTATTAGGTTGAAGATATAAATGGATATACAAGAGTTTCCATTAATAGAGAACCCCATGTGGCAAAGTGCAAATATAACCATTTCTCAGTAGAAAGTTAATAATATTTAATAGGTATTTATGTTTTGGAGAATTCATGTGCCATCTTTATATCTTAGATAAAAATGAAATGTTAACCAATCATAAGAACACTATAATTATAACTATAGCTGGCTGTGTTTTTAAACTACTAAAACCATACTTGTTTATAAAGAGCAGAGTATGTGAAGTCTTGATGTTTGTCAATATTTACTGTTGCTTAAAAGATAAATTCATGTGTTTTATTTGGATGGCGTGTATTAATTTAAATGCCACGCAGAAAAATTATAGCTATCAATGTGAAAATCATTTGTGTGTGTTAATACTCAGCTGAGAAAGACCAAAAGTGTAGTATAATGTTAAATCTCTGAAAAAAAAAACAGTAGTACTCAAAATGAAATTCCATTTATGAATGTATCAATATTAGAATCTAAATTTATATCTTTTCATGATGTCTACATATGAAAGTCATAAAGCGGTTTATTCAAAAAAGTCCCCATCCACCAGGAATTGACCTACCAATAACATTTTACTTCCTAGAAAAAAGATGGAATATTAGGATTTAAATAAGGATAGATCAAGATTTTGGAATTATATACACTTTTGCTCTCATTTTGGATTTGATTTTTGAAGGAAGGAAGGAAGGAAATTCGACGGATGACTTTGTTTTACCCTCAAAAAATTTTAAGTATGATTTTTTTGCATTTTCCATAATAAACAATATAGATTCAAATTTACTTTGGGTTTTTTTGTTGTTATTTCTTTTGCACTGCTATCAAAAGTGTTCTTTTAGCCCTGGACATTTAGAATCAATTGATTTTCAGTGTGACACACTTCTGCTAGAAATCTGCAGTGAAGCTGAAAGTATTTACAATGAAAGGGGTTTTTTTCCTTTAATTAAAATAGGATTCCCAGAGAGTCAACCATACTTGTAGATGAGAAGCAGTGATTTTTTTTCCCTGCTCTTGATGGCAGTGTATGTGTGCACACGCGCACATGTACTTTTGCTCTTGGCTTGGTGAAAGTGGTAAGAGCTTGACATTTATGGAAATACAGGAGGGTGTGGAGGTATAGGGCGCACCATCTCTCATGGTGGCATAGAGCATCTATGTTCAAGCTTATATTAGCTCACAGCTAGGCTTAGCTGCCTTTTGCACAGGGCCATCCAGATGTATGCTGTTTCAGCCTCTCTGCCTACTCCTGGGTAAATAAGTTGAGATCCTGCCGTCTATATTCTTAGAAGAAGATTGAAGTCCAGCCATGTCCCCCAATCTAGCTTAATCATTATAAAACTAACACTATAATTGGATTCCTTTGTGCCTCCTTGAATCTGTCTTCATCAAGAAACTGTAGAGTGGGAGAGGTATAAGATTTATGAACCCCAACTCTCAAGAATAATTTAGTAAATTTTCTATATACTGTAAAGAGTGATTGTTTGAAACTTTCCAATTATGGAATGCCTGGGTGGCTCGGTTTGGTAAGCATCTGAATCTTGATTTCAACTTAGGTCATGAACTCACTGTTCATGAGTTCAAGCCCCATATTGTGCTCTACCCTGACATTGAGGAGCTCTACCCTGCTTGGGACTCTCCCTCTCCCTCTCCCTCTCCCTCCCTCCCTCTCCCTCTCTCTCTCTCTCTCTCTTTCTCTGTCCTTCCCCTGCTCGCTTGCTCTCTTTCTCTCTCTCAAAAAAAAAAATAAACTCAAAAAAATTTTAGAATTAAAAAAAAACTTTCCAACTACTCTGTGTGTATAAGTACACACTATTTTGGTCTAAAATAGAGCTGCCATTAAAAGTTAAACCTCACGCGTTTCCAAAGATATAAATACTACTTGTGGAAAAGTTATATCACGCAAAGGTCCTCAGGGGGCTGAGATAGTTTGTCTTATGCCTGTAGTTGTTTCTGTTTCACTAACCAGGCACTTGTCTCCTTAGGTGACATTTCCAGCCAACTGTTCTCACCAATTCACATCTGTAACATCTGTAATGCTGAGTCTAAACACAAGAGCAACCTTAATAGCTTAATCTGGCTTCACTGGATTGATTGTGAACTCAAAATACTTCTTGTTTCCTGTGAAGAGTCTTTCTTTGTAAACCACATCGGATCACCTCAGTCTACCACCCATACTTAATGAACTCATGAATACCAACATTGTTTAATTTTCCTCAACACCACCCTAGACTACCAGTCAGCTAATTTACAGAGTTCTAAAATCTTTAGGCCCTTAGAACTATCCTAATGTTCCACAGCCGGTTTTTTCTAAATATATCATAGAGGACTAACATGTTGAAATTCAGATTGTCAGGATGGAAACTGAAAGTGCTTGAAAGATTTCTGGTAGGAGTATTGGCATTTCAAGGATGATTATTTTCCTACATCTTTTTTTTTTTATTCCCACTTGACACCTCTCAATCAAACAGCAGAGGGCCTTGGCCTACCATTAAAAAAAAAACTAAGGAGAAAGTCATTGTCAAAGATGTTACAGGTGTTTAGAAGTAAGGTAAGATTTCTTAAAGAGCTAGAAAGTATTTGCCTGTTATCTATGTTCTTTTTTGCCCAAAGTCAACACAAAGAATAATAGCTATGTGCCAGATATTCTGCTGGGCACTTCCACACATGTCTTCACTCTTGGGAGTTTTGCATATTAATGCACACTCTTTTCCAGTCAATTTTTTTCAGTGGTAGATACTTGAGACATATAAATTGGATGTTCAAAGGGATATAGTGGTAAATACCTAGGCTTAGAACCGAGGAAACCTGGGTTCAAATTTCAGCTTTAAAGCCAAATTCCTTGTCCAAGTCATTTAGTCTTTTTGAGACTCGGCACATTCATCTGTAAATTGAGGACAAAAGCACACACTTTGCAAAATTGTGTGGATTAAATAACATAGCCAAAACAAAATGTCATTTCCTTCCCCTACTCCTTTGAGATTTGCTGTCTTCTTTCCTTGAACTTTATCACTCAGTTATAAAAAGGCTGGCATTTTGCCATTTTATTCTACTTAGTAAACTTTTTATAGATATATAAAGCCAGATAAATACTGGTGCACCTGGGTGGCTTGACTCTGGAGGAGTCAAGGTAGAGTTTTTCCACTGTCTGTTTGAGGAGATGACCCATCCAGAATATGGGATGTTCATGTATCCGGAGGAGGCTTCCTACATGTGGTTTCCTGTCAGGGTAAGTCCTCTCCTCTTTGCTTACGTTTATGACAGAAAAGGCATGTCACATACCATTGAAAATTAGGTTGTCTAGATGGTTTCATTTTAGGAGAGGAGTTATTGATCCATAGAATTATGGAGATAATCTCAATTTTAATAAGGTGATGATTTTCGGGGCACCTGGGTGGCTTAATCGGTTAAGCGTCCGACTTTCGCTGAGGTCATGATCTCGCGATTTGTGGGTTCGAGCCCTGCATCGGAATCTGTGCTGACAGCTCAGAGCCTGGAGCCTGCTTCAGATTCTGTGTCTCCCTCTCTCTCTGCCCTCTCATGCTTATACCCTGCCTCTCTCTCAAAAATAAGTAAACATTAAAAATTTTTAAATAAATTAACTTTAAAAGTAAAGAATCTACAGAAAGCCAATGAGAGCAGGTTAGATGTAAACACCTGCTTAGAGCATGCAACCCTTAGGAAATTATAACCTTTCCAGATCTCCTGTTTCTTTCTCTCCCTGGTCTTCAACCAGATTATTTGGCAGAATTAGAATGTCTAAGAGGTGGAGGAGCACCTGGGTTAAGCACCTTGGTTAAGCTCCTGACCCTTGATTTCAGTTCAGGTGGTGATCCTGCAGTTTGTGAGTTCGAGCCACCCACATTGGGTTCCATGCTGATAGTGCAGAGCCTGCTTGTGATTCTCTCTCCCTCCCTCACTCTCTCTGCCTGCCCCCACTCATGCTCTCTCTCAAAATAAATAAATAAACTTGAAAAAAATCTCTAAGGGGTGTAAAGAAACAAGAATCCAAATCCCAACACCCTTCTTCATATGAGTCTGTGGAGCTGGTAAAAAGAGGACTTTCAATTATAAAATAAGGATTATGAATGAGACTGGACATTTTAAATTTGAATTGAGACTCCATTTACAATTTTGAGTGACCTACATCTGCTGAATTGAGGGGGTGTCCCCAAAAATGAAATAAAAGATGTCACTTATGATGACCTTGCCACCTGACATGAAGATTTGTGTGAATAGAAAATACTGGAAATTCACATGACTGAGCCATGCTATCTGTTTGGTCCCTGAAAGCATTCACATTTGCAGCTCTTGCTAGTCTAGATACCCATAAATACCATACATTTTAGACCTTGCAGAGGTTGTGGGGGGAGAGTCCCAGGTAATTCCACTTTGGTTTCTTCAGGCCCTCTGTGGTAGACAACATTCGAGGCTCATTCTCAAGATTCTCAGCTCCTGATGTGCACACACCTTTGCCCAGTTATTCAATCAGTCACTGCTGTGAAGTGATTTTGTAGATGTAATTCAGGTGACCTTACAATAGAGAGATTGGGGCACCTGGGTGGCTCAGTCGGTTAAGTGTCAGATTTTTGGTTTCGGCTCAGGTCATGATTTCACTGTTCGTGAGTTCGAACCCACTGACAGTGCAGAGCAGAGCCTCCGTGGGATTCTCTCACTCCCTCTCTCTCTGCCCCTTCCCTGCTCACTTGTGCACACTCTCTCTCCCTCAGAATAAATAAATAAACTTAAAAACAAATAGAGAGATATCTGCATGTACCAGACCAAATCACATGAGCCCTTTAAAAGGGGAGTTTTCTCCAACTGGCCAGAAGTCAGAGAGACACTCCAGCAGGCCTATAAGAAATCAAGCATTCTATGTTGTCAGCTGCAGATGGAGAGGTCACGGGGCAAGGAAGTGTGGGCCCCCTCTAGGAGCTGCGAGGAGTCTCCAGATGGTAGCCAGAGGGAAAACAGCAACTTGGCCCTACAACCACAAGGAAATAAAGTCTGCCAACTACCAGTGTGCTCCCAAAGAGGAGCCCCAAACTCAGGTGAGAACCATAGCCCTTAACCAACACCTTGATTTCTGTCAGGCAAGACTCAACACCTGGATTTTGGAGAGTCCAGAAATGCTGCTACTTCTGACCACAGAAGTTGTGAGATAACCAATATGCACTGCTTAAATGTGCTGAGTTTCTGGTCGTTAGTTACACAGCAAGAGAAAACTAATACAGCATTCATTTGGGGGTGTGAAATTGCCAAAGATCAACTGTTCAGTCAAGAATTTATTTCTGTGCTCCCCAAACCAGGACACGAACCTTTTCATCCTGAGGAATCAATTTTCCTGAAACATGAGATGATGGTTTTAATAGGTAAATACTTAAGTCACTTTAATATTCAAGCAAATATAAATGTATATAGATGTGCTAGAACTTTCCATGTGCTCTTGTCTTTCCGCCTTTCACCATGACACATCTTGCTCTGTGCACTTGCAGGCTGACTTGTACAGCCTGGTCCCACAGGCCCCCTGGCCTTGCTGCTTCCCACTGCCTCCAGGGCTGGAGACGGGTGGCAGAGAGGAATAAGGCTGGGACGTTTATTTCCCGGATCCCCCCATTAGGGTGCTATGTGCTGTCTGTGCCATGTTCAACAAAGCCAGAGCTCCTACCAGGCAGACCTTCCCATTAGGCTCAGTTCTGGTGGTTCCTCCTTTCCTGGACTCCCTAGGCCTAGGAGTGATATGCTTGACCCCAGCCTGTCCACTAGACCCCATGGTCCTGCACTCCTAATTTGTGGTCACCCGAAAACCTACCTGCGCCTTTATACACAATCTCTTTATAAAATTCTTCTCAATTACGCAGTTGGAAAGTACCAATTGTTTCCTACCAGAATCTGATGGAAAGAAAAGTCAAAGGACACATTCACCATTTTTAAATGATACAACACGAGAAGGGCACCTGGGTGGCTCAGTCGGTTAAGCATCCGACTTCGGCTCAGGTCACAATCTCATAGTTTATGGGTTCCAGCCCCGTGTTGGGCTCTGTGCTGACAGCCAGCTCAGAGCCTGGAACCTGTTTCAGATTCTGTGTCTCCCTCTCTCTCTGACCCTCCCCTGCTCGTGCTGTCTCTCTCTCAGAAATAAATTTTAAAAAACATTAAAAAAATTAAATGATACAACAGGAGAGTTCAGATAAAGTTCTCTCTTTTGGCTGGCTGCTTCTAGCTCTGCCCCTTCGGCTTCCAGTACTTTTAGTTTATTATTCTCACCTACCATTAGGGATAGTGCTCTCTAGTTCGAAAAACACTTCTTGGTGCAAATAATGTAGATGATATGCATATAAGATTTTCTTTATTCCATGATACATGTGCTATTTTCAGTAAAGGAGAAGCCTTCTTGAATGAAATAGGAATTAGGTTGTTATGTCTCCAGGTACAAGCTCGTATCAAAAGGCTCTTAGGATAAACACTTAATAAAATTATATGTCTCAGTTTCCCCATTCACAAAATGGGATCATTAGAATTATTTGCCCCTTGCTCACAATTAAATTTATATATAAATGATTATACCTTAGTATTCTAGACTGTGACTATTAACAATAATAGCTAAGGTATATTGAATACTACATACCAGTCATTATTCTAAGTTTCCTATATACATTATCTTTTGCTCTTTACAATAACCCTATGATGTAAGCATTATTGTTATTAGCCTTACCATTTTACAAATGCTGAAAGGCAGAAGGTTAATTACACATAGCTCGTTAGCAGTGTAACAAGTGGCTAAAACCCGTTCAAGCCTGCCGTCATCGTCTACTTACCTAACTAGTTCGCTCTGGCTGCTGTACTGCACATGAAATGCTAATGGCAGGATGTCGGATACTACTTCAATAAAACATAATGGTGTTCTCATTATGACCTGACTCATTCTTCCATTAGCCCTTACAAAGTTTTATTAACTCCTGCTACTAGAGTATTTTTTGCTGCATCACTAATAAAGTAACAAATCTTCCCAAATCAAGGCTGGAGTATAAAAAAAGAAAACAACTACTTCTAGAAGAAAATAAAGTTTTCTCAAATAGATTTCCTCTAAATAGTATACACAATGGGAGGAAGGAAGAAAAAGCCAAGTTATGGTATCAGAATATCCATTTTCTATGCAGAACTCATATTCATGATAACAACAATTAGTTGTATACCAAGGCTGCAAAAAGATGAGAATACTTACTGAAACTATAAAATTACTTGTGCTTTTAGGGGAAAAGAAAAGATAGGATCTTGATGTATTAAGACATTGCTTTATATGTCACCTGAGGTACTATTGCACAAATTGAGTAACTCTTGAGGGGGTTTGTTTGTTTGTTTTTGCTGACCAATATTCTTTATTATGTAAAATGTTCAGCAATGCTTCATCATTCTCCAGTATTTTAATAATAATATATGTATTAACTTAGTTTATTGAGTGTTTGTTATAAAGTCAGTACTTTGTAATTTAGCCATTGCATCTGTCCATATCTATAATTAGTTATTAAACCACTTCACAGAGGAAGAATGTGAGATTCATATGGAACAAATGTTTACACATAAACAGAATTATATGTCATAGGCAGTGAATATTGCTTGCTTTGTTATGAGCCTGTGATTTACTTGAAATTGATATTCTCAAGTTCAAAACTTATATATTCCAAACTGGAAGTGAGAATTATTACTTTATTATGGAGTCCTATGTTTCCTTATTGACCTTTGCTCTAGTTTTTCTATTCATTATTGAAAGTGGGATATTGAAGTTTCTAAATATTATTATGGAACAGTCTATCAATTGTATCATTTTTCTTCATACATTTTGGACTGCCTTATCACACACATATAAATTTAGAATTGTGGGGTGCCTGGGTGGCTCAGTTGGTTAAGTGTTAACCTTCAGCTCAGGTCACGATCTCATAGTTCATGGGTTCAAGTCCCGCATTGAGCTCTGTGCTGACAGCTCAGAGCCTGGAGCCTGCTTCAGATTCTGTGTCGTCTTCTCTCTCTGCCCCTCCCCTGCTCATGCCGTCTCACTCTGTCTCTCTCTTTCAAAAATAAATAAATGTTTTTAAAAATATTTTTAATTAAAATTTATAATGGCTATATCTTTGTGGGGTTCTTTTTAAATGTTTTTATTTATTTTTGAGAGAGAGGCTGACAGAGTGAGAGCAGGGGAGAGGCAGAGAGAGAGGGAGACACAGAATATGAAGCAGGTTCTAGGCTCTGAGCTGTCAGTACAGAGCCTGAGGCAGGGCTCAAACTCCTAAATCATGAGGTCACGGCTTGAGCCAAAGTTGGACACTCAATCAACTGAGCCACCCAGGCACTCCGAATTGCTATATCTTCTTGATGAATTTTCCAATTTCTCAAAATACAATGTCCTTTTGGATCACTTTACTTTTTTTTGAAGTACAGTTGACATATGACACACCATTACTTTCAGATGTACGACATAGTGATTCTACAAGTTTAATGTTATGCTATGCTCACAAGTGTAGCTACCATCTGTCACCGCATAACACTATTACAATACCATTGACTATATCTCCTATGCTGTACCTTTTATCCCTATGACTTATATATTCCATAACAGGAAACCTGTACCCCCACTACTCTTTACTCATTTTGCCCATTCCCCACTCTCTGGCAACTACCAGCTTTTCTGTTTCTACTTTTTTTGTTTGTTTTGTTTTTTAGATGCCACATGTAAGTGAAATCATATGGCATTCGCCTCTGTCTGGCTTATTTCACTTAGCATAATACCCTGTAGGTCCATTCATGTTGTCGCAAGTGACAAGACTTCACTCTTTTTCATGGCTGAGTGACATTCTATTGTATCTGTACACCACATCTTCTTTATCCTTTTATCTCATTGGACACTTAGTTTGCTTCCACATGTTGGCTATTGTAAATAATGCTGCAATGAACATTAAGGTGCACATATCTCTTTGAACTAGTGTTTTCATTTTCTTCAGATAAATACCCAGAAGTGGAATCATGATCATGTGGTATTTCTATTTTTAATTTGAGAGGGAACCTCCATCCTGGCTGCACCAATTTACATTCTCACCAACAGTGTGCAATGGTTCCCTTTTCTTAACATTCTAGCCAACACCTGTTATTCTTTTTCTTTTTGGTAAAAGTCAATCTGATCGTTGTGAGATGATATCTCATGTGGTTTTGATTTGTATTTTCAAGATGACTAGTGAAGTTGAGCACCTTTTCATATACCTGTTGGCCATCTGTATGTGTTCTTTGGGGAAAATGTCTATTCATGCCCCTTTTTTTAATTTTGTTTTTTTGGGGGGTGGGTTGGGTTTTTAAAGTTTTTATAGAGTTTTTTGAATTTTTTTGATATTAATTTGCATTCTTTATGTATTTTGGATATTAACCCCTTACTGAACATATGATTTACAAATATATTCTCCTATTCAATAGATTGCCTTTTAATTTTGTTGATGGTTTCTATTACTGTGCAAAAGCTTTTTACTTTGTAAACCCCATATAATCCCATTTGTTTATCTTTGTTTTTGCTGCCCTTGCCTGAGGAGATTGATCCAAAAACATATTGCTAAAGTTATATTGTCAGAGTTTAGCCTATTTTCTTCCTGAAGTTTTATGGTTTCATGTCTTACATTCAAGTCCTTAACCATTTTGAATTTATTTTTGTGTATGGTGTAAGTGGTCCAGTTTTATTCTTTTGCGTGTAGCTATCCAGTTTTCACATTATAGTTTTTTGAAGATACTGTCTTTTTCTCACTGTATATTCTTGCCTCCTTTGTCATAGATTAATTGACCATATGTGCATGGGTTTATTTCTAGGCTCTCTATTCTATTCCACTCGTCTAAGTGTCTGCTTTGCTACCAGTACCATATTAGTTTGATGACTATGGCTTTGTAGTATAATTTGGAATCAAGGAACATGATACCTCCAGCTTTGTTCTTTCTCAAGATTGCTTTGGCTATTCAGGATCTTTTGTGGATCCATAGACATTTTAGGATTTTTTTTTCTAGAATTGGTATTTTGATGGGGATTTCATTGAACTTGTAGTTTGCTTCGGGGAGCATGGACATGTTAACAATATTAATTCTTCCAATTTATGGGCATAGTATATCTTCCCAATTTTTGTGTCATCTCAACTTCTTTCACCAATAACTTACAGTTTTCAAAGTACAAGTCTTTCACCTCCTGAGTTAAATTTATTCCTTGGTATTTTATTCTTTATGATGCAGTTGTGAATGGGATTTTTTTTCCCTTGATTTGTCTTCTCTTAATGCTCCTTATTAGTGTATAGAAATGCAATGAATTTCTGTTTGTTAATTTTGTATCCTATACTTTACTGAGTTCATTTATTAGTTTGCTAAAACTTTTCTAGTGGAGTCTTTAGGGTTTTCTGTATACAGTATCATGTTACCTGTAAATAGTAACAGTTCTACTTCTTTCTTTTCAATTTGGATGCACTTTATTTTTATCGTTTTATTTTTTTGCCTAATTTCTGTGGCCGGGACTTCCAATACTATGTTGAATGAAAGTGGCAAGAGTGGGATCCATGTCTTTATCCTTTGTTTAGTTAATGTGATGTACCACACTGATTGATTTGCAGGTGTTGAACTATACCTGCATCCCTGGAATAAATCTGTTTGGGCATGGTGAATGATCCTTTTAATTTGTTTTTGAATAAAATTTGATAATATTTTTATTGAGGATTTCTGCATGTGTGTTCATCAGGGATATTGGCCTGTAATTCTCTTTTTTTATGGTGCCTTGATCTGATTTTGGTATCAAGGTAGTGCAGGTGCCCTAAAATGACCTTAAAAGCATTCCTTCCTCATCATTTTTTGAAATAATTTGAGAATGATAGGTACTAACTCTTAATGTTTGGTATAATTCAACTGTGAAACTGTCTGCTCTTAGACTTTTGGGGGGATGAATTTTTTAAATCACTGATTTAATTTCATTACTTATAATCAATATTCATATTTTCTGTTTCTTCATGATTCAGTTTTGGAAGATTGTGTATTCCTAGGAATTTATCCATTTCTCCTAGGTTTTCCAATTTGCTGACCTATAATTGTTTGTAGCAGTCTCTTATCCTTTGTATTTGTGTGATGTCAGTTATAACTTCTCTTTCATTCTGATCTTGTATATTTGATGTGTCTGACTAAAGGTTTATCAATTTCTTATCTAATTTATCAATTATCTTTTCAAGAAACTAGCTTTTAGTAATCTTTTGTTTTGGGTTTTGTTTTTTGTTTTTAGTTCTTATTTCATTTAGTCTCTATATCATTTCATTTTGACCCTGATCTTTATTATTTCCTTCCTTCTACTAATTTTGATCTTTATGCATCTTCTTCTAGTTCCTTTAGGTATAAAGTTGGATTATTTGTTTGAGACTTTTATTATTTTTGAGGTAGGTCTGTATCACTATTAATTTTCTTCTTAGAATTGTTTTTGTTGTATCCTAAAGATTTTGAAAAGTTGTGTTTTCATTTTTGTCTCTTGGTATTTTTTTTTAAATTCCTCTTTGATTTCTTTGATTTTGAACTATTGGTATTTTGTGACATGTTGTTTAGTCTCCACATTTGTGACTTTTTTTTTCCAGTTTTCTTTTGGTAATTGATTTCTGGTTTCATATCATTGTGGTCAGAAAAGATGCTTGATATAATCTCCATCTTCTTAGATTTGTTGATACTTGTTTTGTGGCCTAAGATGTGATCTGTCCTGGAGAATGTTTTATGTGCACTTAAAAAGAATTTGCATTCTGCAGTTTTTGGATAGCATGTCCTGTATATAACTCTTAAGTTCATCTGGTCGAATGTGTCATTTAAGGCCAATATTTTCTTGTTGATTATCTATCTGGAAGAAAAATTTAAGGCCAATGTTTTCTTGTGTATTATCTACATTGATGTAAGTAGGATTTTAAAGTCCCCTACTATTATTGTATTACTGTCAATTTCTCATTTTATATCTGTTAATTTTTTTAGTATATATTTAGGTGTTTCTATGTTGGGTGCATAAATATTTATAAATGTTACAGCTTTTTATTGTATTGAGCCCTTTATCATGTAATGCCCTTTCTCTTTTGTTACAGTCTCTGTTTTGAAGTCAATTTTGTTAGGTAAGAATATTGCTATTCCGGCTTTCTTTTCATTTCCATTTTCATGGAAATTCCATTTCATGGAATATCTTTTCCCATCCCTTCACTTTCAGTCTGTGTGTCTTTAGATCTGAAGTGAGTCTCTTATAGGTCACACATATGTAGGTCTTATTTTGTGGTGTGTTTGAGTTTATTTATTTATTTTTTAATCCATTTAGCCACCCTATGTCTTTTGATTGGAGCATTTAGTTCATTTACAATTAAAGTAGCTATTTATAGGTATGTACTTATTGCTATTTTGTTAATTGCTTCTGGTTGCTTTTGTAGTTCTTCTCTGTTCATTTCTTATCTCAGTCACTTCCATTGTGGTTTGATGACTGTCTTTAGTATTATGTTTGGATTTCTTTTGCTTTATTTTTTGTGTGTCTATTGTAGGTTTTGGGCTGTGGTTATCAGGAGGTTCATATATATCCATATTATTAAAATTAAACATATATAATATGTAATATATATGAACATATACATAATATATATTATATAATATATAATGAAGTAAAATAGTATATAATAATATAATCATATGTAATAAAGTATTATATATTATAATAATATTTGTAGCACTATATTTTAAGGTGATAGTTACTTAAGATCAAATGCATTCTAAAAGCACTACCTTTTACTCCCCTCACCAAAGTTTTGTTATTGACATCATATTTTACATCTTTTTACTTTGTACATCCCTTAAGTACTTAGTTTAATTATAGTTGATTTTATTATTGTTTGCCTTTTAACCTTCATACTAGCTTCTTAAGTGGCTGACCCATTGCCTTTACTATATATTTGCCTTTACCATTGAGATTTTTTTCTTCCATATATTTTCTTATTTCTAGTTAAGGCCTTTTCTTTTCTGCTTATAAAAGTCCCTTTAATATTTCCTGTAGAGCTGATTTAGTGGTGATAAACTCCTTTAGCTTTTGCTTGTCTGGGAAACCCTTTATCTCTCCTTCAATTCTGAGTGATAATTTTGTTACGTACAGTATTCTTTGTTGTAATTTTCTTCCTTTCATTACTTTAAATATATCATGACCCTCTCTTCTGGCCTATAAAGTTTCTGTTGAAAAAAAACAGCTGATAGTTTTCTAGGGTTTCGCTTATATATGACTATTTATTTTTCCCTTACTGCCTTTAAGATTCTCTCTTTAATGTTGTCATTTTAATTGTGATATGTCTAGTGTGGATCTCTTTTAAATTCATCTTGTTTGGGACTCTCGATGCTTCCTGGACCTAGATGCCTCTTTCCTTCTCCAAATTAGGGAAGTTTTCAGCCTATTACTTGTTCAAAGTAATAGTTTTTTGCTTCTTTCTCTCTCTGTTCTCCTTTGGGGACCTCTAAATGAGAATGTTAGTACACTTGATGTTGTTCTAGAGGTCCTTTAAACTATCTTCACTTTATTAACTATTTTTCTCATTATTGTTCTAACTTGGTGATTTTTACTGTTCTGTCTCCAGATCATGGATTTATTCTTTTGTTCCTCTAAACTGCTATTGATTCCCTCTAGTGTATTTTTCTTTTCATTTATTGTATTCTTCAGCTCTGAGTGGTTCTTTTTATTTATTTTTTAATATAATTTATTGTCAAGTTGGTTTCCATATAACACCCAGTGCTCATCCCAACAAGTGCCCTCCTCCATGCCCATCACCCATTTTCCCCTCTCCCCCACCTCCAACCTCAAACCTCAGTTTGTTCTCTGTATTTAAGAGTCTCTTATGGTTTGCCTCCCTCTCACTCTGTAACTTTTTGTTTGTCCTTCCCCTCCCCCGTGGTCTTCTGTTAAGTTTCTCAAGATCTGAATGGTTCTTTTAATATTTTCTATCTCTTTGTTGAAGTTCTTTGTTGAAGGTAGGCAGAACAGCTACCTCTTCCAGTCTTGAAGAAGCAGCCTTGTGTGGCTTCCTCCCCTGTGTAGCCTGTGTGTGCCTGGAAGCTTTGGCAAGCCAACTGGAGCTGGAGTGGGCACAGGTCGAGGGGTCCCCAGGCATGCCGTACTGGAGCTATCCTGGCAAAGTGGCTGGAGCCAAATCACACGTGGTCTGGAGGGGTCCAAGAGCTTGCCACCACTGCCTTCGTGAGACAACTGGGTTCAGAGCAGGTGTGGACTGGAAGTGTACCAAGCCAACTCCTGGCAGGAGGGCTGGAGCTGGAGGGGGCTCGGACAGGGTAACCCAGGAGAGAATTTCAAGCCCAGTGAGAATTTCAACAGTTTTCCATCCATTTGGCTGATAGTCTAGTGTTAATAAATGGATTTCCTTCATTTGTAATCTAGTTACTGTTTATGTTGCTGTTTTTTCAGTGTTCCTCAGGGCAAGCAAGTCCGTGTGTAGGACCCTAGTGATATTCCTCCCTACCACAAGTCATAGCATTAGGGTTGAGGTTCCAGTCATTACTGTGTCTTCATTTCTCCTCCTTTCTATGTGGGCCCACTGTTGTTTGCTGTACAGAAGCTGTTGAATCAGACTTCGGTTCTTTTTTAGGAAAAATTGCTCTCTATGGAGGTGTAGATTCAGTGTGTCTGTGGGAGGAGGTGAGTTCAGTGTCTTTTGATACCGCCATCTTGGACCTACCTTCCTAAAAGTTATTTGTAGAAATGAGATTGTTTTCTACCCTCAAAAGTATTTTAATAATTATTTAATAATTATTAAATTTTTATGAACTTTCTAAATGTAATTCATAAAATACATGAATAAACCTTGAACATATTTTAAGATAATTAATAAAATTATTGAAACGTATACATTTTAAATTATAGCTTCCTTTATGAAAGAACCAAAGCTTGGTATAACATTTTTCCCCCTTAAGGTGAAATGCTCATCTAAAGACACTAATCCTCATAATATTGCTCAAATGCATGGACTGAGATATTTCAAGTAATGAATTTACACATGATATAATAATTTAATTTTGAGAAGGGTTTAGATATATCTAAAGTTATATGGTAATAAAACAGGAACTGTCAACATGCTTATGGATAAAGAAGGAAGGAAGCCACAGACAATGTATTAATACTTCCTCTCTGAGAAAAATAATAAAGATGCTAAAGAAATAAGCACAGACACAGATGATTTGGCAGATTAATTTTCAATTTTGTAAAAGCAGAAACAGAGTATATCTACTTCTGAGAATTTTACAGGGCATACCAACTCTGCCTAGAATTTGGAGAAGCTTTCTACACTAGTTTAAATGTCAACCAGAATCTTAATCCAAGAGCCCAAAATAGATTTAACATATAAATAACATATAAAGAACTATACTTTTATTTGGTAGACATAAATTAAGCCTCTGCACCAAGCACAGATGTGACATGCAAGTGTTAGAAACATGAATGACCCACAGATCTGACCCTTTAGAGGTTTCCAGATATGTAAACCATAAAGCACAGCAGTATCAAAACATACACACACACACACAAGCAATTATCAGTTACTATAGGAGCTCAGAAGATGAACTGCTGACCCCTGCATACAGAGTTCAGTTAAGAAGATAAAAAATGGAATTAGGAAAACACAGTGTGTAGAATGTTAGAGTGTTCCATTTCCACTTCTGTGTACTTAGAGTATCTTGCATTAACATGTCACAAATTATTTGTCACTAGATATACAATATCATCATATTGGTAAATTTTAATGTGTGCTAATTGGTGAACCATAATAGTTTCAAGTGATAAAAAATTATTCAGTGAACACTGAAAAGAAAACTAATATAGTATATATACTGTGTAAAATATGTGGGGCCTATTGTTTTCTTTCACTCTTACCTATTATGTTTGCAATCTGTGGAACATAAGCATAACAAAGAACACCAGATGTTAGTGCAAGATTACAAAATTACCAAATTACCAGTGTTCAGTGTTTGTTAATACAGAAACAATGAATCACATGATGTTCTTGAGCAGAGAAGCCATGTGGGTCAGCACAAAATTAGTGTGAAACAGGAATGTTTACTTCTCATGTGCTCAGCTTTGGGGTTCTCTAATATAAACCCCAAGGTGCTCAGTATTCCCCCTAGGAATTACAATATATTGTGGACCTCCTCAGTATACTTCCTACCCAATATAGCCATCAGGAATTTGGTACATGATGATTTAAGGCATAAGCAATTTAATGACTGTACTCCAGTGCATGTTAGCAATTTGCTCAGATTACAGGACTCCTCACTGTCTATGTGTTACCTGTCAATAACCCTCAAAATGAGTTCCCAAGAAGCAGCAGGAATAAATAAAAAATTGTGTCATTAATCAGAAACTCTCCAGCATGTCCTTTCAAGTTCTTGGTAGACATCACAATTGTTTTCTGCCTTTGAACTAAATGGTCAATTGTGCAATTCTTTCTAATGAAGCTTATCTCCTGTGTATCACATGTTTTAGTTCCTGAGAAAGATAAGGTTACTGTGGCCTGGGTTTTCTTTCTCAGTCTCCACTTCCACTCTTAGGATATTGGAAAATCTTCTAAATGAAAATTCTCTCAAGCAAATCTTCTCTGTTAACTATTTAACTAATCTGTAGACTTTGGAGAATTTTTGCCCTCAAAATATGAATAAAACTAATATGAAAGTTCCTTGAGCCCATATCATACCTACAGTATAAATTGGCACCTCAAAAATGTTGGAGTTTTTAGCTATCAATACCACTCCTCTCTCAATACCACCTGTACCTGGGCATACAACTCCTATATACCTCCGGGAGAGAGAGGAAGAAACCGCATCCTTTTTATGACTTAGCATTAGAAATCGCATAGCCTAGGGGCGCCTGGGTGGCTTAGTCGGTTAAGCGTCTGGCTTGCGCTTAGGTCATGATCTCGCGGTTCATGGGTTCGGGCCCCGCGTCGGGCTCTGTGCTGACTGCCAGCTCAGAGCCTGGAGCCTGTTTCAGTTTGTGATTCCCTCTCTCTCTGACCCTCCCCTGCTCACGCTGTCTCTCTCTCTCTCCTAGAAATAAATAAAACATTTAAAAAAAAATAAATTAAAAAAAAAAAAAGAAATCGCATAGCCTACCTCCTGAGATACTCCATAATCGAGGCAATCATAGCCCTGTCTGGATTCAAGGGGAGGGAGGATAAACCCCATTGGGATGAGTGTCATTCACCTTGTAAGAATACCCTATGATATTGAATATAATCTATAATCTATCATGTCCTCCTCCAAGGAAAGGAGGACCCAGTCCCTAGAAGTATAATGGCTTTTCTCTCCTGCTCAAGAGTAGGAAAAGTAATCATATTCATCCTCTTATAAGAATGAACAAAAAGTTCCCTCTAAAAAAAAAAAAAAAAAAAAAGGAAACATATTTATAACCAGGTGGAGGTATATAAGCTTGTTTCTGCCAAATAAATCCATTAATGAGAATCTTTAAGCCAAAGTTAATGTTAGGAATTGCCAGAGTTAGGACATAGATTGTGTGCTCAAGTTCCTAATTGGATTATCATGGTATTGTGATTTATAATAAGAAATATATACAGTAGAGCCTTGAGCAACATGGGTTTGAGCTCCCTGGATCCACTTATACATGGATTTTTTTTCAATAAATACAGTACAGTACTGTAAATATATTTTCTCTTATGAATTTTTAATAGTATTTTCTTTTCTCTAACCTACTTTATTGTAAGAATACAGTGTATGATACATATAACATGCAGCATATGTGTCAATTGACTGTTTATGTTTATCAATAAACCTTCTGATCAGCAGTAGGCCATTAGTAGTTAACGTTCCGGAGAGTCAAAAGTTATATGCAGATTTTTTACTGTGCAGGGCATCGGTATTCCTAACCTGCAGTGTTATACAAGGGTCAACTGTATTTTTTCCTCATCCTATTTCTGACACAGAGCTCCTAAAACAACTCAAGTATTTCCTGAGTTTTGAGAGCTGTAAGGGTGTCTTTTATTATGTTAATAAGGACTTTTGGACTCAACAGGTTAGGTCAGGGGCTGGTTACCAGGGAAACCAATCATGTTATTAGGGGGTTGAAATTTTCAGCCGTACCCCCTGATCTCTCAAGAAGGAAGGAGATCTAGAATTTGGGTCAATCAATGGCCAGTGATTTAATCAGCCATGCCTAAGTAATGAAGCCTTCATAAAAACCCAAAAGGACCATTCAGAGAGCTTTCTGGCTGGTGAACACATGAAGTTCTAAGAAGAGTTGTACGCTTGGAAAAGGAATGAAATCTCTCCACCCTGTCCTCATTCTTTTCCCATTTATCTCTAACATCTGGTTGTTCCTGAATTTTTACAATAAACTGGCATAGTAAGTAAAATGTTTCTCTGCATTCTGTGAGCCCCTCTAGCAAATTAATCAAACCCAAGGAGAGGGTATTTGGAACCTCTGATCTATAGTCACTTGGTCAGAAGCATGAGTGGAAAACTGGACTTGCAATTGGTGCCTGAAAGGTGGGGGAACAGTCTCGTAGGGCTGAGCCCCTAAACTATGGGACCTGATGCTATCTGCAGGTGGATGGTGTCAGAATTGAGTTGAATTACAGAAGACCCAGCTGGAATCCCTGTTGCTTGGTGGTTTGGGGAACACACATTGTAACTGGGTGTAGAACCCTTGATATAGATTACAACTTAGAACCAAAGAGTTTTTCTACTCTGTTGCAAAATCAGTAACTAGTAACTTTATATCTATCATGTAACTATGGCAAGAAATGAACAACACTTAAATGTACCCAATTAAGAATGCAATAGTTGAGGCTTTATGATAATCTGATTGGCAGTGTATTGGATAGTGAGTCTCGAATTAATTTCCCTTTAGAATCAGAAAAAGGAGTTTGAATAATTTTGCTAAAATATACAGTGAATCCAAAATTCAAATAAAAGAAAGAAACAGCAAGTAATTGAAACATTTATGCTTCATAATGACATAAAACCTAGTTAGTGCTAAGAATAGTACAGCATTTCATTTTTCTTATGTTTAAATACAAATTAATAGAGTTGTAGACTGTAGACTTAAATAAATTATTGTAGGGACGGAAACATAATATGGCTTCTAGCTTTCTGAGTTCTTAGCTGAGACCACTTTAGCAATAGATCAGCAAGGAAAAAAACCCAAAATTATTAGCACATCTTCCTCATGTGTACATGAGAGAAACCCAGGGAAAAATGAGTAACTCTCTGAGGTGATCTAAAATTCAGGCTTAAATATCATCTTAATAAAGAAAGAAAAAGGGAGAAGTAGATTTTTAGGGGAGAATATAAATAACCTATAGGAAATATGAATGATCCCTTAGAAGAATAGATGGGAGATCTGATAGTTTGTGGGAAAGATGGTTTGGGAATGCTATAGACTTCTAGACTTTCTCATGTGATGAGATTCCTGGGGATGAGATTCCTGGGGAGGTGATGTGTGATAAGGGGAGTACAGAGAAAGCCTTTCCCTGCGTTTGCCATTTTTCGAGTGTCTACAGCTCGAAATAATCAATATACCAAAAGTGACATATTTTTAAGTAGCATATTCTACTACCCTTCATTATCAAGAATCATAAGGAAAAATAGTTAAATAAATGCCTTCCGAATATTTTCTTAAATAGGTAGGTTTTTCCCCCCTGCATGCTTTTCTTAAATCTGTTAATTACTTTAAAATTTCCACTTTCAAACATCCCTATGTTTTTCTCCTTTGCAAGAAACTTTTAGTTAGCCAATCATACCTTTAGTCAGTACTTTGTCTAAAACATTGAATTCTGAATGAACATATTCCAAATATCATGTAACTATTCCAAATAAAGACCTGATCAAACTTGAAGTTGACAAGCAAAAAGAAAATCTATGTGGATCGACTCTCAGTTCTTTGCCCTGCATAAGAAAATGTAGCTAGACTTCTGCCCAGGCCCTTTCTAGAATTTGAGTCCTCAATAAAAATCCTTTTCCCTCTCTATAGATTAGGGATGCTGTCCTCCATCATGTGCTGGGACTCCAGAGTTCGCTCAGAGTTGGCAGTAAAAGCCAAGGAATGAAACCAGGAACTGCCTGAGAAAAACCAAGCTGTGACTGCCCTCTGCTGGAATAGCCTAGGTGACCAGCCTCTCTGAGACTGGTAGACCCAGATGCCAGTTCCCTTCCACTCTCCCTCAACCAACTAAACCCATAAATATTCTCTCTAGCCTAGTTACTATAGGTTCTACTCTCTCTGCTCCAACTTGCCACCATGCTGGTTCTTTGTTCTCCCAAGATCTGTACTCGGCTTCTTAAGTAGTGCTGAGTAAATAAACCTTGGATTTTTGCTTTACCTAGTTACTAATCCTGGTGACATTCTACCATAAGCTGACACATCTCTCCCTCCCCCAGATCCATACAAAACAACAAAATACTTCATCTTTAGATCTGAGGTGACTGAAATGGGCTACCTTCATATCTGACTGTTGTACAAGTCACTAGTTGCTCTATACATTTGCTGAATTACTTACTTGTAACAAATGACTATGGGCTATGGATATTAAAACGGATTAGAAGAGGAGCACTTGAGTGGCTCAGTCAGTTGAGTATCAGACTCTTGGTTTCAGCTCAGGTCATGGTCCCAGGATTCAGGAGATGGAGGCTCACGTCAGGATCTGTGCTGACAGTGGATAGCCTGCTTGGGATTCTCTCTCTCTCTCTCTCTCTCTCTCTCTCTGTCTCTCTCTGTCTCTCTCTCTCTCTCAGTCTCTCTCTTTCTCTTTTCCTCTCCCTCTCTCATTGTCCCTTCCCCATGTATGCTCTCTCTCTTTCCCAAAATAAATAAATAAACTTTTTAAAAAAGAATTAGAAAACACAACGTATAAGACTAAAAAAAAAAAAAAAAAAACCGACTTAGAAAAAGAAAGCTGAGCTCTAATATGAACTTTATCATTTCCTCATTTATCCATATCTGAATAGAAAAAGTTAAACTATATCACTATTCCCAATCTAAGGTCCATAGACCCCTAGAGATTCTAGAATGTGATTAAAAAAAAAAAGATCTATGAACTACAGGGGCCTATGCATGAATGACAATGCATATGCTAACTAAAACATTGTAATTCTAAAGGCTTAAATTATAATTGTATAATTTTTAGTAAAAAGTAATTAAAATAATTTTGTCCTAGATTAATACATTTGGTTATTTTTGTTTTAATTTGCGAATTATTGTTTAAAAATTCAAAAATCTTGGAACTTCATCTCCCTGGGGATTTAAATGACTTTACATTATCATTTAAGCCAAAAATTATTTGATTCATCACCCTCATGTATAGCTATCAACTTAACAATCTGTCCCATAGTTAGTTCTGAGAATACATGGGGAGTTATCTAAATATCCACAAGCCAGTAAAATGTTTGTCTTCCTGTCAACCGTATGGTGTCTGTGGTCTGCAAATCCATGTGAGATTGCAAATACCACTGCCCTGGTTGCAGACACCTTCTAGGGATGACTGCCAAGCCGATGAGGTTATCTCCTTGACATTCCAGTGCTACACACAGATCCTTGAATTGCTCATACATGACAAGCTCATACACCCTGTAGATTTTATGGTACCTGGGCCGAGGCAGATTCAGCACAAAAGGAGGAAGAATGGCTTCTCTGAATAAAGCTCAGGTAGAGCCATTGGCTTTAGCCAAGCTGAGAGTTAGAGAAGAGGCCCCGTGCTTTTGGTAGTCTCTGAGTAGTCTGAGTCCCTATCCCAACTTTCTTCATTCTCTGGAGAGGAGAAAGGGAAAAAAGTCCTTCTCTCTAGATTCTGTTCACCCACACAAATTAGCTAATTCAGTAGCACATCAGATCTCTTCGTGAACAGATTTACTCAATGAAGTCTGTGGGGGGAAAGTAATAAAAGATAATCTTGGTAAGATGATAAAATTTGATATTTCTGAGCTAGGTAATACTTCAGCCCCCTTTCAGGACCTTCTTGATGGTACAGTCCTTCTGGCATCAACTTGTCCTCACCAAGAAGTGAGTGTTTTTCCTGGTGAGGAAATACTTCTTCCCTATCACCCTCTCCCTATCACTACCACCTTCCACCATTTAATAGTTGTTCTCCATTCTTCCCTCTCTTGTCCTAACAAATTATATATCTTACATATGAAGTATAGTCTTTCTTGTCTACACTGTATTTATTTTTCCTACTCTCCAACGTCACTGAAGAGCATTTTGAGTGCTTGATATTGTTGATAAGCTTCTTTAATATTATAAAATGATTATACTATCCACAAATTTACTGAGTGTGTATACTAGGTGTTGAGAAATATCCTTTTATTTTATGTCATACACTGAAACCCTCTTATTTTATGTCATACTTTGATAAACACATTCCTATCCCCATTTAGAGGATAAAAAAATACAGTTATTTGTTCATAGCCAATAAAATGGTGGAGCAAGAATTCAAAGCCAAATTCAACTTCAAACCTATCCTCTGAAATCTCTCAGAAAAAAACTAAGAACAAAGAAGGAAAAAAAAGAGGCCTCAGCAACGAAAGTATTTCACATAATCCACGCACCAAAGCTTTTTAACTCATCTCCAAAGGAATCCCTCAGGCTTTTAATCAGAGCCTAATTCTAGATTATCTGTTTTTTAAATCTGTCAGATAGGAAACAGTATGTTGAAAACATTGAGAGAAATGAAAGATGCAATTATCAGATTCAGAGAAAAAAAAAGGGACAAGAAAACTGGAAAAATTAGTCTCACAAACTCAAAAGTTCCCAGGAGGATAAGACTATTTAGAGGCAAATAGCTCTACATTCTAATAACAATTAGAATTAGTGTAATAGCTGATGTTCACAAATTCTGGGGGCATCTTTTTGTCACTCTTATACCCACATATAACAATTCTGTTAAATCTTCTAAAAGCAAGAATCAGCTGCTGCATGTTCTCATTCATACTCTTTTTTCACTTAAGAATAACTTTCTATGTTTCGTATTCTAGTACCACCATTAGGAAAACCATTGTTTTTACCCAGCATGAAAATCGAATTATGAGAACATTCAAGATTCTATTCATGAAGACTATATACAATATAGATCCATTTTTTAAGACTTAGAAGAAGCGAAACAATGTTTTGTTTAGGATTACATGATAAAACAATTTTTTAAATGCAATACATTATGAAAACAATTTTTTAGATGCAAAGAAATAATGGCCCTAAAATCTGAAATAGGGCTTTCCTCCAGAAGGAGATAGGGAGGTGGAATAAACAAATAACCTGATTGTAAAATGGACAGAGGATTTGAATAGACACAGAACCAAAAAAGCTACACCAATAAGCTCCTGATAAGCTAATAGGAACATGAGAAGATGCTCATTAGGGAAGTGAATATCAAAACCATAATGAGGTACCATTTCAGACCCAGTAGGATGAGTATACAAAAAAAAAAAAGCAAACAATAAGAAGTGTTTCCAGAGATGTGCAGAAACTGCAGTCCCCATATATTGCTATTAAGAATGTAAAATGTGGGGCGCGTGGGTGGCTTAGTCGGTTGGGCGTCCGACTTTCGTTTAGGTCATGATCTCGCGGTTCGTGGGTTCGAGCCCCGCATCGGGCTCTGTGCTGACTGCCAGCTCAGAGCCTGGAACATATACAGTCTGTGACTCCCTCTCTCTCTGACCCTCCCCTGCTCACGCTGTCTCTCTCTCTCTCTCTCTCTCCTAGAAATAAATAAAAAATAATAAAAAAAAAAAAAGAATGTAAAATGAGGTAGCCACTTTGGAAACCAGTTTGGTAAGTTCCTTAAAAAGTTAGGCTTACCATTTAACCTAGCAAATCCACTCTTAGGTGCCTACCCAAAAGGAATAAAAACATATGTCCACACAAAGAAAACTGTACATAAATATTCATAACAATATGATGCACAATAGTGAAAAAGTGGAAATAGCTCAGATATCCATTAAGCTGGTGAATAGACAAAATGTGGTAAACCATAGAATGGAAAACTATTCAGAAATAAAAAGAAACAAAGTTTTGATGTGTGCTACAACATCAAAAAACACTCAGCAATAGAAGCCAGACACACAAGAATATCAATATGTATGATTATATATATGTACATATATATGTATATATGTATATATATACATATAAAATATCCTAGAAAGACAAATACATACAGAAAGTAAACTGGTTGTTTGCTAAGGGCTGAAGGTGGCAAAATGGAGTCACTAAATGAGCACAAAGTGTTTTTTTAGAATGATAGAAATGTTCCAAATTTAGGTTCTGGAATATGATTGTATAACACCATAAAATTACTAATATTCATTGGATTATATACTTTAGAAGGGTGAATTCTGTGATATGTAAATTATATCTCAATAAAACTTTTTTTGAAAGCATAAAGGATTTCAACTCTTTCCTCTTTAACATTCTAATGGACTACCCACGTTATTCAGTCTTCATGAAATTTTTCTTAATTGAAACAATATATGACTATGCTGTTCATGTCCTTGTAGTTTGCATAACTGACAGGTGGAAAAGAGAGGCTTAATTACCCACAAATTACTCTCATTATCATTCCTTCCAATTTAACCAACCATAGTGTGGTTATGAGTAATGTCACTAAAAATGTCCCAGTTTGCAATTTCACCAACAACAGAAAGTAGGGATGTCTGGTGACCTTGAATCATTGTCCATGATAACGTGGGCACATCTAGCTACAGCCCTGCCTCTGCACTGGATCATACCAGAATATGTCACACATTTTAAAGTCAAAGAAGGGAAGTTGACAGTACCCTTTTATTTACAAAATAAACTTTTCTTGATTTGCCTTTACAGCTATGTAAATCGATGATCCATCTACAGGGTAAGAGGGAAAAATAGATAAACATGGCCCAAATACATCAAATCCATTAAGAAAAAAGGAAGTTAACTTGAAGACATATTTGCTCTTTCTCTGAGAAAGTACTCTTTTGGTTCTTCACCTAGAACTTGGCAAAGTTAAGAGATTCTATCTATCATTCATATATCCCCAGAAACTTAGGTGACTGTTTCTGTTATAGTTGTTTTCAATGGAGACATACTCTTTAAATTTATGTCCAGTGTATTACTGCTCTATGGAGCTTATAGTTTTTTTTTTAATACGGCTGTTTTGAAAGCCTTTTAGAAGACCTACAATGAACTTAATAGTTTTGTTTATCCTTTTTTGTAGAGCAGGCTTTTTCTACCCTACAAAATGAAAAAGTTATTTGGGGAAACACAGCATAGACCGGCATATTTTTCTCAGATCTGTGGTATGTTGCGATGAAGCCAGAACTGTCAGACTGAGACAGAAAAGCCATTGAGAGTGCATTAGCACAGAAATGTGCACAGACTAATTTTCTATTACTGGTGATGCAAAAGGAAAATACAACAGAGCAGCAAGGGAATAACACGAATCATTTCCCTCTTTATTTATCACTTTATGTTCAGCCAGGCAGATCTGATGGACAGGAAGAAAAACAGCAATGGAGAATTCTCCACTTCCTAGTATAGTAATTTAGATGTAAATAAATGTTATTGATCATCTTAGAAGAAATACCCTTAGGTTTCATTATTCCTGGGACTTCTCTTTTCCTGGAATATTCTCCTCTTCCATCTTCTCCTGATAAAATTCTATTCCTTGGAGTCTGGAACAGAAAGGGGACATTAGTAGGGAAAATCTGAATAAAATATGTAGTTCAGTAAATAGTATTGTATCAATATTAACTGTGGAGAATAAGCTTACTAATTTCCTGAGCCTGCACCTATGAGTTAACAAGGCATAAAGAATTAGAAAGCCACAGAATGAACACACCCAAGTTTGGGTAAACAAGATTAGGTAAACAGGGCAAAGGCCCCCAGTATAGGACAAAGGTATAGTAATAGAAAAGCTTCAGGATGAAAACATCAAAAATGAGATAAACAAGATTAGGTATTCAGGATGGAAACACACCCCAACTTAGTACAATAGCAGAAAGCTGTTTTCACAGGAAGGAAGGACAAAGACAGGAAAACAGGACTGTAGATGCAGCAGGGTGAAGTTGCCCAGAACTGAGCAGAAGAAAGGTGCCTTGTTGACCCTGAGGTAGCATGCTCTGTCTTTCTTGTTCCCTAGTCCAGTTTAGGTAAACAGAGGTGGGGGCTCATGCCTGCTGTAAACAACCTTCCTCCCAGCCAGGATTTTGTTTTGTATTGACCCAAACCTCTAACACCACATGTCTTCAAAATCCCCTTTTCCCCACACCCTTGAGTCAATGTTCATGGTTTCATTGTCTTTTTGTGCATGCCCATCATGCTTGTAAGACTTCTGATCTTAGTAAAAATGGAGCAAGGACCCTTACTCGGAGCTCTTGTCTCCTCCCGGACATCAGCCTCTCTGGCATTTTAACCCCATGTCCCGCTCTCTTGCTGGGCAAGAGAGAACTCCAGACACAGAGTCTATGACAATTAACTTACTAGTTTTGATCATTGTGTCAAGAGTTTGTAAGACGTTAACATTGCAGGAAATTGGGTAAAATGTACCAGGGAACTCTCTGTACTATCTTTGTAACTCTTCTGTAAATTCAAATATAGTTCATAATAAAACCACGAAAGTAAAAAAACAAAACAAAACAAAAAAACCTTAGGTATGGTTACTAAACAACAACAAAATTCTACTCCTCATGTGGGAGCTGAAGCAGATATCTTCCCCTTGGTGCCTAGTTTTATCCCTCCTTGGCCCCAACTCCTGCCCCATAGTGAGAGGAAAAACTTGACATTATATACTCTTGTAACCTTTTGTTTCCTTACAGCACATGACACTTTCTTACTTTTATCACTGATGTGCATTTTAATATCTCCTATTAGGAAGACAGATGCATTAGAACAACAGCAAAAATTGAAATTTAATTCCTAATTCTACCAAACTTAGGCAAATGACTTAATCTCCCTGAGCCTTAGTTTCTTCATCTAAAAGAGTGAAAATAATTAGTTAACCATAAATTAGAGAGATGCCCTAAATGTATAAAGATCTTTGGACAAAACCTATTATATAGTAGGTGTTCAAAATAGCTATATATGGTATTATGCCCATTACCATTATTACTAGACTTTTCTTGTACCAAGATTCTTGGTATCAGGGACTTTCTTGTTCAAGTTCACAAAAACTTGAAATGCAGATGCTCAGATATGGGTTAATGAATTCTAATGGCTTCCGAATGATATATTTTCAGATTGATGTATTTGTCATTCTGGTTTTAATTAATTTTCTTTTCTAAATTGTTATTGTCTACATTGTTTTCAATTCTCAAAAGTACACATTTGTTCTATTATATCTAACCCAACTCACTGAAGTTTCTCATCAAACTATAGTAAGTAGGAGAAAAGGGATTTTTTTCTTACAGTTCTTGAGTAAACCTTAAATGTTTCCCTTTTCTATTTCTGTCTTTGAAGAAGCTTTACCTCACTGTCACCCACTAGCCTGTGTCACATTCTTGGGCCTGTCGGTACCTCTGTGAGGGGACTCAAAATCAGCTGTGTTTGCACTGGTTTGTGAATACCTTCATTCCAAATTATAAACCATATTTTATGTATTCTAAACCTACTCATGCCTATTACTTTGAGACTTAATTTAAAAAAAAATGGAGAGTGCTGGAATAAAATAGGATGAGACTTCCCTTTAATGTGAATATTATTCTGAAAATGTTTGTTAACATTAGTTGTTTTCTAATTCATTTGTTCATAAAGAGTGATTGATTATTTAGTACCTACCAGCTATTAAGCTAAATACTAAAAATACAAATCTGAAAAAAAAATACAGTCCCTACCCTAAAGCTGCTCATATCCTCCAGGGAGACAAACTTGTAAACAGCTCATTATAATGCATTCTGAAATGTGCAATAATAGAGATGTTACAGAATATTATGGGATCATAAAAGAGCATTTCAGTCTGGGGAGAACAGAAGCATCACTACTCTCAAGCACTTTTCTCAGCCTTAGCTGCCACAGAAATTACCTGGGGAACTTTTAAAAATACACAGTCCTGGGAGCCATCACATTAATTCTTTTGTAATCGGTCTGGGGTATTGCCCAGGCATTAGGACTTTTTCAAGTGGTACTGTTCTAAAGAATAAGGAGAAGTTAACCAGGCTGAAAACAAGAAAGGTGAGGGAAAGTTATGGAGAGAAGGTATGTTGAGCAGAGAACAGAATGAGCAAAGGCACTGAGTCAAGAAAGAGTTTGGTATGTGATGTGAAAGTAAGACGCACATTTCCATTTTGTGAGAGGGCACTGTTGTAAGAATGCCTTCAGTGTTCTGAGTGCTGTAGTGGGAAGTGAAGCAATAGGCGAGAGCAAGGAGGCCATATGCTGATATCAGGATAACAGATTCGACAAAGAAATGACACTGTCAAATTTACATCGTGGATCACTTTCTCTGCTAGCTGAGTAGATGGAGAGTTTTAAGTAGACAAGACTGGAGGCAGGGAGATGAATCAGGAGATCCAAATGAGACAGGATTAAGGCCATAATCTTGAAGCATTAGGAAGAGATTCCTAAAAACTGTTAAGGAATTTGTATGAGGGATCTTCAGATACTGTTTGGATGTGGCAAGAGTGGTGGAAGGAGAAATCTGGTGAACAGGTGGATGGAGATTAATACCTACTGAGACAGTGAAGACAGTAACGGCAGTAGGTTTAGGAGGAAATAGGATATGCTCAGTTTGGAATACAATGCGTTCGAGATGCCTGTGGTGTGTTCAGGTGGAGACATTATACTAGGCCACCTGGTCCAAGTTTAAGGATGAATGAGAATACAGACTAGGACACAGTCAAGACTGCTTCTGCTTTGGCTTGCTCTTGAAGGAGCCAATAACCAATGCAAAAATAAAGATGGAAATGGCTGATACAGTTCCTCAATGTCTCTTTTTTACCTCCAGGGGATGCAATGTAAATGCAGTGTCTTAGCAGTCTATATGGATACTTTGTGCACAAAAACAGAAGAATTCTATATCTTTGGGCTTACTGACATTTTTACTCCTACTCATATCACACTCCATAACTCAATCTAACATTTGAAGCTATAATTCTGCTATTCCACAAATCACATTGCCAGGCCTAATTAGGTTCTGAGCCTTAAAATCCTTGCTCTGTTAGCACTGGTGAAAATGCCTTATCTCCCCAAGTCTATTTGGTCACATGTAACATTTAGGTTCTTTTTGTTATATCTCAATAGCCAAAAATATTTGGAGGTAGGTAGATAAGGGCTAAGTCTCCCCACTACTTCAACACCAGGTTATAAAGAAAACAAGTCTCAGACCAAATTCTGCTGTAAACATAGGCATTAATGTTAGGCTATCAATTCTCAGAATGGCTCTAAAAGTTAGTAGGCTGAAAAACAATTTATCTGTCACTGCTCTGAGATATGAATGATCTCAGTTGGGTGGTTTTTTTCTTTAAGTCTCTCAGGAGTCATGTCTTTAGGGCTTCTGGAGACAGATGGATAGAACATCCAAGATAGCTCTTCACAGGGCTGGCTTTGATGCTGGCTTTGGGTGGGAGCTCAGCCAGGACCAGAACACCTGTGTTCTCTTTATGTTGTGTGGGCTTCCCACAGCACGGAGTCTGAAAGAAGGGCAGCTAAGGGCTATACTCGTAACTGGCACACAGTCATTTCTGCCATAGTCTACCACCAGTACTGCCACTGGGCCTATCCATATTCAAGGGGGTGAAGAAACAAGCTCCTATAACCAGATAGGAGAGTGAAAAGGTCACATTAGAGATCATTTAGTCTCCCATAGAAAACACAATCTACCCCTAAGGAGCAAACCAGCACAATACAGTCATGCAACCTGTTCTTGAAGAACGATGAAATCTCAGCTTTATGTCCATTTTGTTGTTCCAAAAATACTTTTCATAGAAAGATTCACTGAAGCAAAAGAAATACCTCTCCAGAGATAGGGTCTGGCTAATTATTGTTTTTTAATATGTGGTGTCAAAGAATCTAGACTACCTGAGGTCAATGGGATACTTTAGAGGTTACACTTAGAACACCATCCCAAAGATTACAGTTTACAAGGCTCATTAAACTCATATGCTCTGTTTATGAAAAGTCCGATGATCTCTAAAATATTCAACATGTTTATGCTTTCACAGTATTTATGACATAGTATTTTAAAGTAATATGCAAATATTATCATAAGGCACTAGGAATTTGCCACATATGTCTACATAATGGGTTTCTGAAAGTTAAGTTTGTTCCTCACCTAGCACAAATGACCAACAGACCACTGCAAATGAGACCTCAGGTTTGGATATTTTAATTTAAAAGACATTAGATATAAATTTTAAACCATATTTTACCTATGTCAAAAAAAGTATATGAGGATGGATGAAATCACCCAGGAAGAGTGAGAACAATGAGAAAAGCTGTGCCTCTTGGTCAATTCCTGGGACTCACCAACATGTTAGGGGTCCCCATAGCAAGATGAGGTGGCAAAGGAGTCAAAGAAAGATTATGGGTATAACTAGAAACAGTACAGGCAATTTTCAGAAAGAGTGCTAATCAACAGTTTCCATTCCAGTGAAGTAGTATAATCAGATTGGGATTTAAATGTTTTCACTGGCATTGGCAACTGGAAGTCACAAGTGACCTTAGCAACTGCACCATCAATGAACTGTGGTCAGAAGACACCTGGTATTAAGGAGTGGTTGCAAATGTAAAGAAGTGAAGACTGATTCTCTGAGGACATTTTGATATGAGAAGTGGACAATGCTCGAAAGGGACATGCAGCTGAAGGGCCATTTTTTAGATAGGCTGAGACTTAGGCATGTTTCTGGGATGAGTAAAGAGGAGAAGGAAATGCTGAGAATGCTGTAAAAAGAAAAGTCATTCCTGATCAAGTTTTCCTGAGAGAAAAAAAGAAGTAAGATAAAAGTCAGGGTTAATAAATTACTTAAGCCCTGAAGAAAGGAAAGCAATTAAGAGTGGCAAAATAAGCAACTAAGTTATAAATTTGTGCTTTGTTCTTATTAGATTTTTCTTCTTTCCAAAGCCGTGGCCTCATTTTTATATATTTTTTTCCTTTTTAAATATAATACATTCTGTTCCTGAAATAAATGAATAATAATAGAATACAAATGTATAGCCTTAAAATGAATTTGCAACAAAGAGTAGAGAACAATGTATTTTTCTAGTACTTATAAGTAAAATTTTTACAGTAACTTAAAAAATAACTCATAAATAAAAGGCATGAATTAGAGTATGGGCTAAATTTTGATAACAAAGAAGCTCTGATGTGAAGCAGCTCAAACCAGACACCACATTAATTCTGTATATATTTTTTGAGATATAACTAACATATAGCACTATAGTAGTTTCAGATACACAACATAATGATTCAATATTTGTATTTGTACTTGTGGAGTGATCGCCACAAGTCTGGTTTATATCCATCACCACACAGAGTTACATTTCCTTTTCTTGTGAAGGATCTTTTTGATCTCCTCTCTTAGCAACTTTCAAATACACTCTACAGTATCATTAACTACATCATGTTGTATGTTACATCCCTGTGACTATAAAAATTTTACCTTTTGATCCTCTTGACCATTCTACCTAACCCTACCCCTGTCTCCAGCAACACCAATTTGTTCGCTGTATCTATGAGTTAAATTGTGTGTGTTTGTGTGTGTGTGTGTGTGTGTGAGAGAGAGAGAGAGAGCAGGTAGCAGTTTGATTGCACATACAAGTGACAACATATGGTATTTGTCTTTCTCTCTCTGATTTATTTCACTTAACATAATGCCCTCAAGATCTCATATTGTGCAAATAGAAAGATTCTTCCCTTTTTATGGCTTTATATTATATATAAGTGGCACTTTTTCTTTGCCCACTAATTTACCAGTTGATATTTTGATTGCTTCTATATCTGGACTACTGTAAATAATGTGGCAGTGAAACATGGGAGTTCCTATATCTTTTAGAAGTAATGATGTTTTTTTTCTTCAAATAAATATCCAGAAGTGGAATGCTGATCATATGGTGGCTCTATGTTTAATTTTTTGAGTAGCCTCTATATTGTTTTCAATAGTGGCTTCACCAATTAACATTCCCCCAATGGCGTACAGAGGTTCCCTGTGCAACATCCCTTTCAACACTTGTTATTTCTTATCTTTCTAACAGTAGCCATTCTAACAGGTATGAGGTTATGTCATTGTGGTTTTGATTCTCATTTCCCTGATAATTAGTATCATTGAGCACATTTTCATGTGTCTATTAGCCATTTGTATATCTTCTTTGGAAAAATGTTTATTCAGATACTCTGCCCATTTGTTAATTGGATTATTTGATTCCTTTGCTATTGAGTTGTATGAAGTGGGTTTTTTGTTGTTGTTTTTTGTTTGTTTTGAGAGAGAAAGTGTGTGTGTGTGTGCAAGTAGGGGTGAGGGACAAGGGGGAGAGAGAGAGAGAGAGAGAGAGAATCTTAAGCAGGTTTCGAAGTCAGTGTGAAGCCCAATGCAGGGCTCAATCCCATGACCCTGGGATCATGACGTGAGCCAAAATCAGGAGTTGGATGCTCAACTGACTGAGCCATCCAGGTGCCCCAGGTTGTATAAATTCTTTACATATTTTGGATATTAACCTCTTCTCACATATATGATTTACAAATATTTTCTTTCATTCAGTAGGTTGCTTTTTTTTTCAATTTCTATATTTATTACTTGAACTGAAGATTGAATTCTAAGCAAGACAGAAGGAAAAAAACCCCAAATGCCAAGTTATTCTTTTTTATTATTATTATTATTTTTTTAATGTTTTATTTATTTCTAGGAGAGAGATAGAGACAGCATGAGCAGGAGAGGGTCAGAGAGAGAGGGAGTCACAGACTCCGAAACAGGCTCCAGGCTCTGAGCTGGCAGTCAGCACAGAGCCCGACGCGGGGCTCGAACCCACGAACCGCGAGATCATGACCTAAGCGAAAGTCGGACGCTTAACCGACTAAGCCACCCAGGCGCCCCTCTTTTTTATTATTTTTAAATTCCAGTAGAGTTAATATACAGTATTATCTTAGTTTCAGGTGTACAATATTATAATGCAACAATTCTTTACATTACTCAGTGCTCATCAAAATAAGTGTACTTTTAATTCCCTTCATCTATTTTACCCATCCTCTACCCACCTCCTCTAGTAACCTATCAGTTTGTTCTCCATAAGTGAGTCTGTTTTTTGGTTTGTCTCTTTTTTCGTTGTTTCTTAAATTCCATGCAAATAAAATCATATGGTATTTGTTTTTCTCTGAGTGACATATTTCACTTAGCATTATACCTGTATATCCATCTATGTCATTGCAAATGACAAAACTTCATTCTTTTTTTATGCCTGAGCAATATGCCATTACACACACACACACACACACACATACACACACACGCACACACGCACATACACATACACACACACACCACTTCTTTATGCATTCATCTTCTGATGGACATTTGGACTGCTTCTGTGTCGTGGATATTACAAATAATTCTACAAAAAACAGAAGTGCCTGCATCTTTTTGAAGTACTTAGTGGTTTTGTTTTCTTCAGAAACATACCCAGAAGTGGAACTGCTGGATCATATCGTTTTTCTATTTTTATTTTTTTTAGGAAAATTCATACTGTTTTCCACAGTGGCTGCACCAGCATGCTTTCATATCAACAATACATAGTCTCCACATCCTCTCCAATACCTACTGTTTCTTGTGTTGTTGACGTTAGCCATTCACACAGGTATGAGGTGATGTCTCATTGTAGCTTTGATTTATATTTCCCTGATGATTATCTTTTCATGTCTGTTGGCCAGTTGGATGTCTTCTTTGGAGAAATGTCTATTCATGTCTTCTGCTTATTTTTTAATTCGATTATTTGTTTTTTTGTGTGCTGAGTTGTATAAGTTCTTTATATATTTCAAATACTAATCCTTTAGCATATATGTCATTTGTAAATATCTTCTCCTATTCAGTAGGTTGTCTGTTAGAATTATTGGTTATTTCCCTTGCTATACAGAGCTTTGTATTTTGATGTAGTCCCAATAGTTTATTTTTGCTTTTGTTTTCCTTGCCTTAGGAGACATATCTAGAAAAATGTTGCTATGGCCAATGTCAGAGAAATTACTGCCTGCGCTCTCTTCTAGGATTTATATGTTTTCAGGTCTCACATTTAGGCCTTTAATCCATTTTGAGTTTATCTTTGGGTATGGTGTGAGAAAGTGGTTCAGTTTCACTATTTTGCATGTTGCTGTCCAGTTTTCCCAACACCAGGGAAACAGGCTCCATGCTGTTTGTTGAGGAGACTGTCTTTTTCCCATTGCATGTTCTTGCCTCCTTAGTCAAAAATTAATTAACCATATAAATGTGGGTTTATTTCTGGGCTCTCTATTCTGTTCAGTTGATCTATGTGTCTGTTTTTACATCAGTACCATACTGTTTTGATTACTACTTTATAGCATATCTTGAAATATGAAATTACGATACCTCCTGTTTTCTTCTTTTTCAAAATTGCTTTGGCTATTCAGTGTCTTTTATGGTTCCATACAAGTTTTAGTATTATTCTAGTTCTATAATATAATGCTGTTGGTATTTCTATTTCACTGTTGCAATCAATCTGTCTATTGACGTAGGTGGAGTGTTAAAGTCCCCTAATATTATTATATTATTATCAATTATTTCCTTTATGTTTGTTAAATAGCTGCTTTTTGTATTTGGGTACATAAATATTTACAATTGTTATATCTTCTTGCTGGATTGTTCCCCTCCAATTATTTAATGTTCTTTTTTTTTTTTTTTTAAATGTTTTATTTATTTCTAGGAGAGAGAGAGACAGCGTGAGCAGGGGAGGGTCAGAGAGAGAGGGAGTCACAGACTGAAACAGGCTCCAGGCTCCGAGCTGGCAGTCAGCACAGAGCCCGACGCGGGGCTTGAACCCACGAACCGCGAGATCATGACCCAAGCGAAAGTCGGACGCTTAACCGACTAAGCCACACAGGCGCCCCCAATTACTTAATGTTCTTATCTCTTGTGGCAGTCTTTGTTTTAATGTCCATTTTGTCAGATGTAAGTATTACTACTTCAGCTTTCTTTTCACTTATGTTTGCATGATAAATGCTTTTCTATCCCTTTACTTTCAATCTACATGTGTCTTAGATCTGATATTGTCTCTTATAGGCAGCATATAGATGAGACTTGCTTTTTTATCCATTCTGTCACCCTAGGTCTTCTAGTTGAAGCATTTAGTCCACTACATTCAAAGTAATTATTGATAGGTATTGTGCTTATTGGTTTGATTTGTGGTTACCATTCAGTTTATATATAATATGCATACATCAGTCTATATTAAGTTGATGGTCACTTAAGTTTTAACCTTTTCATTACTTTTCTCTCCCCCACATTTTAGGTATATGATGTCATACTCTATATCCTTTTGTTTTGTGAATGTCTTGACTGATTTTTTTAAAAGTTTATGTATTTGATAAAGAGAAAGGAGGGGAATAAGTGG
Source organism: Hyaena hyaena (assembly GCF_003009895.1). Lineage (NCBI taxonomy): Eukaryota > Metazoa > Chordata > Mammalia > Carnivora > Hyaenidae > Hyaena > Hyaena hyaena. Next base: position 2,158,611 of record NW_024080888.1, read on the forward strand.
GGCAGGGGAGCAGAGAAAAAAGGAGAGAGAATCCCAAACAGGCTCCATGCTGTCAGCACAGACTGCAATGGGGCTTGATCCCAAAATCATGAAATCATGATCTGAGCTGAAATCAAGAGTTGGACTCTTAACTTACCGAGCCACCCAGGCACCTCTCCTTGACTTATTTTTATAGATATATTTAATTTTGCTGCTTTTGTGCTTCCTACTCTCCTTACTCCTACTTATGATCTTTCTTTTCCACTCAGAGTCCCCGTTAACATTTCTTGTAGGACTGGTTAGTGGTGAAGAATTCTTTTAATCTGTGTTTCTCTGAGAAACTGTATCTCTCCTTACACTCTGAATAATAGCCTTCCTGGATAGAATAGTCTTGGTTGCAAATTTTTTCTTTCAGCATGCTGACTTTGTCATGTCACTCCCTCTGGCCTGCAAAGTCTGCTGAAATTTCAGTTGATAGCCAATTGGGGTTTTCCTTGTATGTAACTGTTTTCTTTCTCTTGCTACTTTTAAAATTCTTTCTTTAGGATTACTCTTTGTCATTTTAATTACTATGTGTCTAATTGTGGACCTCCTTGAGTTGATTCTGTTGGGGACACTGTGCTTCCTGGATCTGGATTTCTATTTCCTTCCAAGGTTCAAGAAGTTTTCAGCTATTATTTTTTCAAATAAACTTTCTGTTCCACTGTTTCTCTCTTCTCCTTCTGGTCTCTATAATATAAATGTTATTGGTTGATGGTGTCGCTAAGTTCCCTAAGCCTATTTTCATTCTGTATTATTTTTTCCTTTCTCTCTCTTCAACTTGATTACCTTCCATTACTCTATCTTCCCGATGACTGATTCATTCTTCTGCTTCCTCTAGTCTACTATTCCACCTAATGTATGTTTAATTTCACTTATTGTATTCAACTCTGATTACTTCTTTTTTATGTCTTCTATCTCTTTGTTGAGGGTCTCACTGATGTCCTCCACATTTCTGCCCATCAAGCACATGCTCTGAATTAGTAAATAAATCTCCTTCCTCATGTATCCCAGGCATTTTTCAAACTGCTGCTTTTATGCTGTATCTCTGTAGAATCGTTTGTTGTGCTATCTTTTTAAGGGTAGGGACTTAGTTTCCTCTCACTCTGTGTATCCCAGAGTCAAGCCCATTAACTTTTAAAGCTTCAGATGTTAAGCCCGGATGATTGTAAGAACTCATGAAATTCAGCTCCTCTGGCTTTCAAAGACAATGTTATGACGATTTGTCTTCCCAGTGCTGGGTCCACCTGCCTGGGGTTTCTATTTCTCTCCTTTTTCTATGCTTACAGCATCCCTCTCTCCTTCAGACAGTCTCAACAGGTGTGTTTACCTCCTAAACATGTCTCTGTCCTTCCAAACTTCTTTGGTGTGGTCTCTCCTCTACATTTAGCTTGAATAATCTTTTCTGCTAATCTTTGGGCCATTTGCTCAGTTATTTACACTAGTGTATGTGTTATTTATTTGTATCCATGGGACAAGGTGAGCTTAGGATCCTTCTGCTCTGCCATTTTCCCTGGATGTCCATTGCTTTTCCTTTTTGTTAATGGTTCCCTTTGCTGTGCAGAAGATTTTTGTTTAATGTAGTCCCACTTATTTATTGTTGCTTCTGTTGCCTTTCTTTCAGAGTCAAGTTCAAAATATCATCATCAATACCAATATCAAGGAGCTTACCACCTGCTTTCTTCTGAAAGTTTTATAGTCAGGCCTTATATTCCAATTTTTAATCTATTTTGAGCTTATTCCTGTCTGTGGTGTAATAAAGTAGCCCAGTTTCATTCTTTTGCATGCAGCTGTCTGGTTTTTCCCACCACCATATTAAAGAGACCCTTTTCCTCAGTGTATATTCTTGTCTCTTCTATCATAGATTAATTGGCCATATAAATGTGAATTTATTTCTGTGTTTTCTATTCTATTTATCTATGTGTCTGTATTTGTGCCAATACCATGCTGTTTTGATTACTATAGCTTTGTAATATAGTTTGACATTAAGGAGCATGATAGTAAAGCTTTGTCCTTTCCCAAGATAGCTTTGGCTATTTGGGATTTTTTGTGGTTCCATAGAAATTTTAGGCCTCGTTGCTCTTGTTCTGTGAAAAATACCAGTTTAGTGGGAGTTGCATTGAGTCTGTAGATTATTTGGGGCAGTATGGACGTTTTAACAATATTAATTATGCCAATCCAGGAGTATGATATACCTTTTCCTTTATCTGTGTCATCTCATTTTTTTCATCAATGTCATAGTTTGCAGAGTACAGGTGTTTCAACTTCTTGATTTAAGTTATTCCTAGGTATTTTATTCTTTGTGATGCAGTCCTAAACAAGATTGTTTTCTTATTTTTTCTTTCTGACAGTTCATAGTTAGTGTATAAAAATACAACAGATTTTTGTATACTGATTTTGTATCTTGCATATTTACTGAATCCATTTATTCTAATAATTTTTTGGTGGAGTTGTTAGGATTTTCTATATATAATATCATATCATCTGCAAATAATGACAGTTTTATTTCTTCCTTTATGATTTAGATGCCTTTTATTTCTTTTTTTTCCCTAATTATTCAGGCTAAGACTTCCAATACGTTGTTAAATGAAAGTGCCAAGAGTTGTCATCCTTGTCTTGTTCTTGATATTAAAGAAAAAGCTTTCATCTCTTTATCATTCAGTATAAAGTTAGCTGTGGGTCTGTCATCTGTAATCTTTATTATGTTGAGGTACATTCCCCTTAATACCTGCTTTGTTGAGAATTGTTATTATAAGTGGATGCTGAATTTAGTCAAATGCTTCTTCTGCATCTGCTGAGATGACCATGTGATTTTTATTCTTCATTTTGTTAATGTGGTATATCACAGTTTTTAATTTGTGGATTTTGAACAATCCTTGCATCCCTAGAATAAATCCCACTTGATCATGGTGTATGATCCTTTTAATTTATTGTTGAATTGGCTTTGCTAAAATTGTGGAGAATCTTACATCTATGTTCATCAAGGATATTGGTCTGTAATTTTTTTCTTGTGGTGTCCATGTTTGGTTTTGGTATCAGGATAATAATCCTGGATTCATAAGATGAGTTTGAAAGTGTTCCTCCTCCATTTTTTAGAAGAGTTCGAGAAAGATTTGTATTATTTCTTCTTTAATGTGTGATAACATTTAAAGATACCAGTGAAGGTATCTGGTCTAAACTTTTGTTTGTTAAGAGATGTTTGATAACTGATGGAATCTTCTCACTAGTAATTCATCTGTTCACATTTTCTATTTCTTCATCATTCAGTCTTGGCAGGATGTATGTTTCTAAGAGTTTATCCATTTCTTCTAGATTGTCAATCACAAATCTCTTAAAGACATAATGTCCCCAGGTTTTTGTGTTTGAAAACTGAAAGGAACTGGGGTGATTATGCTAGATCATCCTTTTGGGAAATGGGGTGAGAACTGAGTAGCTTTAAGAAGAGACACTGAAGAGTTCAGAAAATCAAAGACGTAGAGTTTTCTTAAATTAAGAATGAATGAAGGTCTTGATATGTTTTGAGAGACACTGCAACAAAGATCCCCGGTCTCTGAAAGCATCTCAGGAGGCGGTCAAAACTCAGAGGGAAATTAGATGTGGGTCATATAGAAATACTGGGCATTAGGCACAGAAGTACCTCACCTCTAAGACAACAAGTAGAAAATAGGCACCCATTCTTTAGGTGGGCCCACAAGTTTGGACTCTAAGTATCACTATCATTTCCTTAAGAGATATGTCCCAAAGGCCTTTTCCCCATGTACCAGACCCCACATAAGCCCCCAGGATCCTTGTAGACTTCAGGATAAGCTGGAAATTGAATGTCTCATAACCCTGCTAAGTGGAGACTCAAAGGCAGGTTTAATTTGTAATTTAGCTTAGAAAAACAAAGAGGAAAAATATGGGGGAAGGGAATCATCCCTCCTACCTCATATCCTTCTTAAGTGCTATCCAACATTTTATAGTTAAGGGAAGATCTGTCTAGAGATTGTTTTCATTTAAAGAAATAAGGTTTCTGCTATTTGACATAGGGACTGAGTAGAGGGTATATGGAAACTGGTGAATTTGGAAAAGGTTTTTGAAGTGGCCAAGTAGAGTTGGATCCAGGACTTCTAGGAGATGCTAAAGGCCTAGTTGAGAATGGAAATTATGACTCTTTGATGGTATTAGTCAGACAAATGGTGTGATTGTCTAGCAGTGCTCAGCCACTCTGCTGTAAGAGAAAAAATGGATTGCTGAATTTCTCCAAAGTTGGGGTTTTGCTGAGAAGGCACAGCAAAAGAGTACAAAAAGCAAATAAAGGTGTAGAAAAGAGCTTGTTTCTAATAATCAGCTGTAAGTTGTAAACTGGCTTGGGAAGGCAAATGGCTAAGAGGGGCTGATAGCCTGGGCAAGGGGGTGGATAAAAGCAGAAATCAAAAGCCTGGACTTTGGTTGATGCTTTTGCTTTGTTTTGTTAAAGTGAAAGAGCAGTGTTTCAGTCACTGTCATCACAGTCCCATATAGTAGAAGCAAAGGTCCCTTAAGAGCCTCTTCCAAAAGTGACCTAGGGACCTGAACATCCAACCAATAGAAAAAAGAGAGTGTGTACAGAACCTACACCGACCTTTAACAGATGGAGGTTGCACATTATGTCCATTCATATTTCCATTGATAAGGACTCAATTTCAACCTAAGTACAAGGGAAAGGCAACTTTGTCCCAAGAGAGAAAATTGTGTAACAAACATATTAACTCAGCTACAGCAGTGTGATTAAGGACATAAAGGTTTCTAAGGTGAAGCAAGTCTACACAATAAAAAAGTACCCAAGAATGTTTTGAGGCTATTAAAAGAATAATGTTTGAAGAACTAAAGGCTAAATGATTGGATGGATAGTTGTAAGATATGATGTAGTGTGTCACCTAGATTCCTCTCCAGCTGCTGATAGATAGCTCTCAGATATAGGCTGTTTTTGGAATTTCCTTGGCTGGAGAGAGTTGGCCCTCCCAAGGCTGTGTTGCTCTCTTGGGGAATCTCACATCTGATGACAGTTAACAGTTAAATAGAAGCCTGGCCCCCTTGCCTCAAGTTAGAACAACCCTAAAAGCCACTCTAGTATTGGAGTTGCCAGTGGGATTGGGGAGGTCTTCACTGAGACTACATCAGAACCCAGCTTCTCCCCCTACTGAGTTGTGACACCAACAACAATCCCCATAAACCTCTATGGTAATCTGCATCTCCAAATCTTCTTCATGGGAAACCTAGGTTGTGACAGAAGTCAGGTCTGCCTACAAAATTTGCAAGATCCAGGGCAAAATGCAACTTGTTCAAAACTTGGGAGCTTTAAGGTAGCAATAGCAGAATATGTAACCAAGTGTTGGGCCCTTTTAAGTGTGAACCTCTGTGTAACAACACAGGCTGAGCATCCATGAAGCTGGTCATACAACAGTCTAAATACTCTTTGAAAGTTCTAGTTGCAAGAGATAGAGTCAATAATGCAGGTAGGTAGGTCCCAAGATGTTGAATAAACAAGGGGAATAGATCAGGAAGGAAGATCATTGACAGAAAAGGGACTTGGAAGGTTTTAGTTAGATGCCTAAGCTTCATAAAGGTAGAACGCCAAAGTCTGGAAGTAATGGACAGCCAGAAGAGTATCAGCCCCACTAACAACCCTTTGGAACATGAGATCTGGAAAAATAAATTGCTGCACAGAAAGCAGTATCCTCTTTCAAGAATCAAATTCTAGTCAAGGCAATGAATAGTTAGGCGAGTTAGGTGCCTTTTTAAAAAATGTATAGACCTTAAATCACTAGATAACTGGCTAAAACATGGTTAATGTTCAACTACACAGTGTCTGCTTTCTACAGATTCCACTGTAATAATTGCAATGCCACCCCCTTCCCAACCCCCAACAAAACCTTGGCACTTGGGACTATGAGACGATTTCCTCTGATAGACCTTGATCCATTCATCTTATAAACTACTCTTGTAAGACCCATTAATTTTTCTTAATAAAAAGGGACTTCATTTTAATTACAGGGTTATATTTAAGATGGTGAATGTTTAATTGTAGGAGAGATTTTGGAGATAAGTGTTTTATTTTCTCTTGAGGATATGCTTATTCCAGTTTCATCTGTTGCTTACATTTTTAGTAAATGTACAATATATTGAAATTGTAGTTTCCAAGGAATGCTGTTAAGCTAATTATGAAAACAGTCTGTATAATACTGGAGTGTTGCCTCTCTGTGAGTCTTTCATTTAAATTACAAAATTGGTGCCCCTCTAATGCCTTTGCTTGGCCGAGACCACGAGAACCTTTGTGAGAGAGATTAGGTAAGCAGCAAGCATGATTTTCCCTCCTTTTGCAAATGAGAAAGGTGACCAATAACGTGTCCAAGGACAATAACGACAGGAACTGTCGCAGTGCTCAGAATCTCAGATTTATAATTCTCGTAGCTGACATTTGCAGTGTCTCCTTGGCAAATTTTTCCATTTTCTGCCACCAGAGAAGAGAGGAAACAATTGACCTTACTTCTTCGGAAAGGAAAGATCTACTTGTAAATATGCTACCTGAAATTCATGCAATTTTTTTTAAAGAACTGACATAATCAGTGAGCTTTATGCACAGCAGTATATGAATCCCTTTAAACTGTTGTCTTGCTAAGCCTGGATTAATTGTTATTTAGTTTGGGACAAACTGATATTATGTGTCCCTCATAGAATGCACTCAGGATGCAATATCAATTAGATAATATTTATGCAAAAAGTACTGCTATTGATGAAACGTGACCCTCAGAATTCATGTGTTGAAATTCTAGCCACAATGCGATAATCCTTCGGGGTGGGGTTTTGGGGACATGAGTAGGTCATGAGGACAGGACCCTGATAAATAAGATTAGGACCCTTCTAAAAGAGGCCCCAGAGAGCTACTTTGTCCCTTCTGCCATGTGAGGACACAATGAGAAGACAGCTGTATATGAACCAGGAAGCAGGTCCTCGCTAGATTTGAATTCACCAGCACCTTAATCTTGGACTTAGAGCCTCCAGATCTATGAGAAACTATAAGAAAAATTTTGCCATTCATAAGCTACCCAGTCTATGGCATTTTTGTTATAGTGGCCTAAACAGACTAAGACATCGATCAACCGGAATATAATGATAAAGAAGCATTCAGACAAATCCTAATTGAGAGACATCATGCAAAGCAACTCACCTGGACTTTCAAAAATGTCAGTGTCATGAAAGAGGAAAAAAGAAGGTGAGAGGCTTCTTTAGATGAAAGGAGACTGGAGAGGCATGATAAGTAAATGCAATCCATAATCCTTCGTTGGATCTTCAGTTTGAGAGAGATACTGATCAAGAACATGGTTGAGGGGCACCTGGGTGGTTGAGTCAGTTAAGCATCCAACTCTTAACTGTCTCAGGTCATGATTTCATGGTTCGTGGGTTTGAGCCTGATGTTGAGTTCTGCATTTAGAGTGTGGAGCCTGCTTGGGATTCTCTCTCTCTGCCCCTCCCTTGCTGGCTCTCTCTCTCTTTCTCTCTCTCTCTCTCTCTCAAAAGAAATGAATAAACTTGAAAAAAACATGGTTAGTACAACTATTGAAGTTTAAATATCGGCCATATGTTACATAGCCTCATTATATCAGTGATAAATTATCTGAGTGTGGATTTAAATAATGATTACATAGGGGCGCCTGGGTGGCTCAGTCAGTTAAGCGTCCGGCTTCGCCTCAGGTTATGATCTCACGGTTTGTGGGTTCAAGCCCCACGTCAGGCTCTGTGCTGACAGCTAGCTCAGAACCTGGAGCCTGTTTCAGATTCTGTGTCTCCTCTCCTGTTCATGCTGTCTCTCTCTCTCTCTCAGAAATAAATAAAACATTAAAAAAATTTTAAAATATAATGATTATATAGAATGTCCTTTTTCTTATAAGATACAAACCAAAGTGTTTAAGGGTAAAGTATCGTGATGTCTGCAACAAACTCAAATGGTGTGGTAAAATTTGTTTGTTTGTGTGTTTATTTACAAGACACACAGAAAATAAAAGAGGAAAAATTTGGCATACCTCTAACATGGGCAAATCCAGCTCAAGGGTATAGGAATGCTCACTGTACTGTTCTCGAAATTTTTAGTTTGAAGTTTAAAATACATACTTGAAAAAGTGCTAATTTCATAGGTCAACATGATGCTGTTGAAATCTGTATTTTGATTACTAGTGAGGATGACTATTTTTTTGATATTTTTCTTAGCAATTGATATTTATTCCTCAACCAGCTGCCCATGTCAAGACCTTAATTAGTTCATTTAAAAAATATTTGTTGAGAACCTACCACAAGCCAAGGACTGTTCTAAGCATTGTGGTTGCTGCAGTGAGAAAAACAAACAGTGATTCTGTCCTCAGAGAGCTTATATTCCAGTAGAGACAGACAGCAAAAAAATTTTAAAAATAATATTCAGTTGATTTTCAACAGGTATGTTTTCAGTGCCTATCTGGGCCAGGCACTAGAAATATAGTGGTAAATAAAAGAGTATTCCTACCCTGGTGGGGCTCACACTCTATTAGGAGGAACATAATAGATTTTTTAGAAGTCCAACCCCAGGTCTGAGTACATATCTAAAAGAATTCAAAGCCAGATCCTAAAGAGATATTTACATATCCATGTACATTGGGGCATTATTCACATCAGACAAGAAGTGGAAAGAATCCAAATGATAATTGACAGATGAATGAATAAAGTAAATGTGTGTGTGTGTGTGTGTACATACAACAGGAGATTATGTAGTCTTAAAAAAAGAAGGAAGCCCTACCTATCACATGTAATAATACACATGCACCTCAAAGACATTATGCTAAGCATAAAGTACAATAACAAAGGACAACACAGTATAATTTCACTCATACAAAGTATATAAAAGTAGTCAAAATTATTTAAAAATGGCAAGTAGAAAGGCAGTTGTCAAGGACTGGGGGGGTGAGGACATAAATGTTTAATGAGAATATCTTCAGTTTTGCAAGATGAAAGAGTTCTAAAGAAACTTCTGTATTTCTGTGTCTGTTGTACAACAATGTGAATATATATTAGCACTACTAAACTGTACACTTGAAAATGGTTAAGATGGTAAAAAAAAAACATAAGACTATCAGATGGGAAATAAAACAAGTAGGAAGAGCTAGGAAGCATCCACTGGCAAGGTGGATGGAAGTATGGGCTCTAGAGGATGGAGTGATGAGGAATGGATTTGCTAGATTTAGGGTGGTCAGAGAAGCCTCACCAATGAAGTGACTTTTGAATGACGTTTAATCCACATGGAGAAATGAGTGAAGAGTGTTTCAAATAGAGAGGACAACAAATACAAGGCCCTGAGGTATATAGCTCATGTCTGGTATATTCTGGAAAAAGCAAGGAAGTCAGTGAGGCTGGAACAAAGTGAGTGCTGGGGCAAGGGATCAGTGATGGGGTAGAAAAGGCTTAGGGAGAGAGGAGGGCACAGACGAGGGAAAGCCTGGAAGCCATGTTAATGCATTGACTTCATCCAAGTGACATGGAAAAAAACATGAACAAGGCAGAAACAGGCAGAACAGTCTGGAAGCTATTGAAATAATCCAGGAAAGAAATAGTGGTAGGGAGAGTCAAGAAGGGTTGGATTTAAGATATATTTTAAAAGAAGTTACCACAGAATATCTTGACAAACTGGATGAAAAGGGACAAAGAAAGAGTCAAGAGTGATGTTGAGTTGGATGGAGTGGCCTTTATCAGTATGTGGGAGGGAGAACCAATTTTCATGTTTGAACACGTCAATTTTGAGATGATTTTTAGGCATCCATGGGTAGGTGTTGAGGAGGCAGGTGGATATGTAAGTCATGCTTCACCGTGTAGAGGATACTATTATCTATCCTCACACAGTCTTTTCTGGTCTCAGGCGACCTACTCTCCAATCAGTACCAAACTTCAGTGTGATTTGCTTAGATCTGTCCTTAAAAATTCACTACATCTCAAATCTTGTCACCCCACTTGAAAAGTAAAAACCCACCCATACAAAACACAACTTAAATCCCAACTCTAGTTACAACTATAATCGAAGATTAAATACTGGTAAAATCTAAGAAGTCAGATCAGTTAGAAAACTATTTGGGTGAGCTACCAGGGCTAGCAGGGGCAGACTCAGACCCTGGAATGTTCCAGGAAATCATTTGCACAGAACATATCAAAGGAAACTGGAAGTTTAAACTAATAGTGAACCTTGACATGTGTATAGTGGAGTTCAAAAGTCAAGTTTCCTCAAAAATAGTTCAGATCGGCCTCTCTGTCCAGTTCTCTTCCAGAGGTTCTCTCTAGAAATGGAATGAAGAAGAAGAGGTCCCAAGTGAAAAATTGAATCCCCTCTCGTGCCAGAAAATTTAGCCAAAAGAAATGCAACAGCTTCATACATGTTCTCTTTCCTTATAAATAAAATTTCCTGTGTATTCTAAATAATGTATACTAACATTTACATGCAACATGTTATACTCTTGGTTGTTTTTGCTGCTTCTGTATAAATATGAAATATATATTTGGAAAAACTCTAGCTTCCTCCCCAGCTTTTATATCATTTCTTCATAAAGCATGTCCAATTCCCACATTGTCTCTTCTCTAGAGTGACCAAGGCAAAAGGAAAACAGATAGAGTCATTTCAAAATCCTGTATTTCAGTGTCTAGCTAATAGTAAAATAATTCTAAGTTAGCTGATAGCTATCCTGGAACATTTGTTGTTTTGTTTTGTTTTTAAGTTTATTTATTTATTTTGAGAGAGACAGAGAGCAAGAACAAGCAGGGGAAAGGCAGAGAGAAAGAGAGAATCCTAGGAAGGCTCTGTACTGTCAGCACAGAGCTAGGTGTGTGGCTCCATCTCACAAACCATGAGATCATGACCTGAGCCAAAATCCAGATGAGATGCTTAACCGACTGAGCCACCCAGGCACCCCATGTTCCGGCACATTTTAAGTGCTTCCTGAGACATTTCAGAAACAATATCTTACTGTAAGAAATTGATTGGGTAAGTCAAAATAGGCTAATTTCTGTGACAGCTCCCCAAATCTCAGCAGGTTAGCCCAATAAAGATGCACTTCTTCATACACACCCAGTACCAATGCAGATATCCCCAGGTATCTTGCTTTCCTGGTTGCCTCTACTCCACATGGTGACTGAGCGATCCAGATTTCTTTCATGTGTTTGTTCTACCGTCTCACAGTCGTTAACTTGCAGTCATACAGACGGAGAGAAATAGGTTAGAAGATGGCCTAAGATGTTCCATGGGCAGGTCTAGAAGTAGCAGAAATCACCTCCACCTACTTTGTTTTAACAAGATCTGAGACACATGCCCACAAGTAATTAGCAAGAATGGCATAAATATAGACTCTTGTGCACACAAAAGGAAAAGAAAAGTATTTGGTTAACAAATAGTGTTCACTATGCAATAAACTCCTATGAGGTCTTTAATATATTTTCATTTAACATCTCACTTAAGCCCAAAACACATAATTGGTAAGTTTGCCCTAATTTTTAAGAATCGTGAAAATATGCAACCCATCATAAAATGCCTAACTTTCTCTTTTTGAAATTTCACAGGAAACAAGAAAACATTTTGTCTCCTATTGGGAACTCCCTTCCATTTATAGCTCCTGCACCTTAAGCCTTAGACCCCAGCTCCTTATAAAATGCCTGGAACCCAAAATGCTAGTGCCTTAAAGGAATTTCAGTGAGAGGATTTTGTGAGAGTATATCCTGCCCAAGATCTAGAATATCAGGTTTCTCATATGACCTGACACAAGGCCAAAAGAAACAAGTGGCTAATACAGAGACACCTGGGCATTGTGGGAACACCTTCAAGTCAATTTTTTTTCAAAGCCATTTACACTGAAATGTTTCACAACCCTCAAATTATAGAGAATAACATAAGAAGTTTCTGTATATCCTAATATTGTCAGCTTTAACTTTGATCATGTAATGAATACAAAACAATATCTCTGTGGTTTTAGTTAACATTTACTTAATGACCAGTGAAGTTGAGCATCTTTTCATGTGTTTATTTGCTGTTTGTGTTCCCTGTGCTTTGATCTCACAATTCTATATCCTTTCTCCATACTTCTATCGGGCCTATATATTTTTTCATATTCATTGATAGTCATACTGAAGTAATGCAAAAAGCTTCATGGAGAGCAAGCAGCCTTTCTCTTATTATCTCTAGCAATTTCCCTCTGGTCCCAAATTAGATACCTCACTCAGCAAAATAAAATCCTGCATCCAACCAGGGCCACACTTCAAAAAGGCAGCCTGGCAATCGCAAGTGTCCCTTTCTATTGGGGAATGCAGCATCAACATATTTTATCAAATTGCACACAGAACCCTCCCTAGGAAGAATTCTGATGATATCATTTTCTCCATTTCATTGTGTTTCCCAGGAAATTTTAATGCACCAGTAGTGTTTTGTATTTATTATAACCTGGCCTTTACTCAGAATCTTAATCCCAATTTGGGTTAGTTACTGTAATCCAAATTTGTGTTAGGAAGCACAAAAAATAGTGCAAGAAACCAGACAATATGTGAACAAAGAAGGGGTGTCAGTTACTGGTGATCTTGTTGTGCTGCTTGGTAAGTTTGTTTAAAAGGGGGCTATTGTTGGGGTACCTGGTGGCTCAGTAGGTTGAGCATCACTCTTGGTTTCAGCTCAGATCATGATCTCACTGTTTGTGGGTTCAAGACCCACATGGGGCTCCATGCTAACAGCATGGGTTGGGATTCTCTCTCTCCCTGTCTCTCTCTCTGTCTCTCCCCTGCTTGTTCTCTCTGTCTTTCTCTCAAAATAAGTAAATAAACTTTAAAAAATAAAAGTAAAAAATTAAAGGAGGACTACTGTTTGTGAAAGTGTTAGTAATACCTAAATAGAAGGATCCATTTCTAAAATGTGCTTTAAGCAAATATGCATAAGTACTTACATTTTATTATAAGCAAACATGCATCGACAACTTATATTTTATTAATGCTCAGAAGCCCTGGTAATCCAGATTTCTGCACCTAAAAATGCAGAAAAGGCAGGTAGCACAGAATGCTTGATAAAGTAGTTGCCTTGTCAAAGCCTCCTTTTATTCTTTCTTCATATGAACACTCATTTTATATTTGCTTTTCAACATGAGCAGATAATACTGTAACATATTTGCCTTCAGGCCAACTAACTTACCTAATGAGACAGATGTCTACTTGGCAGATCATTGAAGGTCACACCAGCTTAGCCATTTTGCAAGAATCCTGTTTTACAATGACAAGCTTCACTCTTGACAGGAAAGGATTTAAGAAGATGCATAGCAGATTCAGAAGAACTTTTTTCTACAGACACCACTCCAATTTTGTTCCTTAAGTCAACACAACAAAACACACCCTCTTACCCCAACTCATTTACCTTTGATGATGTCTTTGGAAAAAGCAGAGGAACACAGATGAAGCCGGTGCTCTTACTGCTCATTTGTGTGCAGCACTGTTTCTTGATAAGGAGAGATGAGAAAGCAGTTTCTCTTAGAGGAGTTTTAAGATCAAAAAATTCTACTTAGATGTGACGGATATTAAGGTGTAAAGCTTTCCTCAACCTTCTTAGGATCTTGAGCTGGGTCTGAAACTTAAACTGTCAAAGACAGATTAACAGGACAAAAGCATACACATTTATTTAATATAACTTTTGCATGTTGCAGGAGGCTTCATAAGGAAATGAAGACACAAAGAAACAGACCTGTCTTATGCTAGGTTTGATGAAAACTGAATAGTCAGGAGGAATATGATAGGTTAAAGAGTATGAGGTAAATGTAGTAAGTGGGGGAAACTTAGCAGTGCCTGTTTGTTCAGATTCTTCTTGGCATTCCTTTGGCTTCAGAGATGAAAAAGCTCCTTTCCTCTGGTTTTAGGGAGGGCACCTCTTGCATGAGGGTTGATGATCTGATTCAGGTCTGAGTGACCTTCCCGTTTCTGCCATTTTCTCAAATTCCTTCAGCTTAAAATGTCTCATAAGCCAAGGTGCTAAGTTTTGAGGTAGTGTGTGTCCTAGGCTCCATCAAATAGGACTGTATAAGTTGAACTAACATGCAAGCCACCAAGCTCCTGATACACCTCTGAGTCTCCTATAGATCTTCCAAAGTTTGGGTTTCTTTCTTCAAAGTACTACATCCTCAGCATGGTCCTCTGTCCACTGAGCGATGACTACTTGGACTCAACCTGGTGAAGCCCTGGGAATTCTGGCCTAGGGCCACAATCATCCTGAGCTTGTGAGGAGTCTATCATAACAGTGTAATTGTCCCCTGCCTGACTATGACATTCGGTGCTTGACCAACTCAGACTTGTCAATAACAATCAACCAAAAATGAACTTTCATTGGAAGAAAAAAGAATGTGGAATCAAGTGTAGTTTCATACCACTTCTTTTTCAGAGTGTTAGGTTTTATCATTTTTGTCACAGATGGTATGTGCTTTGCTTCTTTATTTGCTGAGGCTGCCATACCACACACTTAGTGGCTTCAACAACAGAAATGTATTTCTCACAGTCCTGATGTTTGGAAGTTTGAGGTCAGTGTGTTGGCCACGTGGGTTTCTTCTGAGGCCTCTCTCCTTGGCTTGTAGAGGACCAACTTTTATCTCTATCTTCACATGGTCTCTCCATGCATGTCTATGTCTCAGTCCCCACATTATATGGACACCAGCTATTTTGGATTTGGCCCTATCTGAATGACCTCATTGTAACTTAAATTCCTCTTTAAACACCTAATCTCCAACTACAGTCACATTCTAAGGTACTGAGGATTAAGACTTCAACATGTGAATGGGGGTGGTGGACACAATTCAGCCCATAACAATTTCCAAGTGATTTCTAAAATATTCTCATATATTTTAAAGCAATGAGTTTAGGAGTTCTCTTTATTATGATAGCATTTATGAAAGATGTTCTACGCAATTCTAGTCCTTCCCTCTCTCTTCTGACTTTTTGCCTTCTTCTTCAAATTCTTTTTTCATTCCATCAGCTAAAGTTGTATTGGTACTGTCACACCAGGGGATTATGATACCACACTCCCATCGTGCTAAGAGTAATCCACATCTTTTTCTTTTTTAAACTTTTTTAATGTTTATTTATTTTTGAAAGAGAGAGAGACAGAGTACAAGTGGGAGGGGGGCAGAGAGAGAGGGAGAGACACAGAATCTGAAGCAGGCTCAGGCTCCGAGCTGTCAGCACAGAGGCTGATGCTGGGCTCGAACCCACAAACCACAAGATCATGACCTGAGCTGATGTCGGACACTTAACCAACTGAGCCACTCAGCCACCTTATTTGTCTAACTGAAATAAAGTCACTTCCAATGCACTTCTCTCCTTATTTTTCTAACAGAAATAAAATCGCTTTAAATGCTGACGATGAGTTCCTTACTGCCAATTTTTTAAATGCATGTACATGTTTCAAAATGTCATAAAGCTCTCTTCTTTGGCATAAAAATCACTGGTTTATCAAAAGTTTTAGTGAACGAAGTTAAATGAAGTTAACTCTTCCAAATTATTTTTATTTTTTTTTGTTTGTGTTTCCTTCAGGGCCTATAAGTAGATGAAAAGATGGCTATTAATAAAAAAAATCCAGAAACACACCCATTTATCTTGAAATTATCAATTTCCCTGAGAAGCAGAGCATTAAGTAGTATTCCTCAGCATACTTCACTTCTTCACCCTCTCACCTTCTCCCTACAAGAATGAACAACAGTCATCTGGCCGTCTACTGTAACTGAATGCAATGGTCCGAATGTTTATCTCCAAAAATTCAAATATTGAAATTCTAATCCTCATGGTAATGGTATTACCACCTCCCAAACTTTGGGAGGTGACCAGGAGATTGGGATTAGTGCCCTTAAAGGGGTGGTCCCACAAGGCTCCTTAGCCCCATCTCCCACCATGTGAGGTCCCAGGGAAAAGAAGGCCATTTATGAGCCAGGAAGAAGGCTCTCACCAGACACAGAACCTGACTGTGTGAGAACCCTGATAGCAGACCTCCAGCCTCCAAATCTGTGAGAAAAAATTTCCATTGTCTATAAGCTACACAGTCTATGGTATTTTGTAATAGCAGCCTAACTGAACTAACACATCAAGTAATCTTATAACTGTATTGCAACTAGTCTAACTGAGAGAACTAAACTGGACTTAGAATGTAAATGGGCCATCAAAAAAGGACAGCCACAGGAAGATCTTGGAAGGTGCTGGTTAACTCAGCCTTTGTTATGCCAAGGTAACCAACAGTCTACCTGATAGAATGACTCTGATTTAAATTTAACATAACAGTTAAAAGGTTTGGAAAATGCCCATTAAATATTCATATCTCCATGTCAATACTACAGTGTGTTTTATTTTTCTTTATAAAACACAATTCTTGCAGTTTCCACCGTGTTTCTTGTTCTGTAAGAGGAAGACTTAGTAAGGTCAACCATTTCCAGCTCCTGGGTACTACCTCTTAGAAACTCATCAAAGTGCTTCCCTTAGGGAATTATCCCCCAAATAGTTATATCGAAAGCTATTTCATGCATAGAAGATGTAAGTAGCTCAAATTTTTGTAAATCAGGTTTCTTTTTTTATATGTTCAGAATTCCCACTTTTAGTTCTAACTGATCAAAAATTGACTCTAGGTATCTAATTAATTGTTTGAATCACTTTGCCTCTAATCATATTGTTAAGAGGTTTAGGATTTGTTACATGCTATAAGGGGCTACAGGAAATTTCTTAAAGTAAAACCATTAAGTGTCGCACTATATTGAAAGAATGATATATCATGTCAATAAAGGGCTTGTTCCAGTAATATGATTATAGTTTAAGATTGTAAGATACATTATTACTACTTACTAAACCATTAAAAATACCTACAGATTCAGCAAACAACACTGGAATCATACTATATGGTGAAAAGCTGAACATTGATTCTTAACTACAGCCTCCATCCCAGTCTGCTAAGGGGTTTCAGATTGGGGTGGGGTTGGAAAAGAATAAAGAAGCCAGGACTTTTCATACTGGATATTACAGTGTATAAAAATAAACCATAAAATAGCACAGTATTCGTACAGGTTTAGATGGAGAGACAGTACTGCAACAGACCCAACTGTATATGAGGATTAAATATATAATACAAGTTGTAGCTTAAATCAGTGTTAAAAGATTTATTAATCAATACTTATTTTTGGATAACTGCGTAGCCATTTGCGGGAAAAAATTCAGTTGGAGTTTTGTCTTTTACCAAAATGAATGCCAGAGAGATTAGAGGATTAAAGTAGAAAGAACGAAAGGAGTGTACAAAAGCAAATAATAGGCTTTAAAACCTAAAGATAGTTTAAATGCTTTTTAAATAGTCAAAAGGCTGATGTTGACTTAAAACATTTTTTTAATTGCAGAACATTTTTAAAACTCTCAAAACACAAACACTATAAAAGATAAAGAACAAACTGAAGAAAATGTTGGCAACCAGTATTTGGCAAAAGTTTAACATAGCAAGAACTTTACGTATATCTGGGAATATGAGGATGTGAGAACCATGTGCCTAGGACATAAACAAGCAACTCAGGAAAGTGAAATATGAATCACAAACAGATGTATAGCACAGAGATTGTGCGCAGAGCTCTGGAGACATACTGTCTCATCCAAATGTCCTTTGCCAGTGGTTAACCATGTGACCTTGGACAAATTACTTGCATCTCTGTGCCTCCATTTTCTCATGTCTTTGTTCAGGTCAGCTAGACTTCCTTAAATTAAGGTTCAGTTCTACAGAAGAAATAAAAGATTTTTGGTTAACATAAAGCTTTTCAAATGTTCATATCAGAGCACTTACTAACTTTGAAACACTTGGCACAATCACATTTCTTACTTTAATCAGGTCCAATAGAGACAAAAGTATTCAAAGATAATCATTTGAGCAGAAATAGAAATAGAGTTCTTAAATTTCTCTTTTTTGAGAATTTTGACATTTGAACTGTTGGTGATTCTATGTCAGCAGTGCCAGAGCCATTTGATTTCACTTCTGTGTTTCTCTATTCCTTGTGTACCTGTTGAGAATGTCATTTCTTGGGTGAGGGTGAGGGAAGGAAGGAAGTAGCTTGTCAGAAGCCAATGTGAAGATCTACAAGTTAAGTAAGCTTTCCTGCCACTGGCTTAGACTTGGACTTGGTAAGAACCCTTGGGGATTTATTCCATTCTCTCCAGATAATAGCATCTGTCCCAGCATGGGCTTCAAAGTTCAAGTAGATTGCCAGGAAGACCAGAAAAGACTTCTTCATTTCCTTCCGTGGAGTCTTCAGAAGAGCTCTGACTCATTAACAGCAACACATGAATTGGACTCTGAGCTCACAGTGGAGTGATAACTTCTGATATTTGACAATTCCCATTCCGTATCTTGATGCATGTAAAATATACTATTTAAACTGAACATGATATTTTTGCATTCTTGCTATGCTTCAGCCCAGATATTATGTCCATTCCACAATATGTTGAAGCACGGGAACTGCTCAGATTATTGGTGGCTAATGCTGCACAGAAAATTCATGAGCTTTCCAAACAGCCAATATTTACAAAGATTAAAGTAATAAAAATGTTTTTCTACACAAATTAAAGATGCCATAATAGTTAGTAGATGTCATTGATTAAGTGCTTTTACTATTTGCCAGGCACTGTGTTGAATGCTCTATATGCATGAACCTTTTAAAAAAATTATATATCTATAGTCTTCATATCAAATCAAATGCCAAACCCAATCCTGCCAAACTGATTTGGATATTCAATCTCAGTCTTTATTGAGGTACACTTCTTCCCTGTGGGGTTTCACCCAACAATGAGCAGTTTATGTGACTTCCAGGAAATGGGGAACAGCTTCTCTGTTCTTCAGTCCATTTGTATTGCTGCTGGTATAAATTCTAATAAAATAGCTCAAACGCTTTGGTCTTTTGTAAACAGACAGCCCTTGCATCTCTGTGCCAAGCCTGTTTGTGGGAACGTTTCACAGCCAGGAGTCTGGGTGTGTGGGTCCAGTCTATGAGGAGCACCCTGGAAGGGCCTACTGCTCATGCTGCCTCCAGCCACAGCTGCCACTGTGGACCGGAGCTCAGTTTCCTGCTTCTCTTGGGTCCCAAAGATCTAGAGGTCCTTCCCACCCTGGAAAAAAAAATCTCTCTCCTTAATATTTCTGCTTTCCCTTCCTAATATATTCCCCACAATGAGCTCAAGTTTACACACACATAAAAAAGCCAACAAAGTTTCCCTCAAATCTATTAGGTTCCCTGCCTGGGTCTAAAAATAAAACTGCCAAAGACAGATTCATCAGAGAAAACTGTACACATACACTAAGTTTTACCTGACAGGGAACTTTTGTGGGGAAGTGAAGTCCCAAAGAAACAGACCAGACTGTTTTATGCTAGGTTTGATGAAGAGTGCATGGTTCTGGAGGAATATGAGAGGTTAAGTGTAGTAACTGGGGGAAACTTAGCAAGGCCTGTTCAGATTTTTCATGGCATCCCTTTGTCCTTGGAGATAAGGATCTCCGTTCCTCTGGGGATAGGGAGGGTACTTCCCGCAAGAGGGTTTTATGACCTGTTTCAGGGGGGAATGGATGAGGGAGAACAGAGTGACCTTCTGCCATTATCCCCAACTCCTTCAGCCTAAGATATTCAGTATGTCAAGGTGCCATATTTGGGAGTGGCATGTCCTGATCCCCATCACAATAAAAGGAAACTGTCTTCATACCTATCCCACCCTCTCCACAGAAATAAAGGAATTTGATTGAAGCCACCCAGGAGGGGAAGAAGGATGGAGGGCAGAGGAGGAGGAAAGGAAGTAAATAAAACTGTAACAGTCCTATTCCTGCTGATTTCTATACAATAAGGAAAATGAAATATAAATTAGTGTCACATATATTACCTCATTTAAACTCCACAATAACCCTGTGAGGTGATACAATTTTTTTTTTCACTTTACAAATGAGAAAACTGAGGTTGAAACAATTTAAGTGCTCTGCTCAAGGACAGATAGCTAGTAACTGATGAAGCCTAAGTTAAAACAGATCCCCTCAATTCTAGACCCCCTATAATTAACTACCACAAACACAGCCTCTTTAGCAGAAATATTATATAATTCTTGGAATAAAACTTTGATCCTAAAAACATGCTTGGCTCATAAAAGATGCTCAAAATTACCAATTCAGTAATAAGTAAACAATGCCTTCTTAACACCATTTTATTTTTCCTAAAATGTCCTCAATGATTCCCAAAACAAGTGTACCCAAAAAGTATTTTGTCAGAGAGCAGCCAATTTTAAATACAAAATTTATATAACACAACATTTCATGGAATTTGAGCACTTTTGTAATCATCAACCAAGCGTGAAAAGATTGTCTGTAAATTCATTTTAGCTGCTAAAAGGAATACAAAAAGGAATCAGTTTCCAAAGGTCACTGCAAATACTGGTCAGAGTGGAAGCAGAACTGAGTTCAAAGCTATAGTTATCTGTGCACTATACAATACAGTGAGGATTTTGTTTATTCACAGGAAGAGAAAAAGACATGAAGTGACTCCCTGATACTGGTAGCTCTTTCTTTTTTCCCTTTTTTGAGTTTTAAGTACTTGTCTTTTGAGAAGACTAAAAGAAATTGATAATTTTATATATTAAGAAAAGGTAAAGGGGCATCTGGCTGGATCAGTCAGTAGAGCATGTGATTCTTGATCTTGGAGCTGTGAGTTCAAGCCCCACATTGGGGAAGGAGCTCACTTTAAAAAAAGAAATAATTTTTTTAAAGGTAGAGACTAAAGAGAAAAGTAGACACTTGCTCTCTGAATTTTCTATTCATTTGCACCCTCTTGGGAGAAGGCCTGTAAATTATACAAGTTACTGCTGTTTCATTGTCTATTATTTCTTTTAATAAATTGAGTTCCAGTCTGGGTAGGAAAATCCTTCTCCCTTGGCTCCATGGAGATCTCTAGAGTTCCAGGAAGCACTGGAAAAGGTTCGCCATTTCAGTGGCTGCATCTGATTGGTCAACAAAGACGGAAATTGTTAAGGTAGATAATTTGCAAAGAATTTTCTACAAATTTCTCCAAAAAATGCTCTGTACATATTCAAGAGTTGCTGTGTCAAACACATCAAATGCGTCAAACACATACCTTCCTGCTGATACCATGCAGCACTTACACCAAGTGCCTAGCAACTTCTGTAGCACTTTTTTTACTTTTAATCTTGGTTTCAGCATTCTTACAGATGGAGAACAAGTACAAAATGTAAGTAAGAGTTTACTAGCTTTCAAGACTTCTCTTGGGCTAACATCTAAATGTATGCTAAGAAGGGAATTAGTAATAATCTACCTTTTCAGAAACAATTTTTAGAGTTTTGTGCTATTGCTGTTTGTTGTATTGAAAACCTAGATTAGGAGAATTCACTCTAAATCTTTTCTTTTTTTATTCTGCCTTTCTTTTTCTTTTATCCAACAGCACTTGTTACCTTCTAACTTACTGTATAATTTAGTTCTTTATTACACTTATTACACTTATTACACTTATTGTTTATTATCTCCGTCTGCTAAAATGCAAGCTGCAATGTGACAGTGATTTTTTTTCTTTCACCAATGCATCACAGAACTCTGGGACTCCTTGCAGATTGTAGGTGGTCAATAAATAGTCATTGAATGATTGGAAGAGTGAACACTTTCTGATTTGAATTAGATGATATGTATATGTATGATATATTAACTGCCCAAGATGTATCATAAGTCTTACACGATTCCATATCATGAAATTAGCTTATAACCTGTTGAGATTTTCTCAGAAATTAGAAGACTGGGGAAAGCAATATCAGAAAGATAAAAATGAAATCTATATATTTGAAGACAAAGTCCCCATGGTTCACATATTAAATGGAATCATCATATTGAATTTAACAGCAGATTTGACTTAAAAAACTAAATTAATTTTGATGTGAATAGAACTAGGTATCCATTGTTGATAGTAAAAATCATCCTATGAAATAATTATCAATTGGATCTTTAAAGGAGGGTTTAAGTTGTTCATTAAAATATTGTACTGGGACACCTGGATGTCTCAGTCAGTTGAGTGTCTGACTTCGGTTCAGGTCATGATCTCATAGTTTGTGAGTTTGAGCCCCCTATCAGGCTCTGCAATGACAGCTCAGAGCTTGAAGTCTGCTTCAGATTCTCTGTGTCCCTCTCCTCTCTCTCTCTCTCTCTCTCTTCTCCTCTCCTGTTTGTGTTCTCTCTCTCTCAAAAATAAACATTAAATAAATAAATAAATAGATAAATAAATAAATAAATAAATAAATTGTACTTTAGAGTTTCTTTTTTAATGACGTATTTGGATTATCAAATTTTAGAGTTACTACTTAGCCTGGGATGTTTGTAACTTGACCAAATTTCTCAGAAGACATATGTCTAAATTGTACATCATATATTTTTCTTTAAAGATACTACCAACCAGAATAGGTTTGATCATCTTTGAATTAATACTTTATATAAAAGGTAGTGGATTGCTTTTGTGGGGTTTTTGTTTTGTTGTTCTTTTTGGTCACTTTGGTCATTTATCTATCTATCTAGTTATCTATCATTTTGACCCCCTTCATCCTTTTCTTCCACCCCCCACCCCACCCCCCATCCCACCTCTGTGACCATTAGTCTCCTCTCTTTATCTATGAGCTGGCTTTATGGTTTGGGTTTTTGGGGGTTTTGTTTTTTAATTTCACACATAAAAGAGATCACATGGTATTTGTCCTGTTCTGTCTCATTTTTTTTTTTTTTTTTTTTTACTTATCAGCCAGCTCTTGAAGGTCTATCCATGCTGTTATAAATGGTTAGATTTCACTCTTTTTTAAGATTGACTTGGCTCATTATCCATTCATGTACCAACAGACACTAGATTGTTTCCCTATCCTGGCTATTGTAAATAACACTGCTTTGAAGTGGAGGCAGGGTGCCGATATCTTTTTGAGTTAATGATTTCATTTCCTTTGTATAAATACTCAGAAGTGGAACTGTTATATCATATGGTAGTTCTATGTTTTTTTTTGAGGGACCTCCACACTTTTCCTTAGTGGCTGCACCAATTTACATTCCCACCAACAGTGCATGAGAGTTCCCTTTTCTCCACATCCTTGCCAACACTTGCTGTTTCTAGTCTTTTTTTGATTGTTTTGATTTTCTCCCCTTTTGTAAGGAAAATTACTTTAAAACTAACTGTAGGTAAAAGAGCTAGTATGGACAAATAAAGTCAGTATGGAGATTGTCAAACTTTCATGTGCCAAAGAATCAATGACGGAGACTATTTCAAACGTAGCTTCCTAGGCACTACTCCCAGAGAATCTTACTCAGTGAGCCCCTGAAATCTAAATTTATAACAAGCTTTCCAGATGATTCAGAGAACATATTGAGAAATACCTGTTTAGCAAAAAACATGAGCCTGAGATCAAACATCATAAATTTACATTGGTTTTGTCTAGTTTAGATTAAGTGAATTATAATTTTTTAGGTGACAAACCCCAAATTCCCAATATATGTTCCCAGTTGATTGGCATATTTCATTTGTTTAGTGGTTGTTTAATTATGTTTATACCATGATCTATTGGAAATGGTATGGGAGTCTGGCAGAGCTTGATTCAAACCTCAGTTTTCTTGCTTAATTAAACAATTTTGAGAAAATTACTTAATCTCTCTGATTCTTACAATTTCTGTTTTATATGAATAATAGAGCCTAAATCCTTGCTGAAGATTAAAGGATTTACCAGATGTAAAGTAATTAATTCAATATGTAATACAGTAAAATCCTGAAAAATACTCAATTGGGCTATGAGAATTGTTTTTTTTCAAGTATTGTGTTGAATACTCCTATTTTGGCTTGATAAGCATTTTTTGTTTTCATTTATAACAACTATTTGGGGTTTTTTTCAGCCTTATTGAGGTATAACTGATGAGTAAAATTGTAATATATTTAAAGTGTACATGGTGTTAATTTGATATGCATACATATTGTAAAATGATCCCCTCCAGCTAGTTAATTAACACATCCATCACTTCACATATTTATCTCTCTCTCTTTTTTTTTTTTTGTTTTTTTGCAGGGCAGAAGGGTTGAAAACATTTAAGTTCTACTCTCTTAGCAAATTTCAATTATATAATACAGTATTATCAACTATAGTCATCATGTTTTATATTAGCTCCTCAGACCTTATTCATTTTAGAGCTGAAAATAGGTACTCTTTTACGAACCTGTTCCTATTTCCTCCCTGTTACCTCAGCAGTTCCGCTTCTCGGTAGACATCCAAAGAAAATGCTAACTAGATATTGAAGAGATATCTACACCTCCATGTTCATTGCTCAATTATCCACAACAGCCAAGATATAATAACAACCTAAGTGTCCATCAATGGATAATAAAGTACACACACATACACACCAAGAGAGAGAATGGGATATTATTCAACAGCAAAAAAGAAGAAAATCCTGCCATTTGTGATTTGTGACATGGGTGGACCTTGAAGGCATGCTGGTAAGTAAAATAGGGCAGACAAACAAAAACAACACTATCTGGCATCAGTTACATGTGAAATCTTAAAAAAAAAAAAATCAAACTCATAGAAACAGCCTATTTTGTACTTTATGTGTTTCAATTGGGGAACTGCTTTGTTTTATGACCATGCCAGTCATCCACCTATTTGTTCTCAGATAAATTACCTTCTCCCCCTAGCTCTGCTTCATATCATAGGGAGCTAATCCCTACAAACTATTTCCCAGACTCCCTTGCCAACTGGCTTCTGGCTATTTTCAGACTCTGAGAGGCACTGAGAGATTAAAAGGTGACAGAATGAGAGAAAGGGAGGTTACCATTCCAGTAAGATCTTCTCTGGGTCCCAGCTGCTGAGACTGCTACTTTGGGCTCTGGTAAAATAAAAAATTAAAAAATTAAAAAAATTATATCTTTTCCCAGTGTCCTCCACCCGTCCTATGGTTGTGATTCTCAAGACTGCCTCACTTTCCCCCATGAGTTTTTTCCATTTTAATGGAATATAGTGTTTTTAATACAAATAGTTTTAGTTTTAAGATTCGGAAGTACTTTTAAAAAATTATATACTTTTAATAATAATAAAGGTTTCATCTTCTAATATTTGTCCTATGAAGGGGCTTTCAAACCCAAATCACTTTCTTAAGGCAGAGACAGTCCATATAAAGTAAGAATTTAGGAAATATTAATTTCTTCCATTCTTACAAAAGAAAAGAACAGTGGCATAAAATTACATCGCCTCCTAAAATCAAACTTTATTTTTCCATCACGTGATATACTATTATTTTTTGTTTTAATGTGGAGATGGAAAACTAGATAAAGATTTTCTAACTTTGTATTGTATAATCTTTCATGAATATATGGGATGTAAAGTAGACATGAAGTTGAGTAGATACTATCATAATGTTAACTTAATTAGATGATCTGGATTTTTCTTAATTTCACTATCTGTGTAATCTTATGAAAATTTACTGCTGGCTGCTGGACTTAGCATATAAACTGTGTTTGAACCATAGCCAAGGCTGTTACATTTTGGCATCCAACCATTCACAGTTTCATCCTCTCTGTAGCCCAATCTTAACTGAAATTGCTACTATGTAAGTTTGAGGGTAGAACATTTTGAAAAGTAACCCAACACATTCAGGAAGTACAGAATTTCCCTTGCAAAAAGCAGTATAGATTCCATACCAAGATTTCCGATAAATTTTCTATAATTTTTAACTAATAATAATAAAATATCAAAGCTGATGGCCACTTAAGTTTGAATACATTCTTCACTTCTCTTCCCACCTCGTTTTAGCTATATGGTGTCAACTTTACATTCTTTTATTTTGTGAGTCAATTGGCTGATTTATGTACATATATATGTATATATACACACACACATACATACATATATGTACACACACATACCTAAATATGTATACATACATACATATACCTAATTTTACTACTTTTGTGCTTCCTACTTTTCTCACTCCTACTTACGGTTCTCCTTTCCACTCAGTCTCCGTTAACATTTCTCATAGGGCTGGCTTAGTAGTGATGAACTTCTTTAATCTGTGTCTAGGAAATTCTTTATCTCTCCTGCTCTGAAAGATAGCCTTGCTAGTTAGAGTATTCTTGGTTGCACATTTTTTTTCTCAACATTTTTTCTTTGACTATATCATGACACTTCCTTCTAGCCTGCAACGTTTCTGCTGATAAATTGGCTGATAGCAATATGGGATTTTCCTTGTATGTAACTGTTTTCTTTTCTCTTGCTGCTTTTAAAATTCTCTCTTTATGACTTTTTTTTTTTTTTGCCATTTTAATTATTATTTGTCTTGGTGTGGACCTCCTTGTGTTGATTCTCTGGGAACACTGTGCTTCCAGGATCTGGATTCTGTTTCCTTACCCAGATTCAGGAGGTTTTCAGCTATTGTTTCCTCAAATAAATTTTCTGTCCCATTTTCTCTCTCTTCTTCTGGAATCTGTAAAATGTGGATGTTATTCTGTTTGATTGTGTCACTGAGTTTCCTAAGTCTATTTTCATTTTGTATTACTTTTTTCTCTCACTTGTTCAGCATGATTGCTTTCCATTACTCTGTCCTCGAGGTCCCTGGTTTGTTTCTCTGCTTCTTCTAGTTGACTATTTCATCCAGTGTGCTTTTTAAAATGTTTTATTCATTTTGAGAGACAGACAGAGAGAGTATGTGGGGGAGGGACAGAGAGACAGGGAAAGAGAAAATCCCAAGCAGGCCCCCAACTGTCAGTTTAAACCCCAACACAGGGCTTGATCTCACAAATTGTCAGATCATGACCTGAGCTGAAATCAAGAGTCAGATACTTAGCTGACTGAGCCACCCAGGGAACCCCACCTAATGTTTTTTTAATTTCATTATTAAGCTCTTCATCTCTGATTTGTCCTTTTTTTTTTTTTAATTTCTTTGTTGAGAATCTCATTTATGTCCTCCACTCTTTTCTCAAGTCCAGTGAGTATCTTTATGACTTTAAATTCTCTATCAGCTGTACTACTTATCTCCATTTTGCTTAGGTCTCTTATGATTTTGTCCTTTTCTTTCATTTAGGACATATTCCTCTGTCTCCTCATTTTGTCCAACTCTCTGTATCTGTTTCTGTGTCTTAAGAAAGGCAGCTATGTCTTCTGCTCTTGAAAGTAGTGTCCTTATGAAGAAGAAGTCCTGTAGTGCTTTGTGGTGAATTGTTCCTTGTTCACCAGAACCTGGCAATTCAGGGATGTCTCCTATGTGTGTTGTGTGCACCCTGATGTTGTGGCTGAGCCACTTTTGCCTTCAGTTCAGTCATCTGTAATGGCTCTCTTTGCCTTATGTGGGCAGGTTTTGGTCCCCTGTGCTGTTTGTGGGCCAGTCTGGGGCCATCTTGCACTTGAGTCAAGTTAGACCAGGCATTTGCCAGAGATACAGTAGCACTGAACTGCTGGTAGCTTTCCCTGTTTTGTAACCTGAGCTGTAATTGGTGGGTGGAGCCTGAAGTCAGACCAGCTGTTTGCCCCCAGCCCACTGCTGGGGCTGCAGTCTAACTGGTGTGTGGTTGTCTATCCCTCTCCTTGGGGCAGGCATCACTTTGGAGTGTTGCTGGCTCCAATGGTGGCTACTTACACACTGCCAGGCTTGTGGCACTTCTTTGATGGGCTCCATCCAAGAGTGTATTGATGAGGGTGAATCTGCAGAAGCACTTGGGACCAGGACCTCAGTGTTAACAAGGTTTGTGCTGATCCATGCCTCTTCCTAACTACATGCTACAAAACTAGAAATCAGCCATAATAAATCTGGAAAGAGCACAAACACATTACGGTTAAATAACCTGCTCCTAAACAACGAATGGGTCAACCAAAAAATCAGAGAGGAAATTTAAAAGAATAGAGACAAATGAAAACACAATGGTCCAAGATCTTTGGGTTGCAGTAAAAGCTGTTCTTTCTCCTCAGTGATTTTCTAAATCGGTGGGGAACTCATCTGCTGCTGCTTGGTGGTCAGAAGCTCCTTCTCTTGTTATCATTTGTAAGCCAGACTTCTTTGTACAATTGTCAAACCATTCTTGCTGGCATTAAATTCTCCAGCTCTAGATCCTTCACCTTCCTTTTGCTTTACATTGTCATATAATAACTTCACTTCTTCTTGAATCATATTAGAATCTAAAAGTATGCCTTTCTTATATACCAACACTAGGCTGAAATTTTGGTGAAAAGAGACAGTTGTTGATGTTCACTATGGACCTAGTTTTCTTAGCCAACAGAAGCTGGTATTCAAATGACTCTGCTGAGAAACATAATTTTTTTTTTTTTTTTGAGAAAGAGACAGACAGATAGAGCACAAGCAGGGGAGGGGCAGAGAAAGGAGGAAGTACCAAATCTGAAGCAGGCTCTGGTCTCTGACCTGTCAGCACAGATATCAATGCAGGACTGGAACTTGAAACCCCAAGTTCGTGACCTGTGCTGAAACTAGACACTTAACTGACAAGTCTATATAAGCCATCCAGGTGCCCCATTGAGTAACATAAATTGAAACTTCAATCTCCTCTTAATTTATCAACTTGATACATAGACTTATATAAGCGTCTCCTAGAGAAAAAAACGTTAATCTCCTGAAGAGTTCAAGCACTTAAACAATATATGTTTAGAACAATAGTGAGACACCACCATATACCCATGAGAGTGTTGACATCCCAAAACACTGACAGCATCAAATGCTGGTAAGGATGTGGAGCAACAGGAATTCTCATCCATCGAGTGGAAATACAAAATGGTACAGACATTTTGGAAGACATTTTGGCAGATTCTTACAAAACTAAGCATTCTCTTACCATATGATCCAGCAATCCCTCTCCCTAGTATTTACTTAAATGAGTTGAAAGTGCTTAACTCTGAAAAGCTTGCACTTGGATGTTTATAGCAACTTTATCAGTATTTGCCACAAATTGGAAGCAACCAAGATGTCCTTTGGTAGGTGAATGGATAAATAAACTATTGTATATTCATACAATGGATATTTTTCAGGGCTAAAAGTAAATGAAAACCCATAAAAATAAATGGGGGAAACCTAAATGCATCTTAATAAGTGAAAAGGGTACATCTGAAAAGACTACATACTGTGTAATTGTAGCTGTACGGCACTCTGAAGAGGCAAAACTATGGAGACAGGAAAAAGATCAATGATTTCCAGGGACTAAGGAGGAGACAGGATAAATAGGCAGAGCACAGAGGATTTTTAAGGCAGTGAAACTGTATGATACGGTATGACACTATAGTGGTGGATACATATGAGAACCCACAGAATGTACAACACCAAGAATTAACTCTGATATAAACTGTGGACTTTGGGTCGTAATGATGTGTCAATATAGATTGATCAATTGTAACAAATGTACCACTCTAGTGGGGGATTTTAATAGTTGAGGAGGCTGTGCATGTGTGGGTATAGGGAGTATAATGGGAATTCTACTCAATTCCCTATACTTTCTACTCTATTTTTCTGTCAACCTAAAACTGCTCTAAAAAATAAATTCTACTGAAAAAAAATGTAAATATTTGATTACCAGGGAGGTCAAATCAAAGGGAAGGAAAAGTTTAAAGCTCTTCCTTTGTTTTTGAAATAGAAACATGTAGACCAAATTTACAATGCACAAGAAGAGAAGGAAATAATAACACTCATTAAAAACCTACTTATGTAATAATAATAACATATATATAACATATATAATAATAATTATACATATACATACATATGTACATACATATACAGGTACATAAAAGTATAAATTATTTCAAAATAAAAAGTTTTAAAAGTCTATATATCTTAGGAAACATAGTCAATGGTATTACAATAATATTGTATGGTGATAGATGGTAGCCACACTTGTGATGAGCATAGCATAATGTATAGACTTCAAATCACTGTGTTGTACACTTGGCCCTAATGTAACATTGTGTGTAAAAAATACTTCAATATACAATATACAATATATATGTATTTATATATATTTATATGTATATAAATTTATATAAATCCATTTCATAAATACAGAAATTCAGGCCCAGGATTATTAAGTCACACATGTGAGGCCTGCTAGAAAATGGCTTGGTCAGAATTCCAGGTGTTTTGTCTGCTGCCAAAGCTCCTATTCTTCCCCTCGGCCACACTGTGTCTTCCTAGAGGCATTATTGACACAGTCCTGGTGTGAGACCCTAGGAAAGCAACACTGGGATTTCTATTTTCATGTTTACCTTTTTCATTCAGATAGCTAATCAATAGAAATGAAAAGGTGCTTGAACTGTTCCTAGAATTTTATTCTCCATTGAACAGATACCATTCAAATATAGCCAATACACCTTGAATCCCAGAAAGTACAGTATCATGGACAAATGAGTAAAAAATTAAGATGTTCTCAAAAAATAAGTCAGATCTATGTTTCTTTCCAAAAACATTGAATCTAGGGCACCTGAGCAGCTCAGTCGGTTGAATGACTGACTCTTGATTTTGGCCCAGGTCATGATCTCAAAGTCATGAACCCCCACGTTGGGCTCTGCATTGATAGTGTGGAGCCTGCTTGGGATTCTCTCTCTCTCTCTTCCCCCTCCCTCCCTCTCAAAATAAATGGATAAACTTTAAAAAATTGAATCCAAAATTTATATGTGAAAGATAGAAAATTAATATAAAAATCTCCCATTTATTTTATCTGTAGAGCAAAAGCAGCCACTTTCACTTTTGACACTATCTACTTATGCCAAATTAAGTTGTACATTAATTATAGCCTTTTCATTAAAATGAGCTCAGTTTGAAGAGTTTCTTTCCTGGCAACTATTAACTAGGAAAGTTCCTCCTCTAGTATCTCAAATGGTACTTTTGACCTATTCCAGTAATTTCTTCTTTTATTACATGTAATATAACCTCTAGACCTACAAAACATTAATTTACCCATTAATTATTCAACTACTATTGAGTATTTACTGAGTACCAAGCACGATGCTTTTCATATTTCTGAAAATAACCATCAAGCTACTTCCTGTATATGGTAGTTTGCATGATGTCAAGACCCTCTTAAATTTCAGATGGTTGGTAATAAAGTGGATACAAGATACAGCAAAAGACTTTCCCAAGATTAGTTAATGTTAAAAGGATTGGCAGTGAGTGTTTCAATACATTTTTATTTCAGTAACAACTTCATTTGTCTCTGAAGATACAGCGTTACTTGGAGAACACTGCAGTGATTGGAGAGAATATGCATTCTTGTGTGGAGGAATACCTCTGGGGAGATTCTGGAACCTGTTTAAACATTTGGAATAAAAGCCAACATTGGATAAAATGCTTACACAATGTGGGTGTTCAATAAGTCAGAGTCAGAATCTTACAGATGAAAGGGACCTTTGAGATCAAAGTAACTGACTGTGATTGACATTATTCCCTTCTGAAAACACATGGAGAGTGTACATTAGCCAAGTGAATTTTCGTACATTTATTACCATAGAGTAAAATCTACCTTCTGGGGCACAAAGCAAGAGTCTTTAGGATATTCCTATAATTTGAGAAATAATGCCACATCATTTCACTTTCCATCAACTGGAAACTATTTTGCACAAGTCTGACATTACCTCTACAGCTTTAGATGAGAGTATTCAATAAGTTTATCACAAAAGACTTTTGACTTTTTAATCCACATTATGAATCTCCATCTCCTGAAATCACAGCTATTAAAATTATTTCACTAATCAGTGATATTTGAATTTAATGTTCTTCTCCCAAAGCCTTACCGTATACCAAATAGAGCTGGCCTACTGTTCTATCTCAACCATAAAACAGGATCAGATAATGAGGTTTAGAGCTCTGCTGGCTTGCGGTGAGTCATGTGTGTTTTCAGGTAAATGGAAAATCAAGAGCATCTCTGAAGAGATGCTAGAGGGAAAAGTCAGAGTTTCATTGGAAAAAGCCTTGACCCAAAGACTATATGTGAAATGTCACAAAATTTATTTGGATTGTTTAGCTCAGTATTTTAGTAACACAAAGGCAACTAATTTCATCTCATAGTTTCTACTGTCATGCTAGAAAAATGCATACTTAGGAGATAAAATTTGCCAGCCAGGAGTTTAGAGCCAGTTACCTCAGACTCAATTAGAGGAAGAACTTTCTATGGATACATCATTGCTCCCACCTACAATCCTGATCATATTCAATCGGGCTCTAAAAGACAAATACTTGTTTGAAAAGTTTTAAGCAGGAGGTGGCCAATGTAAATATACATAATTACACTTTAAGCTGTTAATTAAAAAAATTGTTTGCTTAAATATGTTCTGAGCATCAGCCTTTCATTGAAAGGTGATCTGAGTATTTTCATTAATAGCATCTCCCCTGAGCTAGACACTGTCTAAGAGTTTTCATATTGATTCATTTACACCTCACAACAACCCAACTTGGTAAATACTACTATCACAATTCCCAATGTACAAATGAGGAAATGGAGAATGTAAGTAATCCAGCCAAGCCCATGTGGCTAAGAAATGACAGAGGAGAATTCAAACCTAAGAAGTCTGGCTCCAGAGCCCAGAGCCCATGTACTTACCAGCTATGTTATGCTGACTCTATCATACACTTTGCATATTATAGATGCACCATACAGTTTATAATACATCACTTGTTGTGTGCTCACTGGGTATCAGGTGCTGTGCTGAGCTTTTTATGTGATTTACATTGCTTTATTTCTAACAAACTTATAAGTACTACATTTAACTGAGGAGGAAACAAGTCCAGAGAGGCACAGTCCTTTGTTCATTGTCACATTGCCAATGAGTGACAGAAATGAGACCTATCCCAGGTCTGGCTGTGGCCAGAGCCTGCAGTGTAACAGCTTCACTAAAGAGTTTTGCAATTATTCATTAAGAAAGGGGACAACGAATCCCTTATTGAAGTATGAAGGGACAGGAAAAAATGCCCAGACTATAGGCTGATGATGTTTTTTTATGACATTCTCTCCATAAATCTTGACAGTGAAGTAATTCTAAAGCAGAAGGACATTGACACAAAGTCCCAGCCCCCTCCTTTTATCGCTGAGGATCTGAGGACCGGAGAAGCTCCAGAACTGTCTCAAAGTCATGGAAATACAAAGTCAGAACCATCCAGTCTCAAGCTTTGTTCCAGAAACCTATGGCACTTTTGGGGCATGGTGCATCTCCATTCATACAGCAATTTGTATTTTAAGTGGGTACAATTGTATTTATTTCTAAGATACTTTTGTTTTTTGTGTGGAACTCAGTCTCCCTCCTTTGCTGAAAGCTCTATTTTGGCTGTATTATGGAAGCTGAAAGGTCACTTTATTCATGCTTGCTGAAACATTTTCAATGACTAGATAAAAATACTTATGTTTACACTGTTTCCTGCTTTTTAATGTCTCCTCCTGGATTAAAAAAAATTCATTTGCAGTCCTATTCATCTCTCAAGATATTGTTTTATTGAAGAAAAAAAAAGATATGCTCCTTAAACAAAGCCTATAAATCCTCCAAGCTTTTAGCTGTGATTTTTAATTCAACGAAAGGAAGAAAAGAGATTTAACTTGAAACAATCACCCTTTTCTTCTATTCTTTGTGTGACCCAAGTTCATTTCTATGCCAGTTCTCGGCATACCTCACAACTCCACTTCCTCCCTTTAGCCTTTGTGATTCTGAGGTTGTTGCTTCCCTGTTCCCAATCATTTCTGGGCCAACTGCCATGTTCTTCTGTACCTTGACCCAGTGTTCTTGCCTGGGTGGAGAGACTGGATGTGGGAAGCAGCCTGTTCCTTTGCTCAGCCAGGAGATTTCTCTAATCCTTTGGCAGTAAACAAAGACGGGAAACAACAATGGCAAATATATGGAGGCTATAACAAGGAGAGACTCATATTTCCCAGGGCAACTGCCTGATTGATGACTTAACCTGACTTTCTTTCTGAAGATTCAAGAATATAGATTGGTGCTTCTTTTGTGGCAGTTTGGTTTATTATAATGGGAACAATGGCGCTTATAGCTTGGAAGAATCATCATTTGAATTTAGGTGGCATTTCACTATGTGAATCCCCAGATTTTAGACTGACAGAGAAACAGATTATTTACGGTTTAGGTTCTAGATGGAAGGAGGGAGGTTGGGAGAAAGGGTGGGTGAATAACCAGGAGGAATTTCTTAGGCAAGGGACTCAGTTATTCAGGTGTCCAGAAGTTTTGTGGGTAGATGGTGAGAGTTGGAAAAGAGAGAAAAATGAAGGAGTGGTTGATCAAGAAGGAGATGGTGTGGGGACAGAGGACATCCTGTCTCTACCTGAGGCTGATGAAGATCCTATATGCTTCTGTGTCCTGGATGCACTGGGATGCTTGCTGGTCCCCTCAGTCTCTCATTACAGGGCAGGTCTCCATGAGTCTCCATCCTCATAGAGCCCCAGGGTGGGAGGGGATCTGGAGGGCATGAGAGGTTCTGTTCCCTTTGGTATTTTATAAATGAACTTGGATTTAGATGACTCTCTGTCTTCAGGATGTGTCTGACTGCCTTAAGTGGGATGGGCGGAGCCATCAATCAGATGGCGTTTGTCAGAGGCACAAATTACCAGCACAGTGCCTCACAAGCGGGGCCTCGTGTTCCCTTTGCAGAGGTGTTCCCATTTAGAAAATGTGAACTGAAGTAACCTTGCAAGATAAAGTTCTCGCATCTAATAGATATTTGATCCTTCTGTTTTCTTTTTATAACTTCAGGAATTTTTTTTTTCTCCTTCTTCACATGCTCTTGCCTATTACTAAGGAATCGAGACTTTTGAAATGTCACTGTCAGCATTTTCAGGCTATGATTTTCCTGTCTGATTAACAAAGGCCTCTTGTACTTTCCCTGTTTTCAGAGAGGTGAGTGCACTTGATTTATTCTTGATGCTCACATGTAGCTTCCAACCTCAACCTCCCACTGCTGACTTTCTGAACTTGACCTTGGGATGGTCTGGAAATTGAATTTGTCTATTTAGATAAGCAAGGGATGAGTGCCTTTTTGCTGTTTCAGTCCTATCAAGAGAAATCATATGCAAGCTGGATCACTTCTCCTGCACCTCTAACTTTTATTTTAAAAGTACCTCACCTTCACCTTTCAGACTTGGCACAGAATATTCACCAAATGGTCCTCTTGCTCTAGTATGGACTGAAAAACTGGCAAAGAAAAGCCAACAACTGGAAATTTTTCTAACAATAATGTCTGGAATACTTTAGAATCATAACATCCTGCTTCCTTAAGTACTTAACCTGCCAAAGTCGATGAGGTGGCAGTTTTACACACATCATCTCATTTCATCCTCACAACATTGTGAGGTGGGCAGCCCTTTTTCTAGATGAAAATCTAAGGCTCACAAACTGATGATTGCTCACAGGGGTCACATAGATAATATGTGGGGGAATAAGATTCAAATATCAAACTGTTTGATTCCAAAGCTTTCCACTGCAGAACACATGAGTCGGCCTTAAGCTGACTGTAGTCCTTTCCTCACATAGCAACACCCTCTTTCAAAGGAGAGAAATTAAAATATGAATTGGTGAAATTTTACAATTTACTGAATAAGATGTTAAATTAAAGAACTACATAAAATACATACTCATTCTCTTTGTGGTATTATATAGATATCCCAAAGTGGCTTCAAGAGCCACAGACACTAAAAGGGTTTCTATTGAATTAAATACTTACTCTTCCTAGACTTTTAGACTTAGCTAAAATAGCACATTTGCCATAGAGATTGCAGAAGCTGAAGGAAAGTCACTTGCTCCATTTAAGCACTCTTTCTATGCAAGTTTCTTGGCTTCTTATTTTATAATGTATTTTGTTATTTTTTTATATTCAATTTAGTTAACATAAGTGTAGTCTTGGCTTCAGGAGTAGAACCCAGTGATTCATCACTTACATATAACACCCAGAACTCATCCCAACAAGTGCCTTCCTTAATGCCCATCACCCATTTAGCCCATACCTCCAACCCCCATCCCCCCACTCTCACAACCTTCAGGTTGTTCCTTAGAATACCTGGGTTGGTGTGTCTGCCGAGGGTGAGTATACCATTGCCAGGAGAAGAGAAAAGGCAAGTAGGATTCACCAGCTCCTACTATGGACCAGGCCCTAAGGGTTAACCACTGTTGACTGAACACATAAGTAAGTCAATATGGTTTATAAAACATGATTTTAAGTTAGTATTTACACAAGATTTTCAGAAGGGAAGATTGATCATATCAGGCAACACTTTATATATTTTTACTTATTTAGCATAAGGATGCCATAGTGAAGTAATTTTTCAAAAGCACATTACCTTGCTCTCAAATGTAATGCTTTGCTATTAAAGCTCTAGAGACCCTTGTTGAAGCTTTAATTAACCAGTTTGCTTAAAACATGAGCATCATACTTGAGGCTGAATATAACAAAGTGAATACACTACCACATATGTTGTTAGAAACCTGCTTGTTTGTTTGAGGGGGAGGGGAGTGCTGTCGACATTTATAAACCACTTGCTGATAAAAAGAAACACTGCTTTATACGGCAACATTGAAATATGTGCAATAGAAATTTCCACTGCTGCTATCTATTTCCAGTAAATGAAGCCCTCTGTTCATTCATGTTGTGCTTGATAGTTGTGAAAAAAAAATCATTCCCATCCAAGACTCAAGCACACAGGGACAAAATAATTGCCAGTTTCAAGAACAAAAGAGCAGTTCGAAGCCATTTGTTTGAAAGTGGACTTGTTATACCAGAGTTCTTACTGGACAAATTTCTAGATGAGACAAAGGCCTTGAAAGGAGATAGAAAGTATGTATTTGGTGTCACTACATCATTCCAAAATGTGTTATTAGGCTTCTGAAGGTAACAAAAGGTGATTTTTTTCTGCCCTATTTCTGGTTATATATGTTCTCTTATAAAAAGGAAGCAATTTTGCTGTTTCTAAGGTTATTTCTTTTGAATTCCTTTCAGCTGTATTGTACCTGAATTTAATAGTAAATGTGGCAAGAAAAAAGCTCAGGCCTTAAGACTTGAGGACAGAATTCTAATCCTAATTTCCTGTGAAATATCAAAGTCAGATAGAGCTGTGACTCTCAGATGTCATGAACATGATGGTAACATACAGTCCCTTGGCAGCTTCTAGCTTCTTTTTCTCTTAATGTGAGTGAGTCACTATGGATTCAGTTCAATTTTTTAAGCCTATATATTTTTAAATCATAGGTTCTGCCTGATAAACTCAGGAAATGAGTCTGAGAATTAGAACTGATAAATAGTGATATTTTCCACAGGCATTTCTATTGTTCTCTTGGAATTTGCTCATTGGATATGTACACTACAAGTCCCATCTCATTTTTAATTCCACAGATTCTAGGAGATTCAAGTAGATTACATCATGCAGTAAAATTAATTTAGAAAACAAGAAAACCTTGGATTAACACTAGATTATATACATATATGTTGTTTAAATTATAAATAATAGGGACGCCTGGGTGGCTCAGTCGGTTAAGCATCCGACTTTGGCTCAGGTCATGATCTCGCATGTGTGAGTTCGAGCCCCATGTTAGGCTCTGTGCTGACAGCCAGCTCAGAGCCTGGAGCCTGTTCAGATTCTGTATCTCCCTCTCTCTCTGACCCTCCCCTGCTCATGCTCTCTCTCTCTCTCTCTCTCTCAGAAATAAATAAAACATTTTTTTAAATTTTTTAAAAAATAAATTATAAATAATGAAGAGTGAAAAATCTTCCTCTCTTCTTTGTCCCCAGGCACCCAATTAACTACCTGTGTAAATAATTTATGTTTTCAGAACTTCTTTATTCATAAGTAAGAAAATACAAACATATATTCATATGTCTATCTTTTTATAAAAAGACAACATATAATACATGGTGCTCTGGACCCTATCTTAGAGAACCTGTCCTTTCAACATTCAGGAGGCTTGGGCATTTGTTTTTAAAGCTTCATAGCATTGTATTATATGAGTTACCATAATTTATTTAACCAGTGTTTTAGTGATGGACATTTATTTCCAAACTTTTGCTTTGACAAACATTCTGCGATAAATAATCTTGTACGTCTTTTTTAATGTGCAAATATATGCGAAATTTAGAGTGCTACATATAGAATCCATGGGTCAAAGGATTACATTTCCAATTTAGACACAATCTCCAAGTTGCCCTCCATCAATGCACTGTGTTATGAAACTTTCAGCTTTGTAACAATCCAATAAATGAGAAATGGTATCATCTGCCTAATTTATATTTCTCTTATGAATGAACAAAGCTGAGCATATTTTCAAATGCTTAAAAGCTGCTTACATTTATTTTCCTGTAAACATTATCTTGAAATCTTTTGTCCATTTTTTTACTGGACTGTTTTTGTCTTATCTATTTCTAGGAGTTCTGTATATATTAAGGAAATTAATACTCTGTAATATGAATTACAAATGATTTTATTTCTCTTATTCCAACATTTAGCTTTTGTTTTTGCCAGTGATGTTTTGCCGTACATATTTATTTTTATGCTGTTAATTTTTTGAATCTTTTATTTTATGGGCCTAAATTATGAATCATAGTTAGAAGGATCTTCCTTCCTGCAAGGCAACAATATAACTCTTCCATGATCAGACATATTTAGTTATAGATTTTTAGTGAAATTACATACCAGATAGCATAATAGACCAATTTGGAAGTATAGCAATATGAACTAGAGTTTTCACAATAAAAGTAGTAGTGTAGTAAATAATATATAATATGTAAAGTACTGTCCGCAATTTCTCTTGTTTTCATAATTGAGTTTTATTCATAATTGAGTGCTGTGTGAGTGATAGGGCATATATAAGCACAAAAGAGAAAAAGAGAAAACCTTACACATAAAAACATTCAGTAGAGATTTGGTAGTTTAATAATTTACTGAATAAAAATGATGTCCCCAAGATAAATGTCTTAAAGTTCAATTATCAAATTTCATAATATTATTTAAAAGAGAAACAAATAATGACATTATTGGCATATTGTCTTTTTCATATGGATTGGAATTTATTAGCTTCTTTAAATTTTATAGTTTCCATTCATTATCAGTTTTCACAAATTATTATTTCTTAAATTTTGCTTTATTTGGCATGAGTTAGAAATATTCATAACAATAGGGTGCATACCTCTCTAACAGTTACATACTGCAGTCAGAACTTGCTAATGTTGGTTTTCTTTGTTAGTCTTACATTCTCTGAAAAAAAATCATGTGGTTGAAAAAGATCAGATATAAAGAGAAACCAGTTGACTCCTTGATGTCAATGCTCATGAACCATTGAGATCTTCACAAGCCAGACATCTTCATCATTTGCTGCCAAGGACTCTGAATCAGCGAATAAAATTTTTATTTCATTCCCAGTGGTCAGTCATCCCAGGCTGGATAATCTGAATATCACTTCTGCTTACAGGGGAAAGAAAGTACTTTAATAACCATGGGTCTAGATGTGGTCTTTGGCTTTATAGGACCAAAAATTCAATTTTTCCAGTTCACTGAGAATGGATAGTAGATTTATTCTATGCTATATACACTTGCTGAGCACTTATTGTTAATCTAGATATCTGAGATATTGATATTTACTACAAGAATCATTCTTGTCAAGGACTCTGAAGCATAAGTTCACTGGTCAAGAATACTGTCTCTTGAATAACACTGGTAAAATACTAGCATATTTTTAAACTGTAACTCATTTCTTCCTGAACATTAGCAAAATGTTAACATAATCCTGTGGATAGCCTAGTTATAAACTGCTCTATTAGGTTTAAGGTTTGATTTGTTTCTTTTTATTATGTTTGTTTTTATGTATATATGTTTGTGTCCTGGTGTAGTCTTAAGGTTTCCTCAAATGGGACTATTTATCCTCAAATGTTTCAATAACGTAGAGATCATCTTTTAGGAAACAGCCTGTCTGCAGATAGCTAAATGAAAAAAAATAATTAAAAAAATTTTTTTTAATGTTTTTTATTTATATCTGAGAGAGAGAGATGGCATGAGCAGGGGAGGGTCAGAAAGAGAGGGAGACACAGAATCTGAAACAAGCTCTGGGCTCTGAGCTGGCCATCAGCACAGAGTCCGATGCAGGGCTCGAACCCACAAAGCATGAGATCATGAGCTGAAGTCGGCCACTTAACCAACTGAGCCACCCAGGCGCCCCAAAAATTAATTTTTAAAAGCCAATTTCAATCTTAATTTTGAGCCCCACAAGAATGACTTTTGGTAGTCCCACAGAGAATATATAAGGACTCATTCTCAAGCCTGTTTTACCAATATAAATTTTTTGTATCATAACATAGTCTATAATAATCATATGCAATTATAAATCTTTTAATATAGTATAGGGGCTCCTGTGTGGTTCAGTTGGTTAAGCTACCGACTCTTGATCTCAGCTCAGGTCTTGATTCAGGATCATGAGTTCAAGCAAGCCCTGCACTGGGCTCTGTGCTGGGCGTGGAGATAGATAGATAGATGTCATAATCATTCCAGAACTCATTATAATACATACTTAGTAATAGATATTTAGTAAGTTAAATTAAATGCATCTTAAATTTGTGATTAATTTAGTGTTAATTAGGGATGGCTCAGTTGATTAAGCCTATGACTTCCACTCAGGTCCTGATCTCACTGCCGTTGAGTTGGAACACACCCTTCCCCACCCCCCACCCCACTCCAGCCCTGCCCCTCTGGCTCTGTGCTGACAGCTTAGAGCCTGGAGCCTGCTTCAGATTTTGTGTCTTCCTCTCTCTCTGCCCCTCCCCTACTTGCCCTCTGTCTCTCTTTCTCTCTCAAAAATAAATAAAATATTGGGGCACCTGGGTGGCTCAGTCAGTTAAGTGTCCGCCTTCAGCTCAGGTCATGATCTCGCAGTTTGTGGGTTTGATCCCCCATGTCAGGCTCGGAGCCTGCTTCAGATTCTGTGTTTCCTCTCTCTCTCTCTCTGCCTCTGCTCCTGCCCTGCTCGTGTTCTGTCTCCCTCTCTTTCTAAAAAATGAATGTTAACAAATTTTTAAATAAATATTTAATTATTCTAAAAATTAGTGTGAATTAATGTTGTTATTGGGGTATTGTAACCAGTGGAGAGATAGACAGGAATCATGAAGATAGAGATGAATAATCTGCTCTGACATGCAATTTAAATGGCTTTACTAACACTCTCTGCCCGGATTTACCCTTGTTTAGATCTCAGTACAGATCCCCTAAGGAAAAAGTTTCAGCATTCTGAAGAAGCTTTTAGGAGTTTATTGCCCCCTCAAAGTCTAGGATATAGAGGAAGAAGGGGATAGGAATTCTTCCATAACGTTATTGATTATAAATATGTGCAATTAACATGTGAGTAACTTTACAGGTCACAATTCACTATTATATACATTAGCCCATTCCATTCTCAAAACATTCTCCCTTTGAGGTAACTTTTTTCATCCCCAGTTGAAACAATGTAGAAACGAAATCACTGGGCCAAAGTCATATTACAGAGTACTTAGTGATGTTAAAGAATATCAAACACGTGGAGCCTGGGTGGCTCAATCGGTTGAGCATCCAACTTTGGCGCAGGTCATGATCTCACTGCTTGTGGGTTCAAACCTGTTTCAGACTCTGTGCTGACAGCCTGGAGCCTGCTTTGGATTCTGTGTCTCCCCCTCTCTCTGCCCCTTCCATGCTCATGTTCTGTCTCTCTCTGTTTCTCAATAATAAGTAAATGTTTTTTAAAATTTAAAGAAAATACTAAAAAAAAAAATGTCAAACACAAATCTTCAGGTTCCAAACTCAGTAGCCTTTTCAAGGTCATTTTACAAATTCATTTTCTAATAATTAGTTGACCTTCTGAGGTAGGGGCAGAGAGAGTGTCAAAATAAAAATACAAAAGAAAATATGGTTTACAATATTATCTTAAAACCCAGAAATTCAGTTAAACAATTCATAAATACCATCTTTCATTAGACTAAGATGAGGTTTTAAAATTTTGGGCTGCATCAACCAAACTTACTACTCTTTTTCCTTAGCTTTCTTCCTCACAAGGAACCAGAAAAGTTAGCTAGAATAAAGGTCAATAGCTATTTAAAGAAAAATAGGGAAGAACCTCTAACCTGAAATGAATTGTGTACATACTTTACCTATTTATTAGAACATAAGAAGTACCTAGTTGAATTGGATCATCAGTATTCCATCTGGCCTTTAATTTTGCCTATGACAGTAGTTCCAAAAGACATTTATGATAAACTACAATGCCTCTGTTTCATGACACTGTCCTCAGACACTGGAGGCTTTACAACATATTAAAATTCTTATCATCCATGAATCTATATATTTCCAAAAATCTTATATATATATGTGTTCTTTTTTATCTGTATTTAAGCTATCTTCTTCACCATTAAGGAACTCCAAATTTCTATATTCTAGAATTTTTCAAAAAATAAAAATAAAAAAAAATCACTATCTCCTATTTCATGGTTTTATATGTGTGATCATATTTTCCTTTGCCTTTGTCTTTCCTTACTGAAATATACTGGTCTTTTAAGGAGCAAAAATATTACTTTGGACCATGAAGTGGACACCAGCAGCAACCATCCCTGAATATAAAAACTTAGTGGGATATAGTCCTGATTCTTCTAAAAATAATAACTATTATTTCAACTTTCTATTTGAGCTTCTTTCCCCAGATATATTTTACAAGTACTTTGGTGTGGTGATTTGCTACCTACTTATACATCTTCCATTCCTTTATGTTTCACTGCTTATAAATTTTAATATCACCTGGAAATTTGGCAATTTTCCTTTATTCTTTATCCTAAAGTATTTGTTTACATATTAATAAAAAGTACATAATTGAGAAAGTGAAAAGATAATCCAAAGAATGGGAGAAAATATTTCTAAATCATATGTCTAATAAGGTACTTGAATCTAGAATACATAAAGAACACTTACAACTCAATATTGAAAATACAAACAATTGGGGTGCTTGGGTGGCTCAGTCTGTTAAGCATCTGACTTCAGCTCAGGTCATGATCTCATGGTTCGTGGGTTTGAGCGCCACGTCAGGCTCTGTGCTGACAGCTAGCTCAGAGCCTGGAGCCTGCTTCTAATTCTGTGTCTTCCTCTGCCTCTGACCTTCCTCTGCTCATGCTCTCTCTCTCTCTCTCTCTCAGAAATAAGTAAAAAACATTAAAGAAAATTAAAAAAAGAAAAGACAATCAAATTTGAAAATGTGTAAAAAAAAAAAAAACTTAGAATAGACATCTCTCCAAAGAAGATATAAAATGGCCAATGAGCACATCAAAAGAGGCTCAACAGCATTAGCCATTGGGAAAATGCAAAGCAAAACCACAGTGAGATACCATTTCACAAGCACTAGGTTGGCTAAAGACAGATAATAATGAGTCTTACTAAGGATAAAAAGAAATTGGAACTCACACTTGGTGAGACTGTAAAATGGCACAGCCCCTTTGGAAAGATTTAACAGTGTTAAACATAGGATTACTGTATGGCCCAGCAATTCCACTGTTAGGTATATATGCAAGATAATTTAAATGTATATGCATACAAAACACAAAATCTGTACACAGTATTCAGAATAGCATTTTTATGATATCCAGAAAATAAAAGCTACCCAAATGTCCATCAAGAGATGAACGGATAAATTAAATATGGTATTTCCATACAATGGAATATTATTCATCCATAAAAAGCAATGTAGTTAAATAAATATAGAAAGAGAGAGAGAGAAAGACAGAGAGAAAGAAAGAAAGAAAGAAAGATTGCAGTTCATGATCTGAAATATGCATGAACCTTGGAAACATTATGTTAAGCGAACATTATGCCAATTTAACACAACATAATGTATGATTTCACTTACAGGAAAGACCTATAATAGGCAAATCCATAGGGACAGAATTAGTGCTTTCCAGGGTCTAGCAGGATAGAGGAATGAGTGATTGCCAAAGAGTATGTGGTTTTAGGGGTGATAATGTAAATGTTCTAAAATTAAGTAGTGGTGATGGTTGCACAACTCTATGAATATACTAAAAACACCAAGTGGAGCATTTTTAAAGTGTTATTTTATGGTATGTGAATCATATCTCAATAAAATTTTTATATATTATATATTAAATAAAGTATATATATTGTTAAATATATATACATCATATATATACATATGTTATATATATACACACACATACACACATCTACACACACACACACACACACATACACACACACTAAAGCTATTCTCAGTACCAGTTTCTGAAATACTATTAATGGTTCTCCATGTGTTTCCTATTGTCAATCCAATAATGTATCTAATAAAAAAAGTTCTCTAACCTAACACTAATTTGGAATTTTCCATGAGGCATAGTTTCTCCTAAGTTTAGCATCAACAACAAGAACATCATGTTACAGAAATATCTAATGCTAAACATGAGGCACATACCTACCTATAAGTGTTTCCACTCTGGTCCAAAGCTAATGAAACTCTTTCTGGCTCAAATACCCTATATTTCTTACTTCTAGTTAAAAACTTGGCTTAGATAAATTTCGTAGCAGTGATAATAGTAAAATAAAATAGGAAAAAGTATTAATTAAATGTAAAGGGGAAATGCCAAGGCAAGGGCAAATACAGTTGTTGAACTCATAATTCAAGAGTAGAAAGAGACGTATGTTGCCTTTAGGGTTGTGTTTGTTCTCTTTTTCACTAAAAGAGAAAACTAGTCACAGATAATGTAAAGTTCTTCCCACTTCCACAGTAAATTAGTAACAAAGGAATCTAGGACCCAGGTTTTCTGATCCCTAGTCCAAAACTTCTTCTGTTCCATCATTATTTTATATCTTCTGCTTTTTCATATAACATGTGGAGGAAAATAATTTCCTATG
Organism: Hyaena hyaena; assembly: GCF_003009895.1. Classification (NCBI taxonomy): domain Eukaryota; kingdom Metazoa; phylum Chordata; class Mammalia; order Carnivora; family Hyaenidae; genus Hyaena; species Hyaena hyaena. The sequence goes on from NW_024080888.1 coordinate 2,203,559, forward strand.
GCCTTCCTAAAAGAATCAAATGAAATAACATGTGAAAGCAGATAACACAGTGACTGGCACATTATTAGAGCTCTATAAATGTCTGTTGAATTAGTAAATTAATCAATGTTTGGATTTTCTTTCCTTCCCTTTAGATGTCAACTTCCTTCTTTCCCAGTTTCAAATAAAGAAGAAAGAAGAAAATATCTTTATTGGTGGAAAGAAAAGCGAGGTACTATATATTCTTCTTTTCCAAACATATTAAGTGATTTACTTAAAGTCTCTTAATTGCCAAGTGGTTAAGGAAGATTTTACCTGATTTCATGATCATTAGATTTCTCCCTCCCACCAATTAAACTACCCTGACTGTTAAGATTTTAGCATATGGGAAGTATAAATTGTGCCACTTTTTAGTCAAAGACTTGATTTACTGTAAATCAAAAATTTTAAAGCTGCAATAATTCATATTGTAAATCTGAACTGGAAATAAGCCAGCAGAATCTGGGATACATCTTGGATACCCATTTCTTTGTCAAAGACATAGCTGAAAAAGCAGTGACCTTGAGGAACTTTCTTTCTCCAATACTTAAGCAAATGTAGTTGTGGTTTAGCCACACTTTGTTTTTCCAATCTAATTTGGGTTTCTCCCATTTTATAACCAAAAAGTTTACCTGATTGATGTGACGACTCAATGCAATGCAATGAGGAGAGGCTTTGTGAGTTACACAAGCCTGGATCTGAAATCTGACCCCCATCTCTTGTCCAATGTACAACATCAATAAGCTATCTAAACTGTTGAGGGATATTAACACCTACCTCACACAGTCATTGAGAGAATAAAGTGACGTAGTATAAGTAAATCATCTAGTTTAGTGCTGGGACATTCTAGGCAACTATCAGTTATTAACTTCCTTTCTTATCTCTCCTGTTAGGTATGTAATGAACATAGAATTTAACCCATTTACATTTGTTTGCCCGTTTCTCAGTCCTCTTAAGCCTTCCTTTACATGTGAGCATCCAATATCTCATCTTACTGAGAACCCCCACTCTTCAAGTGTAGGAACCATTACTCTCCCATTGAGCCACAAGGTCTTGGAAGATGAGGGCTGTATCAAAGACAGGGTGGGACTTGTAGCATTATCAGATGGTAAATATCTTAATGTTTCAATCTTATCCCTGGCAAAACTCTCTTTTGGTAGTAGTTGCTGTGAGTGCTACGTTAAAAGGATTCTGAAGTCATTGAAAGGAATTCAAAGGCCCAGTGTTGCCACGAGCATGGAGGGTTAAGGCAAAGGTGGCACTCTTGCCACAAATTACCTATCCTTGTTATGAACCTCTGAGGGAAGAGAATTATGCTAAATTAACCTTTGAAGTGCTGACCCTTCACCAGTAGCTAATGTCATTCTGCATATGTAGTAAGTCTTCATTTTGTGTGTCTCGAGTGGATGAATAAATAATTTACAAAGGGAATAATCAATCTGTGCCTGAAAATGATGAATCAACAAGAAAAAAACTGTGCAAAAGTAAAATACAGACTTTATAAAGCTATAAACTGTGAAGTGGATCCGCAAAATTCAAGGCAGTAAAGGGGCTGCCTATGAAGTTTTCTTTAAAATGTGCCAGAAACATGGGGCACCTGGGTAACTCAGTTTGTTAATCATCTGACTTTGGCTCAGGTCATGATCTTGTGGTTTGTGAGTTCAAGCCTGCATCAGGTTCTGTGCTAACAGCTCACTCTGTGTGTATGTGTGTGTGTGTGTCTCTCTCTCTTTCAAAAATAAAAATTAACATTAAAAAAAGTTTAGGGGTGCCTGTACGCCTCAGTTAGGCATCTGACTTCAGCTCAGATCATGATCTCTTAGTCCATGAGTTCAAGCCCTTCATCGTACTCTGTGCTGACAGCTCAGAGCCTGGAGCCTGCTTCAAATTCTGTGTCTCCCTCTCTCTCTGCCCCTCTTCCGCTCACACTCAGTCTTTCTCTCTAAAAAATAAATAAAGATTAGAAATAATTTAAAAAAATTTTTTAAATGTGCCAGAAACATGAAGGGCTTTCAGAAGATGGTTGGGTAGGAAGATTCTAGGCTCACCTTCTCCCACAGATACAACTAGAAAACACCCACATCGGTGTAAATAAACCAGAAAATGACCCAAAGACAGGAAGAACAGACTCTCCACAGCTAAATTCAGAGAAGAGTCCACTTTGAAGAGGGTAGCAAGGGCAGAGACATAGTTGAGCCAAACTGACCCAAGAGACTGTCTGTGGGATACCACGAATGCAGAGAGGGGACAGGAGCAGACCCCACACCAGGCACCCAAGGCATGGGGGGTCCACACTGGGAAGACAGATCCACAAAACATTCGGCTTTGAAAACATTCAGCCTAACTTCGGAGTTCTTAGAATCAATTGGGCTTAACACCTGGAACTCTAAATACATCAGATAAGGTACCCACCCCTCCTAGTAACACAGAAGCCCAGGGTTAAATGATACGTTATTTAATAATGCCATTTATATGCAGCATTAATTCCTCCCATCATGATGCAGACTACTTTAATTTGTTGTGTCCAAGTTGAAAGAGTTAACCCTGGACACACTTTCCTTAATAACAAGCCTTCCAGGATATCTCCAACAACATACCCTGAGCCATATGGTACTACTTTAAATGTTTTTTATTTATTTCTGAGAAAGAGAGAGAGAGAGAGAGAGACAGCGTGAGCAGAGGAGGGTCAGAGAGAGAGGGAGTTACAGAATCTGAGGCAGGCTCCAGGCTCTGAGCTAGTTGTCAGCATAGAGCCCAACGAGGGGCTCAAACCCACGAACAGTGAGATCAAGACCTGAGCCAAAGTCGGACACTCAACCAACTGAGCAACCCAGGCACCCCACTACTTTAAAGATGGGATAATGTGTGAGGATATAATAGGGTCACTGAAAATTAACTCTCCAGACATGGTCTACTAATGAACTATTGAAGACAGTCAATTAAGGGAAAGATATGAGTATTTGTTATGGAAAAGACTCTAAGCATAAATAGGAAGAAAGGTGGGGGGGGGGGGGAAGGATAGTAGAATGATTCTATCTCTTGCCCTTGGATAGAACTTTGTTGTTTCACAAAATGGACTTTTGTAAATATTTGGTAAATTGAGAATATGCTTAAGTGTAAAGGATCTTTGTTTTGTTGTCTCAATGTTGTCCTGCCTAGATAAGATTTCACTTAGAAAATCTTCACATGAGGCTACTTCCTTTCTTTTGATTTGGTATAGTCAGGACAATGGTGTGCTATTTAAATGTGTGAGGACTTAATTTTGTGATATAATTGTCTCTGGCATAAGTTTGGAAATTGAGCTTCTATATGCATGTTGAACTTCTGGTTATACAAAAGTGCCATCTATAGGTTGATAATAAATTGCGTGAATAGTTACGATTCTTGACTCTTTCAGAACTATACAGTTAAGGAATCTGTAGTCCAAGTAATGATAATAAGAGAAGCTTGGTCATGAACATCAAAGTCACTTATATAGGATTATGGGTAGTTAGCAGCAAAGAGGGACTAGCACCCAATATACTAATATTTGACCAAACTAGATTCAAACCCACTTAGTTCTGAGTGATTTGTTACATAGCAATAGATGACTGTACAAATAGATTAAATATAATATAAGTGTACTGATATGTTTTCAAATGTTGACTTTGACATGACTATTTTCATACTCTTTTTTCTCTTACCAGAATCTCTGTTAGTACTGTGTAATTTGAAGAGCAGAGAGAATTTATAACAACAGAGAAATGCCGCAGCTTTTACACATGATCCTAATGTGGAGCATACCACATTCTTTGTAGGCAAGTAACTTGTGTTTTGGACACAAAGCAGCTTTATTGTTTATAGTTACAATTAGCTAGGGAAGAAATTTCTTTGATCCCTAACGAAGCTCAGTTTGCCCATGCATTCCTTATTTCACTTGATTGGGCATGAAGAGGGGATGCAGGAAATGAAAACATCCACACTTAACCAATTAAAAGCAATGTAATTGCCTCCTGCCTACCTACTAGTTCTTGGGAATGCAGTCCGTCCATTCAAGCTCCAAACTGCTGTCATTTCTGGACAGCAGCCCATCTACATGTCCTCCCCACCCTCATTTTCCCCAGAATGGGGTCTAGATCCAGAAAGAAGTTTACATGATGACTTCAAACGGTGGTAGGGCACTCATCTGATCTGTGCGTTGACCTCTCATCTTATTGACTTCCTTTGGGCTGCACTTGTCTGACCTCATCTTGGGATACTGTCTGTACTACATTAGCTGCTGAGGCCTCTGATGTTGGCATGACCCAAGGAAACCATTCTCTTTTAAGTCAGTTCGTGGCCTCCTCACTTTCCACACGGTCCCCAATTTTCTCTTCCTTTTGACTCAGGCTGGTGATCCACTGAAACCCTGCCATACTGTCAAGTGACCCTGCAGCCTCACAACAGCATCCCTTCTCTTCCTAAAAATAGGGAGCTTCTGGACAATTATTAGTTGTCATTATTTTCCCTCTATGTTGCCTTTCCATTCTGTAAGAAGTGGCTCTCAATTCTCAGACCTTCCTCACACATCTCAATGAGTATGGAAATTATCTTGCTTCTCTTCTACATGTTCTGGGGCTGGGGGGCCCTTGGGGAGGTGGAGGCTAATTTGCTCAGTGAGTCCTCTCTTCTCCAGCCAGCCTGACAGAATGCTAAAGAATTTTTAATACCTTCTTGCTTATATGAAGACAGCAGCAACTGCTCTGGCCAGGAGTCCTAGCCATATTTCAGATGTTTTCCTTAGCAAATTAAGTATTGGAAACCTAATCATCATCAAGTTAACCTTCCACCTTATAGGTAGAACTAATAACATGAGCAATTTGCAAATTCATCCCCTATGTATTCAATATGGAGCAATGCTAGATAAATATTTTTAAATACCATTTTATTCATGCTTATAAGTGTCCATAGAGTTTTGCTTTGTTACATTAAGCATGCCTATTCATATTTTCAATACATAGAATGCCATATGTGGCAATGTATCATGTGCCACACCACACAGAATTTATCATCAAGTCTGGTGGTGCTGACATGATTGTCTTTCTCCCCAAAGCCAGCTTCAGGGTTGGGGGGCTTATGGGGTCCTGAAAAGCTTTTGCAATTCAGTCTATGAGAACAATGGAAGAAAAAATGGAGAACATGTTTAAAAGTTCTGTGCAGATTTTCATAGCCAAGCTTTCTAACTGAGCTGGGGCTCCAGAGACCCTCCTGCTTTGAGATGTATCTCTCAAGAGTAAACCCTTGGAGTCAGGAAAAGCTGCCCTGAGAGAAAACAACAGGTTCTGATTACCAGCCTTGAGCTCACCCTGTACATCATTTTCTCCCCCTCTGTCTCTTCCTGACTTCATTTGCCACAGCTCATTTCTTCCTAGAGGTATAAAGTAGCCATTTAGAGCACAGCTTCTAGAGACAGACATCATTGATTCAAATTCCAGCTCTGCCACTGAGATCCTGATCATGTTACTTAGACTTTCTTTGTCTTAGTTTTCTCATCTGTAAATGAAAGGATGGTATCTACGTCACTGGGTTGTCATGGGAGACTATGTAAAATTAGACTTGTTGAGTCCTTAGACCACTGGAAAACAAGAATTATTGTTTTATCATTATTTCCCCTCTATGTTGCCTCTTCATTCTGTAATAGTCAACTCAGACTGCCATAACAAAATAGCATTGATTGTGTGGCTTAAATACTTGAAATTTATTTCTCATGGTTCTGGAGGGTGGAAAGTCTAAGATTTTCTTAGAATGAAACCAGCAAGCTAGATTTCATTCTGAGATGAGGTGTCTTCTCCTGGCTTGTAGGCAGCTGCCATCTTGCTGTGTGCTCATATGACCTCTTCTTTGTGTGAGCACAGGGGTTGAGAGAGAGAGACAAACACAGAAATTGATTTCTGAGGTTTCTTCTTATGAAGACATCAATCCAACCGGGGCACCACCCTTATGACCTTATGTAACCTTAATTGCTTTCTTAGAGGTCTCATCTCCAAATACAGCTCCACTGGGAGTTAAGACTTCAGCATATGGGAGTGGGGGAGTTGCGGTGGGCACACAAACATTCATCCATAACACATTCTTCCCCATAGAATGCTCAAATTTCTTCTTTTACCCTCACTTGCTATATCTAAAGTCAAGGCTAGATGTACTAAATGGCCAGAAACTCTCAGTAAATATCACACAGGCCAAAGTATCTAATGCGATGGAATGCTAGGCCACAGCTACTTCCCCATGTCACCATTTGGTAAAAGATATCATCTGAATTGGTCATGAGCTTGTGTCCAGTTAGTAATAAATGATAGTTTGTAACAGTTCCTATTTTACACATAATGCTGCCTAAAACCCCACCCCAAAACCCAGTGGCTAAGAACAATAAGGGTTTATTGCTCCTACAACTTAAAGTCAGGCGTAAATCAGAGCCAGGTTGTGTGAGTCTCCCAGCCTCGCCTAGACTCTCTTGTTTGTCTGGAAGTAGACTGGCTTTTGGTTGGGGTCTCATTTTCCTGAGATTTTATCTGGCTAGGGCAACTCCTCTCTGCTCCCCAGGTCTTTTCCTGCTTGCTTCCCACATCCTTCCAGCAGATTCTTCTAGGCATGTTATCTTGTAAGATGCAAGCAAGCCCAGTCCTCAGTACTGGAAGCAGATGACAAAATATCAAGGTGTCTTGAAGAGTGTAGGCTCAGATGTAGAACACTGTCACTTCTGCCACATTCTACTGGCCAAATCAAGCCACAAGCACAATTCAGATTCAAGAGAGAAAGAAACCTGCCCCATTATGGAGGAATGAGGAATTATAGCCATTTTGCGATCTACTCCACCAAAGATCATTTGCCACCATCACCTCCCTTCTTCTACTTTTTTACTTAAAAAATCACAAATTTAAATTAGAGACAGTATGTGATTAATACATGGGGTGTGTTGGTAGAAAAGGTTTTATGTAATTTATCAATTACCCTTTTGGCACACAAACCATATTTGTGTAAAGAGACCACAGTACCTATAATAAAAGTCTTTCCTCGTAAGGCTGTTTGTTTTTTGTTGTTGTTGTTCTTGTTGTCTTTTTAGGAAATATATTTAGAGAAAGCTCTGAAAATAGCTTAATTTCTTATTGTACTTCTCAAACTGAGAGACTTTTTTTTATGTGTGCTGTATATCATACATAAAAACAGCATAGTAATATAAACTAGAAAGGTAGGCTGCAAAGTATTAAAAACTATTTTTAAAAATGTTTAATTTTTTTTTATTTCTAGGAGAGAGAGAGAGAGAGAGCACGTGAGCAGGGGAGGGTCAGAGAGAGAGGGAGTCACAGACTGAAACAGGCTCCAGGCTCTGAGCTGGCAGTCAGCACAGAGCCCGACGCGGGGCTCGAACCCACGAACCACGAGATCATGACCTAAGCGAAAGTCGGATGCCCAACAGACTAAGCCACCCAGGCGCCCCTATTTTTAAAATTTTTTAATGTTTATTATTTTTTTTGAGAGAGAGACAGACAGAGTGCGAACAGGGGAGGGGCAGAGAGAAAGGGAGACACAGAATCTGAAGCAGGCTCCAGGCTCTGAGTTGTCAGCACTGAGCCCGATGTGGGGCTCACACCCACAAACTGAGAGATCATGACCTGAGTTGAAGTCGGATGCTCAACTGACTGAACCACCCAGGCGCCCCTCAAAAGCTATTTTTTTTAAAAAATGTATTACATTCTAATTATCTTATAGTTGCCACTTAACACTCAGAGACAGCCAAGTATGAGACCAGTTGCTTTGGGAAAAATAAGCTATGATGTGCTGCCACCTTGTGTGCTATGCCTGTAAGCACCATTAGTTTCCATTAGCTTCTCTAGAATACTAACAACAAAATACTGCAATGAAGGGACACATTTTGTCTTTGCAAAATGCAGGTTTCTTAATACTTTTTGTATCCATGAGGCTCTGGAAACCTATGGACATATTTTCATATAGTATTTTAAAGTGAAAGAAATGGTAAATTACAGCTAGAAGTTAGTAGAAAATTGTTAATTTTTTTTAAATCTCTAAGTCCATGTACCACCTGAGTTCTAATCATGGGCTCTTTGGGATCCAGAGACTCCACACTGATCACTCCTGATCCCTAATGTAGTTTATATTTGAGCACTAAACAAGGAAATAGTAGAAATCAGAATTTTTAAAAATAAATCTTCATTAAGACCCTACAGATCCATGGAAATGTTCTTTGAATAAGGTATTTTTGAAGAACAAAACACTAATTTTAATAGCACAAACACTACTTTTCTACACCATGTTGTAATGAACATTTATGTGATAAAGGATATTGCTAATTTTATAATCATAAATTTCCAAGTCTAAATCTACAAAAGACAAGTATAGTTTCATTTATTTATTTACCTAGATTCTAGTCTAAGTTTTTGTCCCTTTTTTGATGTTTATTAATTTATTTTTGAAAGTGAGAAATGGAAAGCAAGCGAGGGAAGGACAGAGAGAGGGAGACAGAGAATTCCAAGCAGGATGCGGGGCTTGAACCCACCAAACCGTGAGATCATGACCTGAGCTGAAATCAATAGTTGGATGGTTAACTGACTGAACCACCCAGGTGCCCCTAAGTTTTTGTCTTTGATTAATTTAGTTGCCTTGTACATTTCTCTCTTTCACTTTCTTCACTCTTTCTCCTCCTACTTTCCTCCCTTCCTTTCTTTTCTTTGGTCTCTTCCTTCCTTCTTTCTTCCCTACCTGCCATTTCCCTTGTCTCTCTCTTTCTTTCTTTCTCTCTCTCTTTTCTCCCTCCCTCCCTCTTCCCCTTCTCTCTCCTTCATTTTATTCTCCCTTCAGCATACATTTAATAAGACATGAATATGTGCTCATAACTGAGCTAAGCAGTGTGGGCAGTGATCTCAGGGACCTCAAAGTCAATCAATTAAGTATGGCCCATATGCAGATTTACCATATACCTAAAGAAGCTTAAGTTACTGTACACTTCACTTTTGTGATTCCAAAAAGACTTGGCAATGGTTTCATATGTTTATATGATTCTACAGAATTTGCAAAATGAGAAATTTAATGATTCAGACCATTGTCTCCTTCAATTCCTACTTCCTGTCATGTATTGCTTTTAAGGTACCTAGGCATTTCCAAATCCTGCTAAGCAGAAGTTGAGTAGAGGATATGTTTACTTTGGGTTTAGTGAGATATATTTATGTGCTCCTGACTCATTTGCACACGTAAAGGAGTTTCTCAGCATTATAGTTACATGGCCCAAAACCTTAAGAATTGTATCTAATCGTTTTTACCTCCCTAGTTAATTTCTGCACACTTATGATAAAATCTACATTTAATTCGTGGTTTTAACTCCCAGGAAGGTAGTAACCAAGTTATGTGGCTGTGAAAGTTGACATTACATAGGCATTTCTTCACCAAGATAAAATTCTCTAAGAAGCAATGCTTGTTTGCTTTTCCCCACTTGGCTAAAACTCTTAAGCGGAAGAGCCAGAATCCATTCCATTTAAGTATCTCTCTACATAAATACCTAAATCAATCATTGTTTTAACACATGGTTCTAGGAAGCTAACAAAAGATTATTGTGTATGACTGAACCTGTATTCTGTAGTGAAGCTGTGGTAGCTTGGCAATGTGGCGGCTTGGCCAGACTGAACTACATTTCCCAGAACTCTCCTCTATGTTTCTGGTTAGGATGAGCCCCAAAAGAGACTCGTGTGAGATTTGGATGGTGAAAGTGAAGTAGCAGTCATTTTTGTAGCTCATGTACATTGTCATTTATCCTCACCCCACTGGTGTGAAGCAGCAGCCAGGCCTGCCAACCCTCCTCTTGACCCTTCTTCAGCTCCTCAAGCTCCTGACCCTGGTGTGTGTTTAGCCACATGACAAAGGGTCCCAGCTTCTGTAGGACATCCATATCCTCAAGGTCACAGGCAGAACTGGCAGAGGTTTGACTCCCCTTGTGGGATCCAGCTCAGGCTTGTGGGTCGAGCTTGTTTTTTGGGTACCCCGCTTGCCGTCCATCTTCTCTCCCCAACTGCTTGCCCTTGTGGACTTTAAATTCCAGTACTTAACACCTGGGTGTCTCCGTTGGTTGAGTGACTTTGGGCTCGGGTAGTGATCTCACAGTTCATGGGTTGAGCTCCACGTCAGGTTCTGTGATGACAGCTGGGAATCGGGAGCCTGCTTCAGATTCTGCGTCCTTTCTCTCTCTCTGGCCCTCCCTTGCTCATGCTCTGTCCCTCTCTGTCTCAAAAATAAATAAACATTAAAAAAGAAAAAAACATTTAATTCCAGCATCAGATGCCGAGACATCTTTAGAGAGACTGTTTTACCAGTTCCCAGAATTGCATAGACTCAAATTCCAGTAACAAATATCTGACTGTTATAGATGTATCCTAAGGGTTTTCTGATTGAATCCTGACTGATAGAAAGACTTATACAGGTTTACAATAATAAGTATCTCTCTATAGGTGACTTCCTATCTTTTTCACTTCAGGGAGTCATGATTGTGCTTATACAGCATAGTTACAGGCTAGTCTCTGCTCTGATCCTGTCTGGACCCCTCTACCCCACTCCAGGGTTCCCCACAGGACCCATTGCTTCTGTCCCTGTCCACACCAGAAAGTCTTCAGAGACAGTAATTCTCAGTGTTCTCAGCCTGAGCCCTCCATTCTTTTATTCTCCTAGTCCAGCATTTTCTGGGGCATTATGTGCTTTCTCTCCAGCTGTGGTGTTCGGAGAGGCATTTAAAAACCCAAAAGAGAGACGACTGGATGACTCAGTCAGTTAAGCATCTGACTTCAGCTCATGGTTCATGAGTTCGAGCCCCACATCAGCTCTGTGCTGACAGCTCAGAGCCTGGAGTCTGCTTCAGATTCTGTGTCTCCTCTCTCTGTCCCTATTGCGCCTGCAGTCTCTCTCTCTCTCTCTCTCTCTCTCTCTCCCTCTCCCCAAAATAAATAAAAATTTTAAAATCTTTGAAAAAACTAAAAACCCGAAAGAGTCCCTGAGGGTGGAGCCACCCACTCTGCAGCCTTCATGACATTCTCATGTTACATATTACTCCATTAATCATGGCCTGGGAGCAGAAGAGCCATGTTTGGGCTCTTCACTGTTTAATCCTTTCATGTCTATCATCCTGTTGGTTATAGCAGCTCTTGCTGTTAGTCTATCATTTCCAAAATATATACAGAGTAGGCCAAGTTACAGACATAAAATACAGTATATGCCTTTAGAATAGTATGCAGTGGACAGATATTCCCAAGGACATGTACAGAATGTTGATGAGATATACTGCCTCAGAGTTAGGGCCATGCCCAAACTTATGTATACAGACAACAAGAAAGACTGAGTTTCTTATTTCATATTCCTACTGTACACCCTTACCAAACAAATTCACTAATGTAATAATTCAACTATCACCTCCTATTTAAGATCGATAAATAAGAGGTGATCGATTCCTCTGGACAGAGCTAATGTCTTCTTTGTTTCGCGCTTAATATCACTATAACAAAACCCGCATTTTCAAAGTTTCTAGTGATTGTATGTTCATCCAGCACATTCACAGACTATAATTGTCTCAAGGTCAGAAATCATTCTTTATTCAGCTTTGCCTGACTACTACCTCACGTATAGGTGAGTTTTATTAATTTTTTGTTGATTAATTTTTTAACTTGTTTTTATCTTTTCTAAATGTGCCATGTTTGGAAAAGATAAGTCTCCATTACTTTTGTTTGTTACCAACTATCTGGATGAATATTGAGAATCTATCTGACCGTTGAAGTGTTTATTCACTACCATTTCTGACTCTCTGGGTCAGTGCTGTCCAGTAGAACTTTCTGCAGTGGTGGCTATTATGAACTTGAAATGTGGTCAGCACAGCTCTGAATGTTTGCCAATATGCAGCCACTTCTACAAGGTTAATCTATACTATGACTTTGGGTCTTTTAAAAATGCCATGGATAAAGCTCAATCAGCTTCTTCCTTCTGAAAGTCATATTTTTGAATCTGAACTGACTATAGAAATAGAGGAAAAATAATTTCACCAAGAAAAGATATTGATACAACAATCTTTCCCCCCCCAAAAATGTCCTCAGAATTCAGTAGTATCACTGATTCTTGGTTGTTACTAATAACCTTTAAAATGTTTCCCATTCCCATATTGTATGGTCTGTTCCATTTTTAAGGTATCTTAAGAAATTCGTGGGGTACCTGGGTGGTTTAGTCAGTTAAGTGTCTGACTTTGACTCAGGTCATGATCTCACAGTTCATGAGATGCAGGGTTCATGTGTCAGTCTCTGTGCTGATGGCTCAGAGCCTGGATCCTGCTTCAGATTCTGTGTCTCCCTTTCTCTGCCCCTCCCCTGCTCATGTTCTGTCTCTCTCTGTCTCTCAAAAATAGATAAACATTAAAAAAATTATTAAAAAGAAATTCTTTAAAAAATTAATGAAACGAGACAAAAGATAAGCCTATTAGGCCAATGTCACCTATATCATAGGCTCATAGGAGTTCTTTCAGAAAAGTTTATAACTACAAATGGGGAGAGATTTTAAGAGTATAATGTGCTTTTACTATAAAGTGAACATACTATTGTTAGAAAAATAATCTTTGTTTTAATCTTTCCTTTTAAAAAAAACTTTTTTTCTGAGATTACAGAACGATTCTGTTAAAATAATTATGCATGATTTACTAAACACATTTATACTAAACTGTCTATAAAACACAAATAATGGGTTTTGAAGTCAATGCCAGCTTTTGGGGGGGGGGCATTTACTCAGGGGGGACTTTTATTTTTGCTTTTTCCCTCAGAAAGAGACAACAGAAAAAATTGAATCCCATAGAAATTATTAATCCACTCAGAACGCTTGATGTCTTTTAAGGGTTTAATACATAAAAAACAAACACAAAAACACTTACCTGGAGAAAGAAGATTTCACCTGGTAAAGCTTATAAGAACAGGACTGTGAAATTGATGGTCTAAGCTTTATTATATATGAATTGCATACTTGTATTTATCAAGGAATTCCGAGGACAAGTGGCAAATGTAAGTTTTTAAGAGTTTAAATTTAGAGATACTAATTTAAACCAAGGACCTCAAAAGAATTACCTAACCAACTAGCCTCACAATGACTAAATTATAAAATTCACACTTAGCAAAACATTTCATCTATTACTTAATCTTAAACTTTTCAGAACAAAATGAGATCCATTTTTCAAAAGCATCAAGCAATACCATAAATATGAAAACAAATTAAGAGTCAAGGGAATTATAGGATTAAAAAATATATGTGTTCTTTACATAACACTCATGATTTGTGTTTCTACAAAACACTTGTGAGAAGCCACTTAATGTATCTCTTTATCCAGACCTGGGTTTCAAGCTTAGGTTCATCACTTATTAGTATTCAGCTAGATTCTCTCTCTAATTTTTTCATCATAAAATGTGGGTAATCATCATCATAGAAATTGTGTATAGAAAGCATTTAGAACATTAAATAATAAATATCAGTTTCAATAAAGGCTAGATTGGCTAATCTGAGGGCTTTTTCTGAAATGCTTATACTCAGGTCTCTCCTCTCAGCTTCTTTCTTAAAATGCAAATCTTGATGCAAGTAACCTTCAATATCTTTTATTATCTTTCAAGGATAAGCTCTAGCAAGATAATTCAGGGCAGTTGCAAGCCTGCAGAAAGGGCAAGGGTTAGAAATTATAAATATGAGTCAAATTGAAACTCTACTCATTGCCATACAAGTGTCTAAAAACATATACAAACATAATTACAAACAGTAAATTTGACAGCAATAGCAAAAATAAGCTCTTACTAGTGAAACACAGTGGCAATTGCTAATATTAGTACATTACAACTTGAAGTTGCCAGTGAGATTGCCATTGAAAACTAGGAGGGTTGTTTTTTCAACTCAGGAATAACAGGAAGATGAAAAGAGGGGATCTGTATTCTACTCCAGAATTCTAGTAGAAGATGAATCACAGGAAGGAGAATCAGTAGTGACAGCTCGAAAAAAGAAAAGTAAGCAAACCAAATCTCTGGGACCTGCAGGAAGAAAGGATTATACTGAAAGCTGACCCCAGATGAAGAGAATGACCCAAGTGCTTAACCAGCAGGAGGGCCCATATGTCACCTAACAGAAGGGAGATGGGAAATACGCCCCGTCAGGGATTCTATCAACCCTGTGATTAGATAATGAATGGAAATGCCCATTGGAGTTATAGCTAAGTCTAAATCTTGGCCACGGTTTGCTAGCAATGCAATGTTAGGAAAGTTGTTTAAACTCTCTGAACTTCATTTTCATTACTGTACAATGAGCATAATAATGGTAGTTTCATGTAGTCTTGTTACGTTAAAAAATGCAACATCTGTAAAGTGATTAACATGATTTCTTGCAGAAAGTTAATTTAATATTATTTGATGTGAATACTATTTGAAGATGAAGATAGATCCCTAAATAACTGTAGATAAGTCAATATTAATGAAACTATTAACTATAGGGAGAATCTGTAAACTATTAACTGACTGATAACTCTAGATAAAGTCATTTATTAAAGATGTTATACCTTTTCTTTTTTTTTAAATCTTGACAGTTTATCTTAGATTCTTTTTTAATTTGGTTTGTTGATCTTTCTCATTACCCCCTCACTCTGTATTTCCAAAGTTAGCTACGGAGGGATGTGAAGACAACAAAAAATGTCCATGTGCTTCTGAATCTCAGGACTAGTTTCTACTTGGTGCCTCATTTAGAAATATCTTTTCTCCCTCATCCACCCTAAGGAAGGCTTCTGCCTTTAGAAAACAATGTAGAGTTCACAAGCACTGGCTGCAAGACATTATGTGTATAACAAGGACAGGTCAGCCATGTACAATCACATTCTATATAACCATTAGTAGCAAGTTTTTGACAGCTTCAAGATAAGTGACAAATAAACATTGTCCCCACCAAACAGTTATCTCTTTAGTAGCCCACTATGCTTCAAGCCATGTAGAGAATACAAAAAGTTCCAGAAAACCTGACCTTTTAAATGTGATCTAAATTATATTTGAATCCTCAGTGATTTGATACAGAAAAGAAAGCTAGAAGTCTAAATTACTTAACCTCCCTTAACCTCAGTTTCTTCCTCTGAGGAATAAATTAGTTGAACTACCTGATCTGTTAATTTCTTGCTAATTCAACTGTGTGGGTCTACGACTGCGGTGGGCACTGAAGAAGCTAAGGACAACTTAATTTACAGGTTCATCTGTCTCTCGGAATATAAAAACAGATCATTTTTTAAAAATAGCAATGTGAGATAGCAATGTGAGTTTAAAAAAAAAAAGACATTAACAAAGATAGTCCTTGGAAAGTTTATCAATAAGAAGATACAAAATGCCCCAGCACCTTGCGACAGTGCTCATGACTCATCACAGAATGTTTTATTTTTAAATAATTTACTTTCACCAAGAGGACTAGACAATTTTTGGTCAAATGAATTATGTTCTCTAGGATAATACAGTGATTTAATGAAAGGAATGAAATGAATGTTTTTAATTCACTGATCACAAATAATTTTATTAAGGGGCAGCTGGGTGTCTCAGTCGGGTTAGCATCTGACTTCAGCTCAGGTCATGATCTCATAGTTTGTGAGTTCAAGCACTGCGTCGAGCTCTGTGCTTACAGCTCAGAGCCTGGAGCCTGCTTCAGACTCTCTGTCTCCCTTTCTCTCTGCCCCTCCCCTGCTCATGTTCTGTCTCTTTCTTGCTCTCAAAAATAAATAAACATTAAAAAAATTAAAAAAATAATTTGATTAATTCATTTGCATCTAGAAATTAAGTATTCATTTCTTTAAATCCAGAGTGTATGATCCTCAAGAAAAAAAAAGATGGGGGCAATGATCAATTGTAGCCACTTCAGTTTTTCGTTAGATGTGAGGAAAAGTCATCAGAAAGTAGATAAGTCTCTGTCACCTGTGTTTTGTTCCTTGGGATGCTATAAGAAAGTACCAAAAGCTGGGTGGCTTAAAACAACAGTTGATTGTCTCACAGTTCTGGAGACCACAAGTCCAAAATCAAGCTAACCTCAGGCCATGTTCTCTGATAGTTCCACAAGAGAAAACTTCCTCACCTCTTCCTAGCTTCTAGTCTTTGCCATTGTCATTCCTTGGCTTCTAGATGCATGACTCCAGTCACACGACCATCTTCACACTTTGTCCTTCTGTGCCCATATTTCCCCTTTTTTTAAGGACTGAAGTGGGGGCCTCCCTAATGACCTCATCTTAACCCAGTTAAATCTGCAAAGACCCTATTTCCAAATAAGATAGCGTTCTGAGGTACTAGGGTTATGGGGACAGAATTTAAGTAATTACAGTATCTCTCCCCTTGCAAATAAATAAATAAATAAGTAAATAATCAGTGAATACACAGATGCAGAGCTTTTTCAAGAACCAGGAATGGAAAGAAAGGGTACTCAGGGATCTCATCACTCGTATGAAAAAGATACAGCTTACTGGAGCCAGTAAATTTAGAGATACTGATTAAGATTCATTTTTGCTTAGCTGGCTGAGTCAGTATCTTGGGAAATAAAATATTCTGGAAAGAAATATTCATATTCATAATGGCTCAGAGTTTTTTCAACCTCACTAGTTTCCAGATACTTTTTAAATGTTAGATCCGTATTAGTACATTTCATACCTTCAATAACCCTTCAAGATAAGAATTATTATTATTCTTGGGCACCTAGGTGGCTCAGTTGGTTAAGTGTCCAGTTTCGGCTCGGGTCATGATCTTGTGGTTCCTGAGTTAGAGCCTTGTGATGGCTCTCTGCTGACAGCTCAAAGCCTGGAGCCTGCTTCAGATTCTGTGCCTCCCTCTCTCTCTTTGCCCCTTCCCCACTTAAACTCTATCTCTGTCTCTCAAAAATAAGTAAAACATTAAAAAATTATAAAAAAGAATTATTATCATTCCCATCTCATAGGTGCAGAATCTGAGACTCAAAGAGATGAAGTCATTTGATCAAAGCCTCACAAGTAATATTAAGTGGCAAAACTGGTATTTGAAGCCAAGGAGTCTGAATCTGGACCCAAAAGCTATGTTCCTATTCACTATGAATAGTTCCCGCTTTTACATTTTAGCAGTAGAGCAAGACATATCACTATGAAATTACTTACAAGCAAATGGTCTTTGTGAAAATCAAGGATCAATTGTTAAGTAGAAAAAAATGAAGGACTCTACAAGTTATTTTGTAAAAGTCTGAATTATTACATTTAGTAATAGATTTTATTCCTTATGGGTCTTTGAGCAAATTTTATTAAGAAAATAAGTCTGACCAGCTTTTTTTATATCAAAGACATTAAAAGATCATTATGTTTTGGAAAGATGTTAATTAGAAATAAAGATGTCAAGCATATGAGAAACAGACCAATAAACTATTGCAATATTAATACAAGGTTACCTAATATTTAATTTCCCTAGAATCTCTGTTTAACTATAAATATAAACTATATTTTTCAATTAGTAAAGCTCAACATGCATTTCCTAAAAATGCTACATATTTTTTTTTTCCTTTAGTGGATTTGTATTATCCTAGAGAACATAATTCATTTGACCAAAAATTTCTGTCTAGTCCTCTGGTGAAAGTAAATTATTTTAAAATAATTATATACTTTTAACATATAGATACAATAAAACATAAGCATTGATATTTATTGATTTAAATATTCCTTTTAAATGGTCTTGAAAAATGAATATATCATTATAACATTAATGCTTTCAAAATATTATCAAATCTTAAAATTGCAATCACAACTCTGTTGAGCTTTTAGCTTGTTTAGAATTTCTGATTGGGCCTTTCTTTTGAGAGAGAGAGAGAGAGAGAGAGAGAAAGAGAGCATGCCCATGAGCAGCAAAAGGGCAGAGGAAGAGGGAGCAAGAATCTTAAGCTCAGTGTGGAGCCCAATGTGGGGCTCAATCCCACAGCCCTGTGATCATGACCCAAGCCGAAATCAAGAGGCTAATGCTAAACCAACTGAACCACCCAGATGCCCTGATTGGGCCATTATTTTAAAACTATACAAAAATACATTGAGACATAAAAATCCTTAGCATTAATAATGTTAGAGTCAACCTTAAACCAATATGCTTAAAGTTCATAACCATGACAGAAGTGAGAGTACCAAATACACTGAATCTTGTTATCGCCAGTTTATGCCTGGTTTCTTGATTCTGTTTTGTAAGGCACATTGCTGAACTGCTGTGTCTTGATTTAAGATCCTCCTAGATTAAATTTAATTGTACTAATCTTTAACTTCATTGTTTATTCTATGGTAAATTGGATATTGCTTTTCATTGTAATGTTATTTTTTTTCAGAAATGTTTTATAAGCAATTATATCTCATCTTCAAAAAGTACTGTTCCTAAATGGAAGGCAGTGAAATTTTGCATGCACTGGTAATGCTATAAGCAAAGACAGAAATCTTTCAATGACCATTGTCTTTGAAAGAACTAAAATATTCCTGGAAGATATTATTTTTAGGAACTGGAATTTGTCAGTCGTCAAACTGTTTATAATATTTTTCTGACAAAATGCACAAAATAAGAGATACTTTTAGAAAAGCCATATTTTAAGCCCACACATGATTTCTAAATCAAATTCTAAAGGAAATACTTACTATTGTACTCTGCAGATTTCTTTTAATAAACTCCACCAATTGTTACATTGGCAACTTTTTAAAAATATGTCTGCATGTTAAGAAAGTATTATAAATTTTTTAATGTTTATTTTATTTTTGAGAGAGAGAGAGACAGAGCATGAGCGGTGTAGGGGCAGAAAGCAAGGGAGACACAGAATCCAAAGCAGGTTCCAGGCTCCGAGCTGTCAGCACAGAGTCTGATGAAGGGCTTGAATTCATGGACCCTGAGATCATGACCTGGGCTGAAGGCGGACGCTTAACCAACTGAAGCACCCAGGTGCCCCTATCAAGAAAGTATTATGAAAAGAAACTGGTCATTATAACTTTAACACATACCTAGTTAAGCCAGTTAGTGATCTCCTGAGTAAAAGAGCTTCATTACTTGATCCCAAACACTGCCATTTTCTTTTATTTCAGGAAAAAGTTTTCTGTTTTATTAATGTTAAAGGCATTTGGTAATCACCTTAAAGGCTTATTATGAAAGTCTTTATGTAGATATATATTTCAATAAATGATGCCTTTGTTCATAAAACAATTTTATTCAACTATAAATATAAAAAGGTCAGCTTATAAAAATATGTTCATTAGATATAATAGCTGGTCCGGATATCATTTGAGGTTTGAGGTCTGTCATTTATCTATGGCTGATAGCAGATGCAGTCTGAAAATACAAACTGAAATAAATCTTAAGTAATGCTGCAACATAAGGGGAAACCAGGGAAGGAGGCTATTGTTTTTTAAGTTACCAAATTGATTAAAGACGATATTGCCACCATTGGCAGACTTAACATTTTTAGCTAAGCAGTTTTAGAATAGATTGCCAGTGGCCAGAAAGGCTTTCATTAGCACGAGTAAATATGGGGCCTTATAAAGTTGAAGTAGAACTAGACACTTTTTAAAAGGTAATTCTAATAACTACTTCTCCAAGTTTCAGTGTAGAGAATAGCAATATTAGATCAGCTTGATTCTTGAATCCGATATGTTTTGAAAAAAACTCTTACCTAGATATCCAGAAAACTTTGAGTTCACAGTTATCATAATCACCTATTTACGGTGAGTAGCAAGTACAAAATATTTTTCTCTCCAGTTCCTCTCTTTGTTACTCCTAAAATTTTGTTTATTCTAAGAGCTATGAACTTACTTTTAGAGGCAATTGTTGGCCCTTGTGATCATGTTCCATTAAGTATCTGAATTAAATAAACAGAGATTCCCTCTCTCCCCCACCCTCAACTCAGGGTACTGTGGTAAAAAAAAAAAAAAAAAAAATCACAGAATCTTGTCCTGTCACTGTATGAACTGAAGGAGTTACTCAACTCCCTTAAACCCTAGTCTACTAATCAGTAAAATTAGGGTAATAACAGTATCTATCTTACTGAATTACTGTGAAGACTGAGGTAAAAAAAAAACAAAAAAACTGAATTATTCAAAGTGTAAAGTGCTTACACAACACATTATGTCATTTTAAAGGTGGTTTTATTTCAAATTCTATGAATAAAAATGAAAAATACAATTCATTAGTAGGTGTGCAGTGGAAAGCTAAACCAACCTTTTGCTCAAAGCCTTTCCACAATTTTAATTTTATTCCAAGTGTGCTGAAGTGGGGTCCACAGCGCAGGAAGAGCAAAGAGTAAGAGTGCAAAGAGCCAAGTAGAAAGAATGTGTTTCCGATTCAGGTACTGTCAGCTTAGCTATTGTCCAGGCCTTAGTTGTTACCTACCAAGTTCTCCCTCTGTCATGATTTCTTAACTTTGCCTACATGTTCAGCTTAGATTCATTTATACCAAACTCTTTATGGAGGAATTTCAGAAACTAGCAGAGCTACATTTATCATCTTGTACACATTTCATTTATTCAAGGACTTAGAAGTAAAAACAAAACAAAACAAAATTATTTTTATTATGTTTATATTTATGTATTATATATTTATATGAAATTTGCATATTTTGTGTTTATATTTTATATTTTTCTAAGTTTCTTTTTTAAATGTTTTTATTGATTTTTGAAAGACAGAGAGAGACAGAGCGTGAGCCGGGGAGGGGTATAGAGAAGGAAACACAGAATCCCAAGCATGCTTCAGGCTCTGAGCTTCTGAGCTGTCAGCACAGAGCCTGATGCAGGGCTTAAACTCATGAACCACAAAATCATGACTTGAGCCCAAGTCAGATGCTTAACCAACTGAGCCACCCTATAATTTTCATAATAGAATAGGAATATATAACAAACTCCACTTGCTGTGTCAGTGTAAGAGGTCACGTTCAGAGGAGAGCATGATGTGGGCAATGGAAGTCATGCTCCCATGCCGAGGGTCCTGTGTGCCTCTCACAGTCAGAGCATCTCACCAAGCTGACTGGGATATTTTTCTTTCCATATTATATGAGTTCAAGGTAAATTTTGTCTAAATGCAATTTTTATCACATGTGCTGGTAATAGAATCTGACATCTACGTCAAGTTTAAAAACAGTAATTGACCACATGTGTTTGTCTTCTTTCCCAATCCTCCAAATCTTTCTGAAATGATACGAAAGGAATTTATAAAAGTATTAACTCACAAGGACAAAAAGAATTGAAGGGGGATGTTAGAAAGTGGGGAAGGGAAATCCCCCCAGTCACTTTGAAACTGAAAAACAAAGCCGGCTACTCCATACAGTTTACACAGAGTTTTAATCAGGGTACCTTAATGATGGGGCATCAGACGGGCTATATCCCAGCTGTGAAGTTATTCTCCGCAGTCTGGATATTAATCTACAAATTTTATTGGACGAGGATACCTGCAGAGCTCCCCGTAGTGAGATCAAAGTGTTCACACGCACCTAATTGACATCTAACATTTAGATCTCATGGTACCACCTGTGTGTTAAGAAAGGGAGAGACTATGTTATCCTTAAATTTACAGAAGGCCAAAGTCAAGCCTCCTCTATCCCAGCCTTGGTGGGTATGTTAATCTCCAAAGGGCCTAGAACACATAGCCCCAGGGCGTCAGTGAACCAGATGGAGGTGAACAAGAGAGAAGGCTAAAGATGGTTAGTATTGTGGGCTGTCCTACCAGGAGAACCACAGGAAACATATTGCAACAAATTCTCAGAAGAGGGAAAGTAGATGGAGGAGCGGTAGCAAATTTATCAGAGTGACAACCTCAAGAAGTGACAACCTGGGAACTGCAGAGAGGGTCACCCCACATGGGAGGTGAGGGCATCTGCCCTGTGCAAGTGGAGGCACCAACAGCTTCAGAATCGTGTGAGGCCAGGGTCTAAAAACGGAGGACCTGCTGAAACACTTGCCTGCATGGCCAGGGCCCCTCTCTTACCCCTGGTTAGTCCCACAGTGTCCGAGCCCTTCATTTCCCCTCAAGCATTTATTCTTTGGAGAGAATGAATGGAGAGGCTCCAGGCTTAAAGGCGCCATGGAGAACGGGAGTGAGATGAGGGCCTTTAAGTAGGGAAATAGAAGATAAGTGCACACGCTGGATGGTGGAAGACTCAGCATCCTCGAGGCTTTTAAAATTTGTTCCTATGTTTTTTTAATAATAAAAATTAACTTATGAAAAGAATGTGATCTCAGTATAAGATGCAAAATGACTCTATAGTATAGTACTCAGATGGAAAATTGTATCATATCATCCCTGCTAATGATAAGAGCTACCCTTTATTGGGGCACCTGGTGGCTCAGTCAGTTAAGCGTCTGACTCTTGGTTTCAGCTCAGGTCATGATCTCCTGGTTCGTGGGTTTGAGCCCTGCACTGGGCTCTGTGCTGAAGGTGCAGAGCCTCCTGGGGATTCTCTCTCCCTCTCTCTGTCCCTCCCTGCTGGCTCTCTATCCCTCTCTCTCAAAATAAATAAATAAACATTAAAAAAAAGAGAGAGAGAGCTATCCTTTAACAAGGATTACACTGTGCTAACACTTTACATATATTTTTGCATTTAATTCTTCTAAGTAGGCATTATTATTCATATTTCTGTAGATATGGAAACTAGAGAACTAATGTAACTTGCCATATGTGATAGTCAGTGATAGAGACAGGTTTCAAGCAGATTTATTCCAAAGCAGAATGTTCTTAAATACTAGACTTTGCCCCTCTCTTAGTTGTAATTGTGACAGCCAGTTACAGCAATTGGGATTTTTGCTGTGCTTAATACCTAAATACTGATTTTTCTCCCCTAAATCTGTGAACAGCAGTCCCATATTATCACTATACACAAATTATGTCTTAATAATCTTGCAAAATTTAGCAATCTCTCCAGGACCAGAATCTGGCCTTGTAACTGCAGTCCAGATAGAGTCTATCAAAGACCCCACAACTCACACAAAGAGGTAAAATGCAGGAAATGGCTTTTGGGGTGGACTTCTGTGTTGACAAGAATTGGACTCAGCTACTTTGACTTGCAAAGTGGGAGCAGAATATTTCAGCTTCAATACAAAAAATAACACCCAGAGGATCATGAAATTAGAAGAGATTGAGCGAAGAAGGTCAGAAACAACCTTGCACATTCAGTTTTCAGTCTTTTAACCCTGGAGGGATTCTTGAAATAATTTCAAGTCTCAGGTACTCCTATACAAATATTCTTATATCTACAAATCACAGGACATTAATGTGCTTGGTAGATTATAGATATAATAATCCAATAATAATTGTCAATAGTTGTGGATAACTTAGTCTAATCTTTTTGTGGTTCTGTCTCCCCACAAAAGAACAACCCTAACATAAGCTGGTACCCTAGGCAAAGAAAATTTGGCTTTTTTTTTTTCATTTTTATTTCCTACTTGATTTTTTAACTGGATCCAGGATGTTAGCTCAAGTCCCCCAAGACCCCAAAACAGGATTACATATGCAAGGATTCTATTAGGGAAGGACCTTTGAGAGAAAGAGACTGGGAAGACTGGTAGAACCATCAGACTGCAAAGCACGAATTATCTTGTGTAAAAGAGAAGGAAGTTTGGGTGGAAGTATCCTAGATTGCCATGAAGCCTGAGGAAGGGTCAGCAAGGCTCTCATGGAGTCTTTGAGCCCAGATCAGGCAACAGAAGAGCCTAAGGACATCCAGGAATGGGTTGACCTCAGTATTCCTGCCATACTCAGTCTCCAACTGAGAGCAGTTCAAGGGAATTGTGACCTCAGCACCAGCACAGTGGAGTTTAGAGCCCAGCACCCTTGGTCAGCCACATCCCCTGTAGCTAGGGCTCTGCCAGACACATTCTCATGGTTGCCACACCTAAGAAGGGCTACATGTTTATCATAAACTTCTACTCTACAATTAGCCAACAAGGTAAGCTGTGATATTTTCCCTATAGAAAACTAAAATGATATTTTACCCAAATTTTCTTGAAAAAAGAAATTAGATTTACCTGTCTTGAAATTAATGTCTTACTTTCCTCTTCATAAATATCAAAACAACCTAAGGCAAACATAATAAATTTCTGTTAAATAGCTGGCTTAAGCCAAAAAACGTAATTTACTTCTTCTGAAGATAGGTTTGGCTGATGTAATTTAAATAAGTTACAGATTGATTTAATTAAAAGTTACTGACAACATAAAAAATTATTGACATTGCAGTTAATACGGCTACTAAACCATAAACCAACAGAATATGAATGAAAATA
Source organism: Hyaena hyaena (assembly GCF_003009895.1). Classification (NCBI taxonomy): domain Eukaryota; kingdom Metazoa; phylum Chordata; class Mammalia; order Carnivora; family Hyaenidae; genus Hyaena; species Hyaena hyaena. Next base: position 2,227,848 of record NW_024080888.1, read on the forward strand.
GATCATAAGGTGTAGTTTTATACAAAGCTTTGAAAAATAATTTTCTTTCTGAATAACATGATTAGGCTCAACTATAGGCCTAGGAGTGGGAAATTATTACATGTTAGCTTTTTTTTTTTTTTTTAAATGTTTTTTATTTATTTCTAGGAGAGAGAGAGAGACAGCGTGAGCAGGGGAGGGTCAGAGAAAGAGGGAGTGACAGACTCCGAAACAGGCTCCAGGCTCTGAGCTGGCAGTCAGCACAGAGCCCGACGCGGGGCTCGAACCCACGAACCGCGAGATCATGACCCAAGCGAAAGTCGGACGCTTAACCGACCAAGCCACCCAGGCGCCCCATATGTTAGCTTTTTAAAGTCTCTTTTATATCCTTACTCATCCATAAAAATTGTCATTTTGAAACTAGAAATAAAGAATAAAATAACATAAAACTTGTGCTTGTTTTGCAATTGCACAATTATCTACTTCTAGATCAAACTTGAGGTAAGCATGCAAGACCTTCATTTTCAACAAAAAGGAGATAATTTTCATTCCTGCTCATGACTCTTAAGCCAGTCACAGCTTGCTCACAAATGTAATGAGTACAGGAAAGCCTCAGTGAAATGTTTGCTGCTTTCCTATGATTAGCAATATACTCTTCCTTCACAGATATCTCAACTTGTCCAGAGACAGATTGGTAAACCTCCACTTGATTGAATGATCAGACTGCAACTCTCACAATCTTGGCTTTTTGGCTTCAGGCTGAGCAGAAGATTCAAAAGGTCTCTCAACCCTGTATTGAAAGAAAGATCCAATACTCTTCCATTTTATTTGGTGGTTTCTTCCAGGTGGTTTTCAATAAGCTAACTCTTCCTAGCTTCCTCACTCTCAAATGGGAAAATATCAAGATTTCTGACTGCAATATAATTTTTCCTAAAGGTCCAGATTGTTATAAACTGAAGAATCTTGTAACTTGAAGTCAAACTACTTTCTCTAGGGTCTTGTGAATACTTGGTACACTGGTTCATGTAATGAAAAAAACACCTTAGTAGCTAGTAGCTGCAGACTTCCTCTTCAAAACACACAACAGAATGTGGCCTATATTACTTCTTGCAAATCCTCCTGTTCACCTTCTAGCTTAAAATACTATTGCAACTCTTTGTCTGCTAAGCCAAGCCACAAGATTTCTAAGTGTAACAGAAGAGTTATGTGCTCTTCATCCAAATGACAACACAATTTTAAACATTCTGATATGAACTGGTCTTTATTTAATAAAGTTAACAATTTTGTAGCATCATTCAGAGCTTTTTCCATTTCATCTATATGAATTTTTTGCATTAGTACCTCTTCTGAATAAAGCACTATGTTGTAATAGCTTTAGATCAAAGAAGCTGAACAAACTCAAGCATGAGAAACATGAAGAAGATTATATCAAAGCACATTACAATCAAACTTCTCCAAACCAGTGATAGAGAGATCCTAGCAACCAGAGAAAAGGTCTCATTACATACAGAGGAACAAAGGAAAGGATGACATCAGATTTCTCATCAGAAACAATGAAAGTGAGAAGAGAGTAGAGCAAAATCTTTAAAGTAGTGAAAGGAAAAACTGTCAACCCAGAACACCATAGCTCCCAAAGTATCTTTCAAAATTGAAGGCAAAACACTTTTCAGACATGTAAAAGCCAACCAATTTCATCAGCAGCAAGCCCGCATTACATGAAATGGTGTAGGAAATTTTTCAGTCAGAAGGAACATGATGCTGGATGGAAATACGATCTACAGAAAAAAGTAAGAGTATTAGAAATGGTAACTCCATGGTTATCATAAACATATATGATTTTTTCTTTTTATTTAAGTTTCTTACTATGAATTCCTGTAATTAAATAAAACTAATAACAGTGTAGCCTGTGGTTTAGAATATATGAGAAAGTAAAATGTATTATAAGAATACTTGCAAAGGTAAGGAGAGGAAAATGGAAGCAAACTGTTGAAATGCTATCCTATATACAAAGTGGTATGATACTTTAAAGATAGACTGTAATAAGTTAAAAATATATATACTATACACCCTAAAGTGACAACTAAACTAAAAAGCAAAGAGTTCTAGCTAATAAGCAAACAATGAAATAAAATAGAATCAGAAAATATTTAACTAATCAAAACAAGTCAGGAAAACCAAAAAGATAAGCAAAACACAGTAGACAAATAGTAAACAAATAGTACAATCATATATTCAAATCCAGCTGTATTAATAAATACATTAAATAAAAATTATGTATATGCCCCAATTTAAAGATAGAGATGGTAAGACTGAGGTAAAAAGTAAGATCCAATTATATGCTGTATATAAGAAGCCCACTTCAAATATAAAGACAAAAATAAGTTAAAAGTATGGAAAAAATATACTATGCCAACACTAATCAGAAGGAAGTTGGTGTGGCTATATTAATAACAGAGAAAACAAATTTAACATCTAAGACTAGTGCCAGGGATAAAATAAGGTAATTTCCTATGGATAATGGAGCCAATTCATCAAGTTAAGATAACAATCTTAAACATTTATGTACCTCGTACAGAATTTCAATATGCATAAAGCAAAAATGGATAGAAGTAAAAAAATAAATTCACAAATCCACTAGTACTGTTGCAGATTTCAATATGTCTGTCTCGATTTTTGATACAATAAGCAGACAGAAAATCAATAAAGATACAGAAAATGCAAATAATACTGAAAAACTTAATTGACATTTATAAAACATTCCACCCAACAGCAGAGTATACATAATTTTCAGGTACACACAGATTATTTGCCAAGATAGACCATATTCCGGGCCAGAAAACATGTTTCAATAAGGTTGAGATGATTTGATTCATACAAAATGAGTTCTTTGAAAATAACAGAATTAAATTAGAAACCAATAACAGAAGAAACTCTGCAAGATTCCAAAATATTTGAAAACTAGAACACTATTAAATAACTCATAAAGCAAAGAAAAACAAGTCAAAATGAAATAAGAAAGTATTTTAAATGGAATGAAAATTGAAAACATACCAAAATTTCTGAAATGTCACTAAAGCAGTGGCTAGGGGGAAATTTACAGCCTATATTAGAATAAAATCTCCCAAATCAGTAACATCAGCCTCTACTTTAAGGAAATAAAAAAAGAAGAGCAAATTAAACCCCAAGTAGTCAGGAGAAAAAAAATAATAAAATGGAAATCAATGAAGTAGAAAATAAAAAATAGAAAGAAATCAATAAAGCTAAAAGCCAGTTCTTTGAGAAGATCAATAAAATTGACAAACCTCTAGCCAAACTAATAAGGACAAAAAAGAAAGAAAGCATAAAGTGTCAATATTACAAATGGAAAATTTACATCTTTAGGGATTTTACAAATGTCAAAAGGAAAAGAAGAGAATATTACTAACTATGCCAATAAATTCAACAAATAGATAAGATTTCTTGCAGGACACAGATTGCCAAAGCTCACTAAAAAAGAAATAGATAAGGCAAATAGTCATGTATATATTTTAAAATTAAATTTCTAGTTAAACACCGTCCCACAAAGAAAACTCCAGACCAAAATGGTTTCACCAGTGAATTCTACCAAATGTTTAAGGAAGAAATAATACCAAGTCTACAGAACATTGAAAAGTAGGGACTATTTCCCAATTCATTTTATGAGATCAGCATTAAAGACATTAAAAACAAAAGAAAAATACAGACTAACATTCCTCTTTGACATAGATGCAAAAATTCCAAACAAAATGTTAATGCAAATCAAACACAACTATATATAAAAAGGGTAATAGTTCATGACTAAATGGGATTTATCTCAGGAATGCAATGTTGTTTTAATATTTGAAACCCTTCAATATAAACCACCGTATAAACAAACTAGAAAAAACAACAACCATACAATCATCTCAACAGACTCAGTAAAACCATTTGACAAACTAAAAAGAAGAGAAGTTTTTTATCCTGATAAAGGGCATATGTATAAAACCCTACAGCTGGGGCACCTGGATGGTGTAGCTGGTTAAATGTCCAAGTTAGGCTCAGGTCATGATCTCAGAGTTCATGGGTTTGAACCCCACATGAGGCTCTGTGGTGACAGCTCAGAGCCTGGAGGCTGCTTCAGATTCTGTGTGTCTTTCTCTCTTACTCTTCCCCTCCCCTGCTCGCTCGCTCTCTCTCTCCCTCCCTCTCTCTCTCCTTCAAAAATAAATATTTAAAAAAAATTAAAACTTTACAGCTAAACTTTAATGGTAAAAGACAGATTTTCTTCCATCTAAACTCACAGATAATAAAACAAGAATGTTTGCTCTTACCATTTCTATCCAATATTGTGCTGGAGGTTTTAGCCAACATGATCAGTCAAGAAGAAGAAACAAATGGCATCCAGATTGGAAGTGAAGAAATAAAACTGTCTTTATTCACAAATGAAGATTGTCTATGTGGAAAATCCAGTGGAACTTACAATTAAGCTACTGGTACTAATACAGGAGTTTAGCAAGGTTGTAGGATACAGATCAATATACAAAAGTCAATTGCATATTCTATACACTAGTAATGAACAATTGGAAATTGAAACAAAAAATCTATATCATTTACAATAGCATAAAAAATATGAAAAACTTAAGGATAAATCTGGAAGAAGATATGAAAGACCTAGATCTGAAAAAGAACAAAACATTGAAAAATGAAATTAAAGAGGGCCTAAATTAGTGGAGAGATATACCATGATCAAGGACCAGAGGACTCAATATTGTTAATATGTTAATCCTCCTCAAACTGGTCTATAGATTCAATGTAATCAGAATCAAAATCTCAGAAGCATCCCCCCCATTTTTTAGAAGTTGGCAAACTGATTATAAAACTCATTTGAAAATACGAAAGACCTAAAATAGCTACATCAAACTTTGAAAAAGAAGAACAAGTTTGGGAAAATAACACCACCTGATTTCAAGTTTTATTACAAAACTATACTATTGGTATCAAGACTGACAAATAGATCAATGGAACAGAATAAATAATTAATCTCCAAAATCTGCACACTTCTCCACTTGAATGGTGAGGTTTATATCCAGTTCCCCTAAATTTGGGTGGGCATATCACTGCTTCAATCTAGAGAATAAAGAGGAATAACACTGTGTGACTTCTATAGGTTGATCATAAAAGATCAAGAAGCATCCACCTTGTTCTCTTGGGCTGCTTGTTCTGGAATCGAGAGGAGTTTGACTACCTGAGACAGCTATATTCCAAAGGCCACATGCAGGTGATCCAGTTGATTATCCATCTGATCAGGCAGCCAATAGCCAGCATCAACTCCCAGTCAACTGAGTGAGCTATCTTCGACTCCAGCCCCGATGAGTCTGGTTATAACTACAACCCCGGCTGACATCTGACTGCAAATACATGAGACACCCCATTTGAGAACTGCCCAGCTGAACCTCTTGACCCACAAAAGTATTAATCAAAATAAAATTATTATGTTAAGCCACAAAACTTTAGGGTAACTTATTATGAAGCAAGAGGAAAAGAAGCAGAGAGCTTGCAGTAAAAGAGCCATATGCCCATCAATTACCATCTACATACCAAAGTTCTCCTATGGATCAATCTGTCCACTTAGACAATGCTTCCTCACAGTTTTTCAGGGTTTCACTGTTAAAATATAAATACCTCTCCACAATAATAAAACAATGGGAAAAACAAACCAGAAAAGAGGATCCCCCAAAATCAGAGACAATGTACAAGAACAAGAGGAAAACTAATTTCTAAAAATAAATCATAGTTTCAGAGAAATGAGAAAGTAATCTGCATGTTGGAAAAAAATAAGAACAAGGTCCTATAAAAAAGTAACAGGATGTTATAAAAATCATCATAAACTTAGTGGCTTAGAACAACAAATGTATTTTCTTATAGTTATTATAGAGAAGTCCAAGACCAATTAGACTGGGAGAAAGTCAAAGTGTCAGCAGGACTGGTTTCTTCTGGAGGCTGTGCAAGAAGAATCTACTTCTTTCGTCTTTTTCACCTTCCAGAAGCCACCTGCATTATTTGCCTTGCAGGGCTGAAGTCTAAGACAACTCACTCACTTGGCTGGCACAGGATGCTGCCTCTTTGCTAGGTGTGCAGATGGACTATTAACTGGACTTCCTTGCATCACTCTAGCCTCTTGCTTCTATCATTATACTTCCTACTATTGACTCCAATCCTCCTGCCTCTCTCTTATAAGGACCCTTGTGATTACTTCATCCATCCCGCCCAGATAACCCTGGACAATTTTCCCATCTCAAGAGGGCTTAACTCATCACATCAGCAAAATCCCTTTTACTGTGTAAGGTAACATATTCATAGGTTCTGGGGATCAGGTTGTGGATATTTTTGAATGTGGAGACAATACTGGATGTTGAAAATAACTGTTAATTTTGGGAATAGAGGCTCAGAGGTAGGAAAGGGAGGGAGTTACTGTTACAAATCTTATAGTGTTCCTTGATTTTAAACTATGCATATGTTTTACTTTGCATAAATTCATGTTAATTTATTTAATTGGCACAATTACAATTTAATTTAAAAACATTAATGTATTTAATTAACATGTAATGTATCTAACATAACATTAGATAGACAGATAGATATATACCAAAATGCTAACTATGATTTTCTTTAAGAGACTGTGATATATATTTTTCTTAATTTTTACCTTTATTATTATCCATAATTCATAATAAGCACACAATCATTTTATAATGAGAAAAATGAACTATTAGCAAAATATAGAATTTTTAACTTTTTGGGGCACCTGGATGACTCAGTTGGTTAAGTGTCCAATTTTAGCTCAGGGCATGACCTCCCAGCTTGTGGGTTCGAGCTCCGTGTTGGGCTCTGTACAGACAGCTCAGAGCCTGGAACCTGCTTCAGATTCTGTGTCTTCCTCTCTCTCTGTCCCTTCCCCACTTGTGCTCTATCTCTCTCAAAAGTGAATAAACATTAAAAAAAATTTTTTTAAGAATTTTTAACTTCAAAATGAATTCCATTCACAACATGAATGAATGGCCATGTTTTCATATCTGTTATATAAAAAAGTACTTTAAAAGCTAAGGTAGCTTCATACTACTACAATATGTTTTTTATGATTCCTAAGAAAAGATTTAAAACATATCATTTAGCTGTTACAGCCAAGGATATAACTGATATTATGAGTTATTAGCAATAACTACTGATATAATACATAAACAATTATTTAGAAGTGCGAGTTTTAAAGATTTATAAAGAGACATTTTATTTCAAATAAAAGTAATTTATTTTCCTACAAAGTAAACAAAACAAACAAAACATCTTCCCACATGTCCTTTTATCTCTTGTGATAAGGGTATATTTAAACAATTACATGGATAAAAAAGGCTGTTGGGAGGTAAAGAAGTGATTTTACTTATTTTAGCTCATTTGCCACAAAAACTCACTTTGTTGTTGTCATTGTTGTTCTTATTGTTCCCATCAGGGGCTCAAAGATTTAAGGAGTTTTTTTAGAAATCTATTTTAGATCTGGAGTTTGCCAGTGCTATCCAGTAATGGCTTTTTATCCTGGGTCTCAAAATGAAGCTGCAGAGTTAGGACAGATCAGTGAATCAGTCAGAATGGACTGAATGCCCACGTTCAGAGCACAATTAAATAGCACTTCTCCTGCCTCAAAATGGCTAAAATATTTTTACAAGGAAAGTGGTCTCTGCTGCTCTCAGTGGCACACATCAACTTCATTTTCACATAGGGGCTTGTGTGATATTGACAACAAACTTCTTTTCTTAGGAGGAAAAATGTTATGTGGGAAACTTTCATCCTTGGGTTTTAGCAAAGCAAAGGTAGAGTATATTGTACTGGATTTCCTTGTCAATATTTTGACATCAATATTTAATAATGTTCACTTTATATAGAATAAGAGTCTAGTCATATAATAAAAATAAGTAATTATATAATAAAAATGATAGAACTAAACTTTAGGTGCTTACCATGTAAATGTAAAAAATATGCTATGAATCAATTAACCCTATATTATAAGTTACAAATTTAATGTAATAACTTTGGGTGAATTACAGTTATTATTAGGTTCAAGAGACAAACACTAAAATTGACCAACTCTAAATATGGTCAGAATTTGCTGATAAATTGTCTCTGCAAGGGAGATCATTAGCTCTGTTTGTCAGATGTACATTTTCTTATCATGTGCATTATTTGATATCTATTTCTGAGAAGAAGTAATACGATAATATTAGTTATTACTGAATTTTTATGTAATCTCACTTTTTAGAGGCAGACTTATATAGTGGAATAGGAATAAATTGAATAAGAATAAATTGAAATATAGTACAGATCCATTAAATTAGAGAATAATAGTAATTTCACATTAAAAATTGAATTCAAGTTTGTTCAATTTTTTTACCCCAATTAAAGCTAAATAATTTTGTTAAAGGCTTATTGGAATCTTTGTAGGACAATATTTGTGCAAGGTTGTGGCTTCAAATAGATTATCACATCACTATGTCACTTAGAGACGATATTGCTGAAAAGTTATTATTAAAAAGGCAAAGTAACTATCTTTAGACTTTTATGTGATGAAAGGGAATCTTCCATTATGTTTATAAGTGAGGAAACTGACTTCTAGAGTGATTCCAGAACTCCCTCAAGGTCAGATAGCTAGTTGTGGGGTAAAGCAGGTCCCTAGCATAGGTCTCCTGTGTTCCAGGCCAGTTGTTTGCCTTATACCACCCTTTGTGATCATCAGTGCAGGAAGACCAAGTGCTATTGGCATTTTGAGCATCTCAATTTTTCATTTTGCAGGACTCTCCCCCATCTTTACAAGACATTTAGCATTCCTATTCCAAGCCCATTAAATGCTGGAAGCACCTGTACTTTCCTTCCCCCCTCCCCCAGATTTATTGAGAGATGACAAATAATATTATGTAAGTTTAAGGTATCTGCACATTCTTGAATGCCTTTTAGAGGCACAGTACTTCCCTGGTTAAGAAATATCACATATTTCAAAAATGATGAAGAACAAGTGTCCCAGATGCCTCATTACATTTTTCCTGCATTCATTCCTTAAGTATGAATTCCTTAAGTATGCCGTGGCTTTTCTTTGACGTTAGGTGGAAAAAGCTTCCTTCTGGTCTTTATATTCCCATTGCTGACATATGTTCAGAAATGCATAATTGGGACACCCAGGTGGCTCAGTTGGTTAAGTAACCAACTCTTGATTTCAGCTCAGGTCATGATCTCACGATCATGATATCAGGGTCATGAGATTGAGCCCGGTATTGGACTCCATGCTGGGAGTGGAGCCTGCTTAAGATCCTCTCTCTTCTCTCTCTCTGCCCCTCCCCTCTCTCCCTCTCCCTCCCTCCTCTCTCTCTCTCTCTCAAAAAAATAAAATAAAATAAAATGAAAAACGAACACCACTGAGAAGGTATCACTAGAAATGAGATCTTCCCTTCCTTTATTTTCATGATACTTGTGGATTTTTATACCCATTGTGGACTTGTTGAGGAACACACACAAATATGACACTATAAAACATCTATTAAATACAAGTACTAGTGATAGGCGTCTTAAATGGAAGAGTTAGACAGTTCATGTGTATGTGAGACATCCAGTCTAATTCTTCAAGTTTTAATAGTCTTCAGTGAATAAGCCAAGTCGAATAAAATACTCCCTCAAAGTTATATAAGGGAATTAAAAAATCATAATTCCAGTTCAGCTATACAACACGTGTGAAATTACTGTGTTTTTGTAGTGTGTGTGCACATGTGTGTATGTGTGTGTGGTGTGTATTTAATCAAACATGCCATTTACTATGTTCCATGCGTGCTAAGTACTTTACATATATTAATTCATATAATCCTCATAACCATCCTCTGAGGTAGGTCCTGTTATTATCCTCATCTTCTAGATAAGGAAACAGAAAGGGAGAGAAAGATCACATAGTAGGCATAAGGCAGAGCAAGAATCCCAACCCAAGCAGTGAGAATCTAGTCATCCCACCTCACAATTCTGCCTCTCTACAACACAAGAATTACATGGGAACAGAACATTGTGAAAACTAATTTTAGGATTCTGGCCAAGCAGGAGAAAACTCAAAGTGGCCACTTGCCAATCAGATGTTGTTTTGCTACATCTGAAGCAACAGGCTTCTAGACATCTTTTTGTAGGAATTTCATTAAAATCTGGTTTTCCCAGGCCCTGGTTTTGTGACCTCAAATATCCTGGGGGGGGGGGGAAGGGGGAATAGATTAACCAAAAGAACTATATATTTGCCTTCTGATATGTATTAATATAAGACAGCTTCACATATGTGAATTTTTATTTTAATGGTTAAGCTTGAATAATAAACAATAGAAGAGTTAGAATTCTTTTTTCCTTGAATTACAAACCTGTTCCACATTTTAGGAAAACCCCGTTTAGATGCTGCATATCTTCTTTCTACCAACTAATAGTTTGAGCAGTTTCCATTAGGGGTAAAGGATGATGATGGAGAAAACCTGAGCATAATTCTAGTTCCAGAGAAAACTTTCTTTCGGAAATGTTCTTCCTCTTGGAAGCCAGAGCATTATCCTTGCCACACTGAAAATAATCCTAATTTTATATTGATTTATATATATATTCCACTTTAATTATAATTCATCAAAACAATATTGTATTGCAAGTATATGATTGTGTTTCCATTTTGGGTGATATAATAAAGCATTAATCTTATATTTCCAACTCCTAAAACAGTGCCTGGGACATAGAAGGTATTCAATAATTGTTAAATAAATAAGTAACAAGAGAGTAGCAAAGGGAAGGGGAGAAATTGGCCATAGAGTCTTGATCAAAATGCATAAACAAGTAAAATATGCCTGTATACTTTTATTCCAGTTTTATTTGAAAACGATGTGTCTCTCATTCTCAACAATGCTGCTTAGAAGGGACAATTCCCTGCTCTAACCCTGAGAGCTGTGATCCCTGATTCAGTTAAGCCAGGCAGTCAGACCCATCCCGCGGCCTGTAGCTCCAGCCTAGTGGCATACATTAGTTATCAGAGCCAAGAAGGAATGGGGAGACATTTGCTGGAGGTGGATTTGATGGTATGAGAAGAACATGGGACTTGGAGCTCAACAATACCCTTATGTGATGGGAGGAGCCAGCCTGGCTGACATGAGGTGGACCCTAAGAACATAGCGAGATCCTCAGTCAAGACACACCTAACACCAGGTTTCCCTCTGCACTGTGGAGTCAAGTGCTCAAGGAACTTTCACATTCCTCCTTTTAAACCAATATAGGTTGGATTATAACATTTGCAATATAATGAGTCATAATGAATGCAACATCTCAGTGTCAGGCTACTTTTCAAATAGAAGCATAATGTGGAGAAAATGTAATGGTCATTCTAAAGTACCTTGTAAAATAAGATGAGAGAACAATGAATAGAATTGAGAAATATTGCTTCTAATTACATAATTATGCTATTATTTTGTATTTGAAACAAGATATGCTTTGACTTGCCATTTGAAAAGAACTAAAATGGACATACCTGTTCTACTTGTCTGAAAATCATATTGTGCTTTTTTAATATTACATGACTTTGAACTTCATTCAAAGGTATTGGATAGATGTTTAATCCTTAGTACTACAAAAATCAAGAAGATGAATTATGTTTCTATAGATCTATGAACTCTAATAGTGGGCTTCATGCCTTTCCCCTTGCCCTAGGCCATGCTTCTAAAAAAAGGGGAAAGTAATTCAAGTTGACAACTGAATGTCCTACTTTACACTTTTTATTTTTAAGAAGCAGTGATGTTTCAAGGTTTGCTGAATGGAGCTTGTCGGTTTTAGTTAGGTTCAAATCCAGTTGAAAATGAAATTAGAGAGGTTTAGGTTAGCGTGAAGTTTTCAATTGTAATTAATGATTGACAATGAAAAAGTTAAATCTTAATATAATGTTCATTTTCAAGCTGGTTGATCTAGAATGTACTTCACGTGGCCGCCATGTCTCTCCCACCTTTGTATTCTTCTTCATTGCCACAAAGTCCAGCAGAGGATCCAGGGGGTCCCTGGCTGTAGTTAAATGGGGTTTCCCTCCCTCCTTTCCCCTTTTACTTTGCCTTTTGTTCTTATTCTTAATCTTCTTTCTCCCTCTCACCTATCTTCCCAGCCTCCCTCCCTTTATGGCGTCTCCCATCTTCCTTTAGTCAAAGAGAAGGAAGTAGGATTGTTACCTGAGGGTGCTGAGACACACACACACAGAAGGAGGAAGGGATTCCCTGTTTTCCCTCATCACCATCAGGTTTGTCACCACTGAAAGGTATTAGAAATAGTTTATACTTACCTTTTTTATTTTTTTCATCACTCATTAACTTCTACTTAATAATTTAAAATTGTAAAATGTCACACATATGGGAAAAACACAAAAAACATAAGTACAGTTTATTTACTGCTATTAACTCTTCAGCTGACTACTTGATTCTGCCCCAACCCTCAAATGACCGAGCTGACAGAGGTCACAGTGACCCATTTGTAATTACTGTATTCATAACTATATTTTATTTTCAAACTTCTTTTAGTTGCCTTTCAAATCTTCTTGATCTTTTTTAAGTCTCCTATTCCTTGCTCATTTTTTGAAGTCCCTGTTTATAAACTAAATTTTGCTATGTTTGCATTCTATACCTAATAATGTCAATAGGTAGAGTCTAAGTGAAGTCTGGTACTGTTCTCAGTTGTTTCTGCTGGCTTTTAGCCAGAGTGCCTGTGAGCTCTTGTTCTCTGTGAGCTGTTGATCTTTGGAATTTTATCCATGGAAATTTTTTGAGGCCTGCACTGAAGTTGTATTCTTTCAGAGAGAATTTGTGTGATTCCTACCAAGGTCCTGCAAGCTTGGCCACCTTAAATTAAACCCTCAGTCTGATGGTTTTGGGGACCACACAGATAGAGTAAATTCATATTGCAAACCTCTGAAGTCAGGCTTGTGTTTATAAATTCTCAGGAAAGATGTTTCTATTCCTCCCACCCACAGCCAAGGTCTAGACAAGAAAGTTTTCTTACTGCCCCTCCTGTAGGGTTATTTCCAATTCCCTTTCACTGAAGATATAGTCTTTTGTGGTCCAAACTATATAGAGATTTTCTCCTCTCTGACTTTCAAAAACAATTCTTTACTGTAATCATTTGAAGAAATTATGTTCTCCCACTCTTCTGTGTTTTTTTAAATGTTTATTTATTTATTTCTGAGAGAGTGAGAGAGTATGAGAGAGAGAGGGAGACAGAATACCATGCAGGCACTGCGTTGTGAGCTCAGGGCCCCACGTGGGGCTCAAACTCACTAACCTTGAGATCATGACCTAAGCCAAAATGAAGAGTCAGATGCTTAACTGACTGAGCCACCTAGGTGCTCCCATTCCCCTCCACTCTTTTATTATAAAATCCGTGAGAACAGAATTTTTATTTTAATCGTGTATATAGTGTTCAATATAATACTGATTCATCCTGTCAACTAATATTTATTGACTTTTGTACCAGAAATATTCAGGGACTGGATATACAAAAATTGCCAAGGCATTTAAGGTCCCTGCTGTCCTGGAGCTTAAATTTATTAAGGTACATTGTAGGTGTTCAAAAAAGTGTTAGTGAAATAGATGAATGACCCAATGACGAGTAGCAAGAGGAAAGAAGGAAAGACCATTGTCAACCACAAAAGAGAGTAAGATTATATTTATAGAAATAGCAGCAAAAAAGGATCAAAAGAGTTAAAATTAGCTGCTTAAGGGGGCACATTTTAGAACCAAATCTAGGTTCAGAGTATCAGATGGAGCCCAAAATGAGAACAAATTGGCTTAACTGGAGTAGTCTAGAAATAGGAAGTTAAACAATCCTCCACCAACACTTGCAGTGTTCTGGAATATGTTGCTTTTTATGACAGCTGTGTGTATGTATATATATATCATTTAAGAGCATTGGCAAATAAGACGATGACAGTGACTCTGAGGGGCACAGTCTCCTTCTCCAACTTATCCGTCAAAGGATAGGGACCTGCTCATCTCTCTTTCCACCTCAATCTCCCTCTTTATTATTTCTCCTTCACACATTCACACTTTTGTTCTTCCACTTATGTATGTCTTCTCATTCTCCACTTTTTCCTCTAGGTTACCTTGTAATTGATGGTGGTAATTGTTCTAATGACATGACCCTGGCTGGGCCACTAGATAGCTTCAGGATAGAGTCAGGTTGCTTTGATTAGAAGCTTGAAAGTTTTGGCCCCACCCCAACCTCCGGGGAGGGAGAGAGGCTGAAAATTGAGTTTAATCATCAATGGCCAATGATTTAATCAACCATACCTACATGCTTAAATCTTAGTAAAAAATTTTAAAGAAGGGAATTTAGAAAGCTCCCAAACTTGCAAATACATCTATCTGCCAGGAGGTTGGCACACCAAAGTCCACAGGCTTCTGTGGACCTCACCTTATGCATCCTTACATCTGGGAGTTCATCAGTATCCTTTATAATAAACTATAATTGTAGTGGTGTGGGTGTGAAAACACCCAGCTTTGTAACCGTCGGACAGAAGCATGGGTAAACTTAGCGGGGGCCTGATACCAACAACTAGCATCTAAAGTGAGGACAGTCTTGTGGAATGGAGCCCTTAGACCTGTAAAATCTAACTCTGGGTAGTTAGTGTCAGAATTATAAAACAGCCATTTGGTGTCAGGAGGGAAAAGCCCTCAGCCAGGTACCAAACTTCACACTGTTACTTCTAATTACACCTTTAATAAACATGTTACAATCCTATCAGTTTGTCACTACACTATGACTTGCATCGCTCATGTTCATTCCTCCTGTCCACCACAATACAAATAATATGTTTAACAGCAAGCTTGGGCTTTACTTGTGATGAGAAGCCTTCCCTGATCTTCATTGAAATTTATTTCTCCCTCTCTCTCATACTTTTATAATGTATCTTTAATCATAGCACTTTCACAATCTGCTTTGTGTTAAAGTAGGCAAGGAATGTACAAAGAGAAACAACAAGAATTATGATATAAGGACATTCTACAAAATATTTGACTCAAAGCTGTCAAGGTCATCAAAAACACGTAAATTCTAAGGAACTGTTACAGCCCAGATGAGCCCAAAGAGATATGAAAACTAAATGTAATATGTTTTCCTGAATAGGATCCTGGAACAGAAAAAGGACATTGGGTTAAAACTAAGGAAATCTTGGGGTGCCTGGCTGGCTCATTCAGTAGAACATGTGTCTCTTGATCTTAATGTCATGAGTTCAGGCCCACATTGGGTATAGAGCTTACTTAAAAAACAAACCAAACCAAAACAAAACAAAACACCTAAGGAAACCTAAATAAATTTATTTAAAAAACTATATGTATGTTATATGGATAGAAAAATAAGCAAGAAAACATGCTATTCTTTTTTTTTAAAAACATGCTATTCTTGAACAAGCTAGAAACTACCAAGTTTAATTCACATACGAATCATTAGAAAGTATTAGAATGAGTCAAATAATGTATCATTATTTGGCCAAAAGAACCACTACTTAGCTACACTTTGATAGTTCTACAATTTATCTTATATATATATTTAAAAAAATTTTTAATATTTATTTATTTTTGAGACAGAGAGAGACAGAGCACGAGCTGGGGAGGGGCAGAGAGGGAGACACAGAATCTGAAACAGGCTCCAGGCTCTGAGCTGTCAGCACAGAGCCAGATGCAGGGCTCGACCCCACAGACTGCGAGATCATGACCTGAGCTGAAGCCAGACGCTTAACTGACTAAGCCACCCAGGTGCCCGCAATTTTCTTATATATTTAAATAAAATAAAGCCACACATCTTTTAAAAACATTCTGTAATTAAAAGGAATACCCTACCTTTTCTCCTAAATTAGTAAAACAGAAGTGTGTGTGTGAGCAATTGATGGTATTATGAAATAAGATGAAATAAGGCTTCTGAAGCTGGATTTTCTTAATATCTAACTTTTGCATATTCATATATAACATATAATTATGCTTTTTATAAATATAAATCTAAATGAAAAATTTTTATGTACACCATTATTCTATTTTCAAAAGGAAGGAAAGATTAACATAAAAAAAGTTTTTATCATATTTCATGGAATCTAAACAATATTATATATCATTTAAAAAGACAAAAATGCTGTCAACTATAATTATAAAATGCTATTGATTGTAAGAAGTATTCCAATTTCATAAACAGTAAATTTTGTATCTGAGAATCAATGAAAATATGGTAGTTTTTTTCTCATGGTAGAAATGAACTTATTATACATGTGCCCTTTTAACTGATATCAGCCTAGTTTTCAGTACTGAATATTTGTACAGTGCAGGATAAAACCCTGCATTCTCTAATTTTTACAGAAAAGTAATTAGGTATTTTATTTGCTATAAGCTAAATAATCTTATTAATATACTGGGGAGACACAAACTCCCCCAAATGTTAAAGTCAGTCAGCAAATGACCCCAAAAATCTGATTTTTAACAGAAAATGGAAATGCTATCTCTTATTGTCCCACAACTACAATTATAAAAATACGACCATACTTTGTGAGACAGCTTTGTGTTGTGATTATTCTGAAAGAGCTTAAAGCATATTAGTTTGTATTAGATCACATAGATTATTATTATTTTTTTTTAATGTTTTATTTATTTCTAGGAGAGAGAGAGACAGCGTGAGCAGGGGAGGGTCAGAGAGAGAGGGAGTCACAGACTGAAACAGGCTCCAGGCTCCGAGCTGGCAGTCAGCACAGAGCCCGACGCGGGGCTTGAACCCACGAACCGCGAGATCATGACCCAAGCGAAAGTCGGACACTTAACCGACTAAGCCACCCAGGCGCCCCAGATCACATAGATTATTAAAGTTCCTATTGAATTGAGCTTTGAAGCTAAATTTTTAAAACCAAAAAGGGAATTAAATAAAACATCTATGTTCTCTATCATCTCAAATTAATACATTGTTTATGTGTATAACCTCAGATATTTCTCATTAAGAAAAAGATACCTTTAAAACTTTATGACAAGAAAAAGTTGCTTCAGTAAATAAGAAAACCTATTTGCCTTAAGCTTACTTTGTCTTTTTTTTAGGCTCAAAGGTAACTGTGTTTTCTTTGTAAATAAACTCCAGAAGATCAACATATTCTGAAATGGAGCAAATAATTGGGTATCATTTTTAATTAGAAGAAACTAGATGTGATTTGGCTAAGATTCCCCATGAGAACAAAAGCACTTTGGTAGAGGTTACTTCATAGGTTAATGAGACCACAGTCAGTTTTCCTCTACTAACTTGAAAAAAAGTTAAGAGTTCCAAAATCTCAGATTTTCTTTAATATCTATATAGTAATTCTAATATATCCCTCAGTGATTTAATTAGTTATTAGTGGTAATAGCTGATAATCTCATTATAGGGTCACTGTGAAAATAAAAATCCCCATGAGATTTTTACTCTGGTCTATGTTGAAAGTTGTAGCGATACTCATAAATCACATGTAAAGCTCCACAAAGGAACTACACTAAATATATTCATATTCATCTTTAGGTTGGGTACAAATGTAAATGGCAGTATTTCTTATACAATTTATTATGCATTTATAATACCTTTTGTTTTTGGCTTTTCAAATTATACTAAACAAGTACCTTCCTGACATGAGCCTGAAAGGTAGGTGGGGCTTGGGCTTGGGGCTACACTCACGTGAACAAGAAGAAAGAGTGAGAAGGTACAAACAGTAATGGGCTGCAGCCCCCACCCCCCAAGTAATTTCCATGCAGAAAGGATGTTGGCCACCCTGGTGACATGGAGAGATATGGCTGGACCCACCCTCCAGCCCCAGGCCTGATCTTTGGACCAGAAGGGGATTGAAAAGATGCCCTCATGAAGACTGCATCTGTCAGTTGCATGGAGCTTCATTCAAGGATTTTCTGATTCTGATGGATTTACAATGATATTCAATCACATGGGGAATAACACTGGTGGAAGCTTTCTCTGGAATTATACACAACCAGCACATTTCTAGATGCTAAAAGTGATTTTACGAAAGGCTTTGCCTGAGTGCCTCATGGATTCCTGCAGTGTGGATGCCCAACAGGGAAATGAGGACCACGGCTCCCTCCAAGGGTTTTGATCTCTGGCCCTTTCTCAGATGGCAATATTTGGTTGGGTCTCTGCCAACTCCCTTTGGGGGCTCCCTCTGAAACAGGTGAATTATTACACCTCACAGATTTGTGTTGAGGATTACAAAACATATGTTGATTTGTGGAACACTCAGCATTGTGCCTGGCATATAGCAGACATTCAGCACATGAACTGGGAGCACTCTGTCCTCTAGAAGAGACAGAATTTCAGTAAAAGACTTCCTGCTTGTGTCAAGAAGGCAGGTGCAATGCTGGGATCCAGGATGAAGCGCAAAAGAGATTACAATCCAGCTTTTGGAGGCTTGCTGTCTAGACAGAGCCCATATCCTTGGCCACTAGGCCCCATGTCTGGAGTTGAAAGAAGCAACTTCTACTTCCTTATTGGTCACTGTGTGACTTTGAGTAGATCAACTCCTTTCTTTGGGTTATTGGTAGGGAAACCGTCTACTTTCTCACCTAAGCTGGGACACTTGAGATTAAAAGGAGCACTACAACACTTACTCTGAGAGAACTGGTGTAAACCAGGACATTGCAGAGCAAACTGGGCCCAGTGACCTCTGGACTCACCAGTTGAAGGGTGCTATTGGTGCTGTTGCTAGTAATACTAGTGCTACTTTGTGACTGGGTCCAAATCTACCCTGGTTTCCCCACTGAATTTGCACGCACAGTTTGCATTTCTGCTTTTAGCATACAAGTTTATCATCTCACAAGTATGCCTTCAGCTGTTTGAAAGAACACATTTCTCTTTGAGCCCTGTTATCTGAGACTGTAGCTAGAGCAAGCCCCACCTGTTTTTTTATTTTGTTTTGTTTTGTTTTTTGTTTTTTGCTAATGGGCCCCTGTGGTGATTAACAGCACACCGTGGTCCTCAGAGCCTGGCCAACTCCGCATTGTCTTCTAACTCATGCAGACACCCTAGCCAGCATTCCCACTGGTCAGGCAGTGCCTTAGACCTCAACAGGGGTGCTCAGGCCCCCTAAAAGTCTGCAGGGTCATTGTGAGAGAACAACTGTGATTAATTCTCTGGGCTAAGCCTGGAGACCAGGTATTTGTAAAGGCTTGGAGTGTATCTGTAAAACCCACCAACCTTTTATGTATGAAGAAACAAGTTGAGAGAGGTCCAGAAAGCTGCCAAGGTTATCTAAGGAGAAAGTGGAGAAGTGGTGTTTGCATTCCTGTCTGTTCACCTTCAACAGTCCTGTTTGGCCAGTGTTTTTCAGTGTGCCAATGAGGTACGCAAGATGATTTCAAGTTACAGATGGTCAAATTGTTAAAAAAATTGTTTTATATACATATATACTTTAAACTAGAAAAAGACCACAATTGGCACACAAGACCTGTAATTTTATAGGTATTGTTGCTTAGGATGTAGATAAAGTATATATTTAAATCAGAAAAGGTCAACTTTGCAAAAAATATCCAGGTAATAAGTAGACATAGCCTTCCTGAAGAGTTCCAAACTGGGGGTGCAGGTTCCAAATTTGATTTAGGTGGCTTTAGCCATACCACTGCAGGGTTAGTGTCTCTGAGCCCGTGACTTAAGTAGCTATGTCCTGTTTCAAGTCAGCTCTGCCATTTAGCCCAGTATGATCCTCCCTAAATCCAGAAAATTCATGATGAAGTGAGTGAACAGCTCAGTCAGAAGCTAGAGTGAAAACAAAATGAATACCAGAAGACTGCCATTATAATCCTATAATTCTGCTTATATTGACTGTGGCTATTGATCTGGGCCCTGCCAACTCTTCTATATTGATTGAGCACTCAAAGTTTTCCAGTCAACCCTGTATTATTTTCTGAGATTGAATTATGCAATAGTAAATATTCCAACTGTACTTTTTTTCATTTTAAAAAGTTTACTCTTAATTGCCAAACGCTTTCCATTTGGTCTGAATTGTGTTGTCTTTCAAATCCTCTAAAAACTAAGTACTTGTGTAAATGGTGACCAAGTTAGAATTTGTGGCTATTTTCTTTAAAGTGCACAAAGTGAGGGGCACCTCGGTGGCTCAGTCAGTTGAGCGCCTGACTCTTGATTTTGGGTCAGGTCATGATGTCACAATTGGGGAGTTCAAGCCCCGCACTGGGCTATGTACTGCCAGTGCAGAGCCTGCTTGGGATTCTCTCTCTCCACCCTCTCTCTGCCCCAACCCTGCTCATGTGCTCTCTGTCTCAAAATAAATAAATAAACTTAAAAATTTTTAAATAAATAAAGTGCACAAAGTCAAATGAGAGCACATTTGTTCTGTGCTTCTCAAACTAGGATACATATAACGAGCATGTGGTTAACTAAGATAACACAATAACTTCCTAGGAAATATAATTCCCATATAACTTGGAAAGGGGAAAAGATTTTTGTATTATAATTAAATATGAAATTAGAATGCACAGTTTATATTAGCATCTATGATAAAACACAGGATTAAACCATTTCAATATCATAACTGAAAGGAGTCTGAGGAGTTGTTAGCAAAAAACTGTGAAAAATGCAAAGCAATGTTCAAATATATCTTTACCATTACCAAGTTTCAGAATCCCTTAGTCTTCAAGAAGCCACATAACCTCAGGACTTATCCATGTATAGTCTTCATTTCCTCAGGCCTATCCAGTAATTGAAATTGTGTAAACTGAGGAAGATGTGTTAATAGGTGAAGTCTCCCAAAGAAAATGGATTTTTAGTGGTTTTCTGAAATAGCCTTTCTTGAACCAAAGCCTCAGCTAAAAAGGCAGAGCCCTGCACTCTAACAATAACTTCATGAACAGTTGTTAGGGGCTCTAAAATCTCAAATCAATCACAACAAATCTCCCTATATATGGGTGGGCTTAATTGTTATAACCAGAGTTTTTTGTCCCATTTCTTTTGCTCTCAATTTTTCCACTGATCTTATTACTGTAATTTAATAAACTATTTCAAATGTCCTGCTTATTATCTTATCTACTTTAAAGGTATTTTATTATTTCAGTGAATTATGCCAATACTAGTAATATAGATTCTCTTCTATGAATAATGGCAACATCTATTTATTTTATTAGCAGGCCAGGGAGCAATTACAATTCCATTCCCATTTATTTTATAATTTAATCTAATATTCTTAAATGTGCCTGCAGACCTCTCTGTGCCTAGCAATAGATAGTCAGGAAATGACTTCTAAATTGGATTAACCTTTCAGTTTTCACTGAAATAAATTATTATTCTATTTCAACTGAAACTAGTTACTTGTCTTTTGTTTCACTTCCCTTTAAAGGGTTTTCCTAACACAGCAACATCACAGTTGAGTCACACACTGGATCTGTTCAGCATAACTTTTGAAACTCATAGTTTCAGGAACTCAGTAACAGTAGCTAACATTCAAAGAGGACTTATTCTGAGCCAGGTCCGGTTCTAAGCCCATATTACTTAAAATCCATATATTAAATAATACGCTGCTCACAAAACTCTCTAAGGCAGGTATTACTCCTAATTTACATATGGATTAAATAACTTGCCCATGGTCACACAGCAGACCATACTCTTCTGTAATAATCTTTCTCATGTTCTATTTAATGTTAGTCCACTCTTCATGTGGTGGATGGTTCTACAAATTACATGTATGCTTATGTTCTCAGTATCCTCAGGAAAAAAATATGCTATAAGGAAGTAAATAACATAATCTGTAAACTTTAAAGTGTTACATAAATATCAAATTAGCTGATTAAAAACAAAAACTATTGCTATATCTATACGAATGAAGAATTGAAATGAAAGATAACAAAATTTAACTCTGATCTCATCTGATTAGGATGGTTTGGGAACTGAAAACTATTTTTCTGAAATAGGCATGGCATTCTTTTCACAACTCTGAAAGAACTTTCCCTGCTGTCAGATGGAATAAAAGTGAAGTGCAAGCCCTTTTCTTGGAGACATTTTATATTTCTTCTTCCTTCATTATACTCAGAGATGGCCAATCTGAATTGCTAACTGCCCAAATACTGTTGGTATAGAATGCCATATTTAAGGTTTGAGACAATTTTCCTTCAGTGAGTGCTCTGGATGCACAGGCAAATTTTTGCTAAGTTCTAAAAATCTCAGCAGGTGGAAACATCATGGAAATGGAAACTTACCCCCAACATATTTCTTTTGGAAACTGGAGTTCAGAAGCAAGGCATAAAAATTTAATTTAAGTAAGATTTATTGATTGCCTATGGTGTGCATGGTCCTCTATTAGACACAATGAAATTCAGGCACAAAACAGACAGGAGATATCTGGCCTCAGGTGCCTTATGGTCTAACTAGTATAATACAGATTAGAAATAGTAAACAAACAGGTTACATGGATGGCAATGCTCGCTTAATAGAATCAACATTAAAGAGCAGTAATTGTAGTAATCCCAAATGGCATCTAATCCTAAAATCATTTATAAAATGTATTTAGCTTTAAAATCCACAGCACTTCAAACAAGATAATGAAGTTTCACTGCAGATAAAGTCACAAAGATACAAATACACTTAAGAGTATTATTAATGACTTTTGCTATTTTGGATCTTCTGTTTTCTTCTTATTATTGTTCGAAGCCTCCGTAATACCAGTTTATCAGACAGAAGCATGTCCTCTTGTTGTTCTAGATAATCCAGCAAATTTTCAGTCCATTCAAGTGCAGCTTTATGGCTAATATGCTTCTCTGGATTCAGTTCTGCTTTTCTAGTCTTAATGGAATGTTTTTGTTCAGCGGGCTTGGCCTGGTCCTCAGCACCTTCACTGTCTGTTAGCACCTGACAGCTTGAGTCATTGCTTCGAGAGTCAAACCACTGATCAATATTCTCAATGTCAACGTGTTCACAGTCTTCTGTATTCTGTAAAACCGTTGCTAGGTTAGCTGCTAAAATGGCTCCTTCATCAATGTTCATGCCTGAATTCTCTTCACTGCTAGGGAAAAGTTTTTTCCATGCTCTGGTTATGGTACTAGATTTTACCATGTTCCAAGCTCTTGATACTTCATAAATTGCATCCAACACTGTCAAATTTTTCCAAAACATTTTTGGGTCAATTCCTTCACCCATGTATTTCTGGAGAAGTCCCGCTCGGTAATATCTTTTTACTGTGGCTAGAACTCCCTGACTCATAGGTTGAATTAGACTTGTGACATTTGGTGGCAAATATTTCACAATTATTTTGCCATCATCTGAACTCAATAATTCTTCATTTGGATGTGCTGGGGGAAAATCCAAAAGAAGCACTGCTTTTTCTAGAAGCCCCTGGGATTTCAAATGCTTCTGTACCTGTGGCACAAAGCACTTTTCAAACCACTGTCTGAAAACGGAATGTTCTATCCATGCACTTTTTTGACTGAAATAAGTGACAGGAAGGTTTGACAGGTCAGCTCCTTTGAATGCGCGGGGTTTTTTTGCTTTTCCCACAACGCAGAGATTAAGTTTGTGTAAACCAGTGGCATTTGCACAACACATAATAATGATTCTCTCTCTGCTTGACCTATAACCAGAAGTAGTTTGTTCAGTTTCCAGAGCTAATGTCCTTGATGGTAGACATTTCCAGAACAATCCAGTTTGATCAGCACCATAAATTTGCTCCGGTTGTAGATTCTCTCTCTCGACAAATTCCTGAAAGTTACCACAAAATTCACTGGCAGCAGTTTCATCTCCTTTTAATTTTGTTCCTTTACCAGCAGCCTTCGGAATACCATGGCGCTGCTTAAATCGGGTTAGCCAGCCAGATGATGCATTAAAATCACCTTCCATCCCAAGAGCATCAAAAAAGAATTTGGCTTGTTTTGCACAAATTGTTCCGGACACTGGAATCCCATCTGTTTTCTGTTGGTTAAACCACTCTATCATAACCCTATCAAGTTCCTCATATGTTGATGACTTCATTGATTTACGTTTGGATACCCCACTTGTGGGATCTGAACTGTTTGCATAGTTTATTATCCTTTCTTTGTTCTTTTTAATATCACGTACTGTGGATTCACCAATTCCATACACCACAGAAAGCTTTTTGAAAGAAATACCTTCCTCAAGTTTCTTAATAATGTCAAGCTTGTCCTTAATTGTCAACACCACACGTTTACGTTTTCCCAACATTTTAAGTGTCTAGTATTTTAAGCAATTACTAGAACAAGATATTAACAACTTAGATTTGAATACGATGAGAGTAGAAAACGGGGTTTTAAGATCCCTTCCCTTCCCCCAGGACCTAGATGGATGGTATGCCGGCCAATTTCCAGGCCAAGCCTATGTGATTCTCTTCACTTCGCTGTTTTAAAGCCTACAAAGTTCTTTCAACGAGGACTAGTTTTAACTGAACCTGTCTTCTTTCTTCCTCCTTACTTAGTTTAAGGTCTTTTCATCTCAAAGGAGGTTGCAACCGATCTGTACCAGTAAGGTCTCTAAAATAGTCCTATCGTGTACTTAGTTCTTCTTCTCATTACAGGTAGAGATTCTTTGCTAAAGGAACTAAGACTCAGGTGGGAGTACTTTGGGAAATGTGCCAGGGAATAAATAGTTTAAGAGAGGACTTGTAGACATGACATATGGGAAAATATAATGGAAAAATTCATCCACTGACCGTTGTCTTTGTCAGGCAATGTACTGTATGGAAATACAGCCTCTTCTAGGAGAGGACTGGTAGAGATTAATTATTCAAGTGAGTGGTTATGGAAATCATAGGCAAACGAGAAAAGGCAAGCTGGACAGAAGTGAGCAGTGCAAATAAGGTGAAAATGGACAGGCAGAAAACTGTGTACTTTAACATGACACAAACTTATACCTAATGTATTTGGCAACTGGAAAGGCAAAAGGCGGACAAGAGGTGGTGTCACATGATTAAAGCAAGCATCAAAAACTTCACTGGTAGAAATCAGAACTCATGGTAGAAGGTATGGAGTGGAAGGCTCAGTGAAGATGTTAAAATAATCCTGGTGAAAGATGATCCTCGATGGGCCAACAGAAGTTCCTGTGGGGAGCTGTATAAGCACTCGGTGCCTCCGAAACCTAAAGGAAAATACCAAAAACAATTTTTTTTTCAATATCAGGGTCTGTGGCATTACTCGTATCTATTCTGCAACTATATTGAGAAAATTAACGCCTCCTATCAGTGTGATGGCAAAATCCGACAAATAATGCTTTTAGGCATTATCTGGAGTGACAGCGGGACCTGAATTGCCTACCTCCTGAAATTAAGAGGTCAGAGACAAGCCGCGTTAGCGAGGGCCTCTCCCCGCAGGGCGAGCTCCGGAGCGCGGGACGTCTTTGCTCACGCGGAGGGAGCCCGGATTCCTCCGTGGACGCCGGCCACCAGGGTGTCACCGCCGCAGCAAGCGAGCGCTTGGCCCAGGGAACGTCAGTCAGCGGGCCGGGGGCATCGCTCTCCGCCAGCCTGCGCGGGGGCCAGACCGCCCTGAAAGCAAATGGAGTCTCTAGAGAGAGGCTGACACTGGTGGCGCGGCGGCGAGGGGCGAGCGTCGCCGCCGGAGCCGGAAGGCGGGGGATTAGGGTGCACGCGCGCGCCCCCGCAAGAACGCTGTGTCGGCGAGGGGGCGGGGCCTGCGCGGGCGAGAGCGCGCGGCCCGGGGGCGGGGTCGTCAGCGAGAGGGCGGGGGCGGAGCCGACCGCTGAAGCGTCTTTAGGCGCGGCGTAGCTTTGGCTAAAAGCGTGCCTGCTCTAGCCAGGCGACTGTTTCGTCGGCCAGCAGGGGGCGGTACAAGTCCACCCTGTCTTGGCCCTTCTCTCAGTGGCTCGCCTCTGGGGGCGACGCTTCCTCGTCACTCAGGTGAAATAAAAATCGCACCCTCAGAGGGCTCTGGAGAAAGCTACGCATCCTCAGGCGCCACGAGCGGCGTGCGAATGGGGCTGGGCGAGCGCACGTGGAGCGTGTTTACAAATAGCGGCGGCTGCACCCGCGCCTCAACGCGCGGGTCACCTGGGACTGGAGGAGTCGGGGCGAGGGTTATGAGCAAAGGTAGGAGCGGGCAGACGCGGTTGCTGGCTGACGCCAGGAAGGCTAGCGTCCCTTGGGGACCGGGTGCAGGAGAGGAGCTGGGCTTAGACTCTGCAATATGTACCTGAGCGAGCCTGAGGTTCCTGAGGTACAGCGGGGGTTGGTCCAATTGAGTATCGAGCATTCCCTCTCTGGTTGCGATGCTCCAGGGTGGGTTTAAGTCACAGCCACTATAGAAGCGGACCCTGTGCAAAACGGACTGCACCTGCGAAACCCGTGAGCCTGTGGGAGGCTACCCCGTGAGTTTCCTGCCGCCCTTTCACTCCTGCTTCTCGGTAGTAATGAGGAAATTGCAGTCTGACAGAGTGTCTTGGTTTATTTCAAGTGGAGATAGCATTAGTTTCTATTTTGGGATTCTAAATGGACCGAATGCCGGCACTTGTGCACTAATAAGACCTGCGTTGAACCGTGCGGACACCCCCTTCCCGGACTCGGTTCCTCCGGGGGCCATCAGAGCCTTCCCAGGGGAAGGGAGTGGCTGCACCTCCATCCTGCAGCACCTGTTTACCAAGGAAACGCACTTAGCCTTTTCTTTCTGTGTTGGGGTGTGTGTGTGTATATATAAAATACTTTGAAAAAATGGAAAAGACTAAAGTTTCTCCAATACCCTAACATAAATGTCTAGCCATTTTCGTTAACATAAAGTAGCACGGTAATTCGTCATTTATTTGCAAAGGCCATATTGTTGCTAAAACGTTTCCAAAGGGAACTGACCTGAGCATTCATACTGCAGCAAAGAGATGATTGTAAGCCTTAAGTCTGACTCCCTCGCCCAAACTGCCTAATTGCCTACGTGAAAATCGCAGATTTCCTCTATCTGGCATGATGGAAAATCTTTGATCTCCTAGTTGTGCTGTGAAGTAGTTATAGACAAACACTTGCTTTCCCCCCGCCCCTCACCCTATCAACCAGGCAGTTTCTGCAATTTAATTGGCTATTTGGGGTAAAGTACAACTTCATGCAAGTTTTATATCACTTTTAAAAGTTTGCCTCCCTCCTCCCCTCATTGTTGCCAGAAGCGTGAGAACAATTGTGTCTGATAAGGTATCCATTTCTTAAGGAAAGAGCCGACATATACCGACTGCCAACCATTGGGGGTGGCTTGTAACCAGATGTTAGCCTCCTAGCCTTCTGCCTCACCTGCCAGCCTACTGGGGTCACTGGGTCCCATTATATATTAAATGAAGTGAACCCTGACTCTTCTCTCCCTTGCCCAATATCTCTAGAGTTTAACTTCTTTCCAGATACTCCTTGGATCGTTTCCTTGTTTCTGCTGATTCTCTGGCTTGATCACGTCTTATCTCTTAGAGCTGTTCCCTTTTCTTCACTTTGTGTAAATTCAAATCTGGAACACGGCCCATATGCCTTGATTGCCACAAAACACCACCTCCCACAAGGCAGTTGTGTTTAGTAGTCTTTTTAATAAGACTTGACTTTATGCAAGACAGCTGTGTCTTTATACAAGCCAGTTTTCTCTAACAGACTTTTCCCTTTTTGTTGAGGGGAGGGGTCTAGTTGTGGCAGATTTATATTAAAGTATGAGAGTGAGAGGGTGATCTTAAAATAGAGTGTGTCATCCTGGTTTTATTAGGAACCGTGTTGACCACGGGCATTTCTTACTGTCCATCCTTTGGGGCACAGCCTCATTCTGTCTTGCTGTGCTGTCCTCTCCTGTCCCCAACATTCTTCTGTCTCAGCCCCTGCTCTCCTTCCCACTAAGCTGTTTGTGATATCTTAAGATTCTTTTCCCTTTATAATACAGAGCAGTTTTCTATTCTGTCTCTCTTTTCCTAACTGTCCCTTACCATTCACTGTGGTTTGTTCTCTAATTAGAAGACAGTTCGCTCCTTAGGAAATGCTGCCACCAGGATTTCTTTCCTTTAGTATGTGGTATCTGATCGTTGTATCACGAGGTCGACGTTACCTCTATTTTATGTACAATGAAACAAAAGCAGAAAGGTTTGTGAATCTCCTAAATGTAGTGGCAGAATGGAGAGTTGAGCTGGATCTGTTTGGTTTCAAAGGCAGCATGCTCAGCCACAATTGAAACCTTTAACTCCGAGACCTACAAAGAGGAAAAAGTTTACTGTATTTATTTTTGCATAATTAAACTTGTCATTTATTAAAATGGAATTTTCGACCTTAACCTACCAGAATGGCACTCGGGTTGTGAGGGTATCTTAAGTCTTCATCAGACATAGCATTTGGCTCATTGAGATGTGGGTTTTCTGAAGGCTACTCCAAATCACCTGAAAATCGCTTGTTTCTCATCATTAAAAGTTCAAAATTCACTTTCTATTGAGATAATCTCAATGCAAATACGTTTTGTGGCCTTGTTTTCTGCAGTATGTTTTATGCATGATAATTTTGTAATAGAATAGTACATCTCTAGATAAATTCTTTTAAAGCAACTGTTTTTTTTGGTTTCGTTTATCACTGGTCCTTATTTACTTGGAGATTTTTAAGTTACCCAAATTAGCTACTCCTAAACTTAAAATGAAGACATACTATTATTCCATTTGTATTAAACTGATTTAATATCAGACTTAATTGAAAAATATTGCCAATTGAATTGCAGTAAATGGTTTCACAAAGACCATTTACTGTCACCTATTTTAAGGGACATAAAATATTGAGGGGATTTTTCCAGCTAAAATAGAATTTATTTTTCTTTTGGAGTGTGTGTATTAGGGCAAACAATATATAAAAGTTGTTATTTTTAAAATGAAAACCTATACTTTGAAGTCTCTTTTAGCTGCAAAGCTATTTTACTTTGTATTATAGACATAAGCCCATGTCATTTTTAGTGTTAAAAAAATCCTTTTTATATAGTTAAAGGTAGAAGTGCTTTTCCACTTGAAAATTTCTGGACACAAGTGAAAGATCAGATTACTCTTTGGAAAATCCCTTCTTTTTTTTAGAAAGTTAACATGATATTGAAAGATAATGATTTTTTTCATACTCTTGAGTCTTCTATAGATGCCTGTTAGGAGGCTTTTAAACTTAATTTTGTTGCTCTGTTTCCTTGTTGGCTGGAAGTAGGTTTTCAATTGACTGGCAGCATAGGCAAAGTTAAGACAATGAGCTCCTAAGAAGATAGAAAATATTTTATAGGGTTGAAAAAAATGAAAATTCATGGTGGAAATGTTTAAGGAAAAGTTAGACTTGCTTCCTGAAACAAAAACAAAAACAAAAAAAACATGCATGGATATAAATTGAAGAAACCAGTGAATTGCTAATTGATGGCAGCAGTGTGGTTTGGAAAAATTCAGTAAAATTTACATACTCACTTTATCTTTCCAAATTGTCCTTTAAAGGAGTCCTCAGTTCCCTTAGATTGGTGAAATCCTCCTTCCTAAAAGCCAGTGTGCACCAGACCACTCATTCTCCCTGTGCCCTACACATGCAGCTTCGTGCTCTAAAGCTCTGCATGCTGCTCTTTTTGCCTAAACAAGTCCTCTCTTTCCTCTGTTAGTCTGTACATTCTTCTGTTCTAGTTTGTCCAAAAACCAGGTTGCTCCTCAGTCCTGATGGGTCAGAATCACCGGGGATTCAAACTGTAGCTTCTGGGTCTCACTCCAGGGATGAAACCCAGGAACTTTTCATTTTTATCAAGCATCCCAAGTGATGCTAATATGCTAAAGTTTGAAAACCTTACATACTGACCACCATTGTGAATATTAAGTTCTTCCCTCATATTCTTTTTGAAAAGAGTTTTTCTTCTTCCCCTTCCTTCTTTCTTCTTAAATTATAAACCATCTTTGAAGGAAAATATGAAATACAGAAAAGCAAAAAGGAAAACAAACCACCATTCAGAGACAATAACACTAAACATTTTGGGGTGTATCCACTGTCTTTTATCAATGTAATTCTCTCCTATATAGGATATGTGTATATATACATTTTTAAATGAGAACATAAAGTTCTAATAAACATAAAAACTTACATACTGTTAACAGCATATTTTATGATCTTGCTTCTCATCAGCCACATATTACCAGGAACACAACCTGTTTCCAAAATTGGGCTTACTGCTGTAGAAAGGGAAATACATACCTTGGAAAACTATGGAGTGTCTCAGAGAGAGGGAATCAGGTAAGATTGGTACAAGGACTTGAGTAAGGTGATTTTAGGGAGGTTTAAAGAAAGTGAAGACTCTGTTCTGGATTGGGTGCTACCAGAAAGCAGGAGCAACGGACTATTGGGCCTCTTAATTTTTATCCAGGAAGCTACAGGGACAGGCTAGAGTTTCACTATAGAGGCAGTGGTAGTCAATCCTACAAGCCAGGAGAGGGAGTTGTTTGGTCACTTTTGTGGTTACACAGCTTTCCACCCCCCAACACCCACTTATTACATTTCTATTCAAGCAGCATTATGCAGTGTTCTTGTTTTTGTCTTATTTTACTATAATCATGGAGAGTCCTCCTCTAATGTCTGTGAAGTTATTTAGACTTTTTGGGGTAACACCATGCCTACGTCTTTAAGCTTTCAACACATTCTTAAAGGATCCAGGAATCTAAAAAGCTGAAATGATCATCATCGATAGATAAGCTCATTCAGCCTTGAAACTATCCCTAATGTAGCTGTGTAGATAATATCATAGTGCAATTCTACCTTAGTGAGACTCTCTTATGCTTGAGGAAAACCATTATTAATAACCTGACTTCCATGCTTCTGGATTAAAAAGTTCCCATGATAGTGCTTCTGAAGTAGCTTTGATCAATTTTAGAAGTTTTCATCACCCAGACGGAAATCCCATACTATTAGCAGTCACTTTCTATCCCCCGCCAACCTCTCCTGTTCCCCAGCTCCTGGCAACCACTTATCTCTATGGATCTGCAGGTTCTAGACTTTCCATATAAATGGAACCATACAATATGTGTACTTTGTGACTGGCTTCTTTCACTGAATGTTAAGTTTGCAAGGTTCATCATATTAGACAGCATGTATTAGTACATCACATTCTTTTATTGCTGAATACTATTCTGTAATACAGATGTGCCACATTTATTCATTCATCAGTTGATGGACATTCAAGTTTCCATTGTTAGACTCTCATGAATAATGTTGGTATGAACATCCATGCACAAATTTTTGTACATATTGACATTTGAACATATGTTGTCATTTCTCTTGGGTACATTACTGAGATTGGGATTGCTGGGTTATACGGTAGGTCTATGTTTAAACTTCTGAGTAGCTTTTCTTTCTTTCTTTCTTTCTTTCTTTCTTTCTTTCTTTCTTTCTTTCTTTCTTTCTTTCTTTTTCTTTCTACGCTTGAGAGAGAGGGAGAGGAAGAGAATGAGAATAAGCAGAAGAGGGGCAGGGAGAGAGAGGAAGACACAGAATCCAAAACAGGCTCCAGACTCCAAGCTATCAGCACAGAGCCCGATGAGGGGCTCGAACCCAGGAACTGTGAGATCATAACCTAAGTCAGACACTTAATTGACTGAACCACCCAGGTGGCCCCTGGAGAGCTATTTCTAAAGCAGGTTACTTTTTTACAGTGTATAAGGACTCTGTCATAGTCCATTTGTACTACTACAACAAAATACCACAGAATGTGTAGCTTAGAAACCACAGGAATTTACTTCTCACATTTTTTGAGTCTGGGAAGTCAAAAACCAAGGTGCCAACAGATTCAGTGTGATGGCTGGTTAGGATTCACTTCCTGGTTCATAGCTGGTACCCTCTTGCTGTGTCTCCACAAGGTGGAAGGAGCAAGGAATCTCTGGGTTTTGTTTGTTTTTTTTGTTTGTGAACACTAATTCCCTTAATGAAGTTTCCATCTTTATGACCTAAGCACCACCTTCTTATGCCATCACATTGGGCATTAGAATTTCAACATATGAATCGTGGAGGGACATAAACGTTCAGGCTGTAACATGTTCCAGTTTCTCTACATCCTCACCAACACTTATCTGTCTTTTTTTACTCTTGTTATACTAGTGTGTGAAATGGTATTGCGCTGCAGTTTTGGTTTGCATTTCCCTAACGGCTATCTCCAGCAATACACCGTGCTATTTATCATTTATGTATCTTTTTGGAGGAAATGGCGGTTGAGATCCTTAGCCCAGCTTTTAATTGGATTATAACAGAGTTACAATGTTAAGTGATACAGTTTACTCTTCCTCCACTGGCTTTCTTAGAGGAGAGACATAAGAAGTAACCTCCTGAGAAGTATCTCTGTTCTTAGCCCCACTGATGTTGAAAGTACTATTTGTGATACACTGTCCCTTTCTTTTACTTAAGGATTCCTGTGAAAAATTCGGACTATCTTTAATGTCAGAAAAAAAGGCAACTTCCAGATGAAATTTGTCTTTTATCTGACACAAGAAATTTGTCCATTTTAGCATTGACTCACACAAATCTCTGAGCTTCAGTTTGTGTTTCGTTGCTGAAGCTAATTCATTTTCTTTTTTTTTTTTTTTTTTTTTTTTTTAAAATTTTTTAATGTTTTATTTATTTCTAGGGGAGAGAGAGAGACAGCGTGAGCAGGGGAGGGTCAGAGAGAGAGGGAGTCACAGACTGAAACAGGCTCCAGGCTCTGAGCTGGCAGTCAGCACAGAGCCCGACGCGGGGCTCGAACCCACGAACCGCGAGACCATGACCCAAGCGAAAGCCGGACGCTCAACCGACTAAGCCACCCAGGCGCCCCAGCTAATTCATTTTCAATTCCCGTATTCTTTTTCTTATCCATTGATTGTGTTTTTAATGTTTTAATGCAACTCTGCTTTTATTTTATAGTAACCTCAGCCATTGTTTTGGAAGTATGTAACAAATTTAAGAGACCAGACAGGCAGTACATCTTAGTGATAAACTTTATGGGTTCTGGAAACAGCCTCTGTTTTGTACTTCTGCCACCTACCAGCCATGGAATCTCTGGCTGATTCTATAAAATCTTTCACATTTGGACGATGGGAATAAAAATCATACTGTTTTAGATTTGTTATAAGGGTGAACTAAAATTGTATATAGAAATTGCTTTGCAGAGCACCCAACACTTCACACTAAGCACTAAGTAAATACTATCTATGATCTTATTTCCTGCATCTTTTGACTAGAAGGAAATACCCTTACTATCTTAGCCTCCTAAGAAAGGAGACTTTGAAAGGAGCTCTAGATAGCTAAAAGACAACTATATGGGAATGGACAGTTGAATTCATACACATATAATGATATTGTAGAATATTTGTGAGGGTGGATTATATATCTATGGAGATACAAAAAACTACCTTAGAATTATCTATCTAAAATTCTCATTTCATTAATCCACAACAGATGCATATTTTCTTTGCTTGAATCCTAAATCATATCATATTACATATATTGTGGTTAGGGCTGATTTTTAGCCTGATTTTAGGCATCCGAAGGGAATGGTAAAGATACAAATGTGGGTAAGGTGCAACTGACAGTCTTCAAATAGTCATCCATTTGGAAAATGTTTGCGATCTCTCTATTATCTTCTCCTTATATGGTTTAAAAACTACTGAAATTGGAGAAGGGGTCTAACTCTGCCCTTGCTATTAGTATTTAGTGTATCTGTCAACCTAAACCCTGAAATGGCAGTTTAAGGTAGTGGTAGGTAATAGTTTTTTTCTTGGTGTTTCATATTTTCCTCCTCTTTTATTATATGAACGTGTATGTATATAATAATATGATTATGTTGTGTACACCTATACACACCTATATACCTACACCCACCAACACCCACATATGTATTCCCAACTATTTTCTCTCTACACTTAAGCTTCTAATGTTGACAAAACTCTGTGTTTCCCTCTCCCTTATACATTGTGTTCTTTTCCTTTGTGGACATGATAGTGGAACTAGCTAACAGTTTGGAAAGTCCCTATCAATGTGTACTGAAACTGTGCAATTACATGATTGCTTGTTGAAGAAAACTTCTTGGATTATTAAATCAATATTTTGAAGCTGACTGGAATTTAAATTTGTTTTTACCCCAGTGCTGTTAAAAAGAATCAGACTGATTTATTTAACAATGCTATTTGTTACTACAGTACAGGAGCTAACTGTGCTGACCTTCTTTCTCAGTTGTGGTCCTTTTTTTTTTTTTTTTTTTTTTAATCAACAGGTGGTTTTAGTTTATCACTGTTACAGTCAGAAGAGAAAGTTCTTAGATGAGTTTTCTTTTTATTATGTTTCTAGTATAGTTAACACACAATTTTACATTACTTTCAGATGCACAGCATAGTGATTCAGCATCTCTGTATGTTATACTATGCTCACTACAAGTGTAGCTACCATCAGTCACCAATACCATTGATCCATTGATTATATTCCCTATCTTGTGCCTTTTATACCCATGACTTAATCATTTCATAACTGGAAGCGTGTATCTTCCACTCCCCTTCATTCACTTTGCCCATTCCTCCATCCCCAGTCCATCTGGCACTCATCAGTTTTCTGTAATTATAGGTCTGATTCTGCTTTTTGTTAGTTGATTCATTTGATTCATTTTTTAGATTCCACACATGAGTTAAATCTAAGGCATTGTCTTTTTCAGTCTGACTTCTTTGTTGTCATCGATGGCAAGATTTCATCCATTTTTATGACTGCATAATATTCCTGTGTATATGTGTGTATCATCTATATTTATCAGGGATATTGGCCTGTAGTTTTCTTTTTTTGTGGTTTCTTTGACTGGTTTTGGTATCAGGATATTACTGACCTTGTCCAATGTATTTGGAAGCCTTCCTTTCTCTTTTGTTTTTTCATTATACTCCCTAGCTCCATCCATATTGTTGCTAATGGAAAGATTTCATTCTTTTTGATGGCTGTATATTTGTGTGTGTGTGTATATATATATATATACACACACATAAATAATATATATGTTGCTGTATATTGTGTGTTTATATATTATGTATATAATATATATTTATGGCTATATATTGTGTGTATATGTACATATATATACACATACATACAGCACATACCACAATTTCTTTATCCATTCATCTATCAGTAGACACTCGGGATGCTTCTGTAGTTGAGCTGTTGTAAAAAATGCTGCAATAAACATAGGGGTCCATATATGCCTTCAAATTACTGTTTTCGTATTCTTTGGGTAAATTACCCAGTAGTGTGATTACTAGATTGTAGGGTAGTACTATTTTTAATTTTTTGAGGAACTGCAATAGTATCTTCCACAATGGCTGCACCAGTTTGCATTCCACCAACAGTGCAAGAGGGTTCCTTTTTCCTGCATCCATGTGACACTTGCTGTCCCTAGAGTTTTTTATTTTAGCCATTCTGACAGGTGTAAGGTGATATCTCATTGTGGTTTTGATTTGCATTTCCCTGATGATGCGGATGTCAAGCATCTTTTCATGTGTCTGTTAGCTATCTGTGCATCATCTTTGGAGAAATGTCTTCATGTTTCCTGCCCATTTTTCATTGGAATATTTGATTTTTAGTGTGTTAAGTTATATAAGTTATTAGATATTTTGGATATTAACCCTTTATCAGGTATGTCATTTGCAAATATCTTCACCCATTCAGTAGGTTGACTGTTATAATTGTTGGTCTTTTCCTTTGCTGTGCAGATGCTTTCTATTTTGGTGTAGTCCCAGTAGTTTTTTACTTTTGTTTCCCTTGCCCTAGGAGACCTATCTAGAAAAATGTTGCTAATGGCCAATGTCAGAGAAATTACTACCTGTGCTCTCTCCTAAGATTTTTATGGTTTTATTTTAAAAAATTTTTTGAATAGTTTATTGTCAAGTTGGTTTCCATAAGGATTTTTATGGTTTTAGATGTCACATTTAAGTCCTTAATTCATTCTGAATTTTTGTTTATAGTGTAAAAAAGTGGTCCATTTCATTTGCACATAGCTGTCCAGTTTTCCCAATACCATTTGTTGATGAGATTGACTTTTTCCCATTGCATAATCTTGCCTTCTTTGTTGAAGATTAACTGACCATGTAACTGTGGGTTTATTTCCAGGCTTTCTATACCTTTCCATTGATTTCTGTGTCTCTTGTTGTGCCAGTACCATACTGTTGTGATTACTACAGCTTTGTAATATAGCTTGAAGTCTGGAATTGTGATACCTCCAGGTTTTGTGTTTGTTGTTTTGTGGGGTTTTTGTTTTAGTATAGGTTTTTTTTTCTTGAGATTGCTTTGGCTCTCTGGGGTCTTTTGTGATTTCATACAAATTTTAGGATTATTTGTTCTAGGTATGTGAAAATATACTATTGGGATTTTGATAGGCCTTACATTAAATTGTAGATTACTTTGTGTAGTATAGACATTTTAACACTATTTGTTTTTCCAACCCATGAGCATGGAATACCTTTCCATTTCTTTTCTTCATCTTGAATTTCTTTTAATCAATGTTTTATAGTTCTCAGAGTGAGGTTTTTCACCTCTTTGGTTAAATTTATTCCTATTTTATTATTTTTTGGTGCAATTGTAAATGGGATTGTTCTCTTAATTTAACTTAATGTTGCTTCATTATTAGCATATAGGAATACAACAGACTTCTGTACATTGATTTTGGTATCCTGCAACTTTTCCAAATTCATTTATCAGTTCTAGTTTTTTGGTGGACTTGCTAGGGTTTTCTTTTTTTTAATAAATTTTTTTAATGTTTTATTTATTTCTGAGAGACAGCATGAACAGGGGAGGGTCAGAGAGAGATAGGAAGATACAGAATCTGAAACAGGCTCCAGGCTCTGAGCTGGCTATCAGCAAAGAGCCTGAGGCAGGGCTGGAACCCACAAACGGTAAGATCATGACTTGAGCTGAAGTCGGAAGCTTAACCAACTGAACCACCCGGGCGCCCCAGGGTTTTCTATATAGTATCATGTCATCTGCAAAAAGTAAAAATTTTACTTCCTCCTTAACAATTTGATTCCATTATTTCTTTTTGTTGTCTGATTGCTGTGGCTAGGGCTTCCAGTGCTGTGTTGAATAAAACTGGTGAAAATGGACATCTTTGTCTTGTTTCTGATCTTCGGAAAAAAGCTTTGTTTTCCTCCATTGAGTATGATGTTAGCTGTGAGTTATAGGCCTTTATTATATTGGGGTATGTTTGCTCTAAACCCAATTAGTTGAGGGTTTTTATCATGTGTGGTTGCTGTACCTTGTCAGATGCTTTTTCTGCATTTATGCAAATGATCATATGGTTTTCATCCTTTCTCTTGTGGATGTGATGCATCACATTGATTTGTGAATGTTTAGCCACCTTGTATCTCAGCAACAAATCCCACTTGATTATGGTGAATAATTTTTTTTAAATGTATTGTTGGATTTGGTTTGCTAGTATTTTCTGGAGGACTTTTGCATCTATGTTTATCAGAGATTGGCCTGTAGTTCTTCTTTCTTGTGGTGCCTATATTTGGTTTTGGTATCAGGGTAATGCTGGTTTCATAGCATGAATTTGGAAGTTTTCTTTCCTCTTCTATTTGGAATAGTTTGAGAAAAATAGGTATTTACTCTTTAAATGTGCAGTAGAATTTGTGAAGCTGTGTGGTCTTGGACTTTGGGAGGTTTTTTGGTTTTTTTCTTCAAAAATTTTTAATGTTTTTATTTATTTCTGAGAGAGAGAAACAACATGATCAGAGGAGGGTCAGGGAGAGAGGGAGATACAGAATCTGAAACAGGCTCCAGGCTCTGAGCTAGTTGTCAGCACAGAGCCTGACGTGGGGCTCGAACCCACGAACCACGTGATCATGACCTGAGCCAAAGTTGGACACTTAACTAACTGAGCCACCCCGGCACCCCTGTTTGGGAGTTTGATTACTGACTCCATTTCTTTGCTGATAATCAGTCCGTTCAAATTTTTATTTCTTCCTGCTTCAGTTTTGGTAGGTTGTATGTTCTAGGAATTTATCCATTTTTTTTCTAGGCTGTCAGATTTTTTAAAATAATTTTTCATAATCTCTGACAATGGGTTGTGTTTCTGTGGTATCAGTTATTTCACCTCTTCCATTTTTGACTTTGTGTGCTCACTCTTTTCTCTTTTAATTAATTAAAGATGGGTCTTGCTAGAGCTTTATCAGTTTTGTTGATCTTTTCAAAGTACCAGCTCCTGGTTTCATTGAGCTGTTCTATAGAGTTTTTGTAATTGTCTAAGTCATTTATTTCTGCTCTAATCTTTGTTATTTCCTTCCCTTCACTGGTTTGGGGTTTTGTTTGTTGTTGCTTTTTTAGCTCCTTTAGGTGCAAAGTTAGATTGAGATTTTTCTTTCTTTTTGAGGTAGACCTGTATTGCTATAAACTTCCCTCTTTGAACAGTTTTTGTTGCAGCCCAAAACAATTGGATGGTTGTGTTTTCTTTTTCATGTGTTTTCATGTAATTGTTTCTTATTTGATTTCTTAGTTGACCATTTATTATTTAGCATGTTATTTTACCTCTGTATATTTGTGTTCTTTACAGATTTTTCCTTGTGGTTGATTTCTGCGGCCAGAAAAGATGCATGATATGACTTTGATCTTTTTAAATTTGTTGAGACTTGTTTTTGGACTACTATGTGATCTGTTCGGGATAATGTTCCATTTGCAATAGAAAAGACTGTGTATTCTGTTTTGGGATGGAATGTTCTGAATATATCTGTTAAATCCATCTAGTCCAAGGTGTCATTCAAAGCCACTGTTTCTTATTGATTTTGTTTGGATGATCTGTACATTGACGTAAATGGGGTATAAAAATCCCCTACGGTTATCGTGTTACTATTGAATAGTTCCTTTATGTTTTTATTAACCATTATTATATATTTGGGTACTTCCTTGCTGGGTGCATAAATATTTACAATTGTTATACCTTCTTGTTGGATTGTCCCCATTACGGTTATATAGTGTTTTTCTTTGTCCCTTATGCCAGTCTTTGTTTTAAAGTCTATTTTGTCTGATCTAAGTATTGCTATTCTGGCTTTCTTTTGACATCCATGTGCATAATGTTTCTTCATCCCCTCACTTTCAATCTGCAGTTGTCTTTAGGTCTGAAATGAGTTTCTTGTAGGCAGCATATAGATGGGTCTTCCTTTTTTGTTTTTAAATCTATTACATCACCCTATGTCTTTTGATTGGAGCACTTAGTCCACTTATGTTCAAGGTAATTATTGACAGAGATGTATTTGTTGCCATTTTGTTACTTATTTTGTGGTTGCTTTTTTAGTTTTTCTCTGACCCTTCTCTTGCTCTCTTTCATAGCTTATTGGCTTTCTTTAGTGATATACTGGTTTCCTTTCTCTTTATTCTTGGCATATCTATTACTAGTTTTTGACTTGTTACCATTAGGTTTGTATGTAATGTCTTCTGCATATAGCAGCTTATAGTAACTTAAATTTGAACCCCTTCTTTACTCCTTTCCACCCTACATTTTAGGTACATGGTGTCATATTTTATATCCTTTAATTTTGTGAATCTTTTGACTGATTTTTATAGATATTTTTACTGTAAACTTTTGTGTCTCCTACTTTTCATACTTCCTGTCTTTCCCTTAACACTCGGAGTCCCCTTTAACATTTTTTGAAGGGTTGGTTTAGTGGTCATGAACTCCTTTAGTTTTTGTTGGTCTGAGGATCTCTGTATCTCTCCTTCTATTCTGAATATCAGCATTACCGGTTCGAGTATTCTTGGCTGCAGATTTTTCCATTTCAGCATTTTGAATATATCATGCCTCTCCCTTGTGGCTTGCAGATTATCTGCTGAAAAATCAGTTGATAGCCTTACGGGGTTTCCTAAGTATGTAACTGTCTTCTTTTCTCTTGTTGCTTTAAAAAATCTGTCTTTATCAGTACTTTTTGCCATTTTAATTATATGTGTCTTGGTGTGGACCTCCTAGGGTTGATTTTGTTGGAGGCTCTCTGTGCCTCCTGGATCTGGGGCTCTGTTTCCTTCCCCAGATTAGGAAAGTTTTCAGCTACTATTTCTTCAAATAAATTTTCTATTCTCTTCTCTCTCTTTTGGAGTCCTGTAATGGAGGATGTTATTACATTTAATGGAGTCACTGAGTTCCCTAAATCTATTCTTATTTTGCATAATTTTTTTCTCTCACCTGCTCAACTGGATTACTTTTCATTACTCTGTCCTCCAGGTCACTCACTGATTCGTTTTTCTGCTTCCACTAGCCTGCTATTTATTACATTTTGTGTATTTTTAATTTCATTTATTATGTTTTCCACCTCTGATTGATTCTTCTTTATCTCTTTGTTAAAGGTCTCACTGATGTCCTCCACTCTTTTCTCAAGTACAGTGAGAGTCTTTATGATCATTACTTTAAATTCTCTAACTGGCGTATTACTTATCTACATTTCACTTAGGTCTTTTGCTGTGATTTTGTCCTATTCTTTCATTTGGAATGTATTCCTTGTCTCCTCATTTTGCCTAACTCTCTCTGTTTCTGTGTGTTAGGAAAGTCAGCTCTGCTTCCTGTTTCTAAAAGTAGTGGCTCTATGAGGAAAAAGGTCCTGTAGTGCCCTGCAGTACAGTATTGCCTCTGCCCCGGAACCTGGTGTTTCAGGGGGTTTCTCCTCTGTGTGTTGCATTTGCCCTGCTATTGTGTGCTGGCCGCTTTTGCCTTCAAGCTAGTCTTCTGCAGTCTGTCTCTGCCTGTGGCAGCAGTGTTTGGTCCCTGGTGTGGATGTGCAGCTTTAACAATGTGTGTGCCAGTCTGCTTGTGAATTGACACCTGCTACCACCAATCAGGGCTGTGTGGTGGGGGCAGGTATAATTTTAACAAAGTGTGCCTCAGGCTTGTACATGACCTATGCTGCTGCCACCCCACTACCCTCAATAACATCAAGGCCTCCTAAAGCATGCTCATCAGGAGATGTGGTATTGGCAAGGCTTGCACTAGTCTTCTGGGTGAGGAGACCCACAGTAATGGGACTGAAGCACATGTGACTGGAAATGGCTGATCTGGGGAAGAACAAGGGGGTGGGCTTGATGTAAACAAGTTAGGTAGTGAATGTCAGCATTCTGGTCTCCACAGGTGGCTGTGTGTTTATTCTGAGAGACTGGGGGGGAGGGGGAAGGGAATTGGTGCCTGCCAGCCTCTTTGTTCTTGGAGGAGTCTTTCAAGGATCTCTGCCCCTTTGGGACATGCTCTGAGATGGGTAAATAGCTCTTTCTCCCATATACCCCAGGTGTTTTTGTGCTGTAACTCCGAAGGACTTTTTGTGGTGCAGTCTCTTCAAGGGCAGGGACTAGGCTTCCTATTGCCCTCTGGGCTTTTCCAGAACGAAGTTGCTGATGTTTAAAATTCCAGGATTTAAGTCCTATTTTCTGTAAGAATTCTTGTCAGTCCTCACGTTCAAAGCCAAATGTCATGGGGATTCATCTTCCCAGTGCAGGCTTCCAGGTATGATAGCCTGTTTTGTGGCTCTTTCCATGCCTGTGTACCGCCCCCTCTACTCCCACCACTCATCAAAAATGCCCTAGTCCATCTTGCTTCCCACTGTGTCTCCACCCTTCCAACCCTCTTTGATGTGCCCTCTTCTCTACCTTTAGCTTTGGATTTTGTTCGTCAATCTTCAGGTCAGTTTCTGGGTTATTTGTACTGATGGAATTTTTATCTGGTTCTATCTGTGAGCTTGGTGTCTTCCTATTCTGCCATCTTCCCAGCCTTCCTGGTGTGAGGCTCTTTGATGTAAATAATGAGGAAATTGATTTGTCTCAGGTTATAGTAGTTAAGTCCTTGACCAGTAGGAGGTTTGCTATAGTTCCAATGAAGAGGAACATTGTAATATATAAAAGAGATTTAGCATAAGTTTATGTCTGCACAAAATAAACTATTAC
The DNA here is from genome assembly GCF_003009895.1 of Hyaena hyaena. Classification (NCBI taxonomy): domain Eukaryota; kingdom Metazoa; phylum Chordata; class Mammalia; order Carnivora; family Hyaenidae; genus Hyaena; species Hyaena hyaena. The sequence goes on from NW_024080888.1 coordinate 2,269,756, forward strand.
AGCTACAGACTTGTGAGACAGTATTAAACAGTTAACTGCCACATGAACGTACAAAAATCCTATAGCAGCACCCCCTCCATCTTCCCTAATGTCCCATGGCAGCCTAGCATATTATAACGCATGAGTTTTTTTTTTTTTAAGTATTTATTTTTGAGAGAGAGATAGAATGTGAGCTGGAGAGGGGCAGAGAGAGAGGGAGACACAGAATCTGAAGCAGGCTCCAGACTCTGAGCTGTCAGCACAGAGCCCGGCGTGGGGCTTGAACTCCCAGACTGTGAGATCATGACCTGAGCCAAAGTCAGATGCTTAACACTTAATTAACTGAACCATCCAGGTGCCCTATAACTCATGAGTTTTAAAGCTTCCAGGAGTATAAGTTGTAGTAAAAATAATCCACTGGAGAGGAACATAGTCTGCAATAATACATAGCACATGGTATTATCTTAGTAAATATTTGATTGGTAAATGAATAAATAAGCCAAGTGTTAAGTTTATATTGTTTGTGTGTACCTCTTACCAGCTGTGTGATTGGGCATGTAGTTTGATTTCTGAATTTCAAGTGTGTTTTTTTGTTGTTGTTGTTGTTGTTGCAAAATGGGAATGCTGGCATTTATATCCTAGCTTGTTTTCATGTTAATTGAATGAGATAATAGATAAATGTGCTTAATAATTAATATTTTAAAAAACTCTCAAGATACCTCTTGTTCTAATATTTTTCTCAGTTGGAATATTGGTTTACTGTTTATACCTTGTAATTGACAGTGATATTCATAATGTTATTACCCTTAGCCTAGTCACAATTAGGAACCAGGTGCATTCCAGATGGGGATTTAACCTATCTTAATTTAATACATTTGTGAAAACATAGGTCTCAGCATAGGTTTGGCTGTGTAAGTCTGAACTTCTCTTGACCTTCAGTCTCATTTGACAAATATGAATAATATGTATACTGTGGAATTGTGATAAATAAATGAGAACATATGTGAAAGCCTTGGATAATAGTTGTTAGTGACTTGTCTCTATACCCCCTCACAAGGTAAAACATCTTGTAATTCTAGTTCTGGGAATTGCTATTCAGTTAATAGGAATATTTCCTTATTTTTCATACATATATACATAATTATATATATCGCAAAATATTTTTTTACTTTCTGGATTTTAAAAAACTATATATGCTGTATTATTTATTTCAGTGTTACAATAGGTCAAGGACTATGTCAGCCACAAGTCATATACAACTTTTTTTTTTTGAGAGAATGGATTTTTATTTAAAAAATCAAAAGTAATTGCCTCAAGAATTTCAACTTAACCGTTATTTAAAGATAAGATTTGGAAAAAAAATGGAATCTTCCTGGTAAAAAGATATTGAAAATGAAGAACTCAAATATTAAGGGCTACAAACATATCTTTCCATGAGCACTATATTCCTACATAGTCCTTCTGTCTTAGAGATTTTATATTCTTAAAGAATATAGTTGTAGGTTAAAATTTTATATTCAGATTTCTTGTAGAAATACAAATCTTTATATCATTATTTTTCTTCCAGTTTTATTAAGGTAAAATAGACATACAATACTATAATTTTAGGTGTACATTTGATTATATATATATATATATTGCTAAATGATCACCATAGTAAATTTAATTAGTATCCATTACCTCACATCACTTTACATACAAATTTTTTTATTTGTGATGAGAACTTTTAAGATCTACTCTGCAGCTTTCAAATATACAATACGTGGTTAATAGTGACCATTAACTGTAATCACTGTGCTGAACATTACATTCACCAGACTAATTGATCTCACAACTGGACGTTTGTGCGTTTTGACTACCTTCACCTTTTTGTCCACACTATATTATTTTTTACTCTCTCTCTCTCTTTCTCTTTTTTTTTTTTTTTTCTTTTTTTAGATCTCTGGAGTTTTTTTCTCCAAAATCCCTTAAAATCATGTCTGTGCTCACACATTTAAGTTCTTTTTCTCATGACACTCATGTGATCCGTTTCTTGTCCTGACTTTTAAGTAAGTCCCAAAGTGTTTCCAGGAACAACCAAAGATTTATCACCACACATTTAATGCAATAACTGTACAAATATTTGTTGTGAGGCCTGAAACGAAATGGGATGTTACTCTGCCCTCAAAGGATTTCACCCTAGAAAGATAAATTTACAAACAATAACAATGTAGTATGTAAATATTTACAAGTGGTTTAAAGCAGGCGTATGTGCACGCAGGGGAGCAGTCAGGAAGGCTAGAGACACTGGTGCTGGTCATTGAAGTATGTTTATGAGTTCCCTAAGTAAGAAAAGGGAGACAAAGACATGTCGGGCAAATATGAGATCATAAACAAAGGTTCTGAAGTGAGACAATGCACACCTTAAGTAATTTAAAGAAAAACAAAGTATTTGTTTCCTATTGGTGCTCTAAAAAGTGACCAGAAACTAAGTGACTTAACAACAGCACAACTTTGTGATCTTACTGTTCTGGAGGTCAGAAATCTGAAACCAGTTTTACTGGGCTAAAATCAAGGTTCTCCTTGGTACCCTTGATGAGTTCTTGGATTTTCTGGCTTCTAGAGGCCATCTTTATTCCTTGGCTTGTGGCCTCTTCCTACATCTTCAGACCAGCAGCTTTGGATCTTCTCGTCTCTCTGACTACAACTGGTGCTTCTATCATGATAGCTCCTCTTCCTTATAAGGACCCCTATGATTAGATTGAGCCCCGATAATCCAAGATCATCTTCCCAAGATCTGTAACATAAATACATCTGAAAATCCCATTTGCTGCACAAGGTGACATATTCACAAGCCCTGAGAGCTAGGATGTGAACATCTTTGGAGGACCATTATCCAGCCTACTACCAGCAAGAAAGCTAAAATTTAAGGTATACAATGGGGGTAAGGCTAGTATGAAATTAGATTTTGAAAAACTTTGAAAGCCATGCTGTGGAGTTTGGAACTTAATCTATAGGCCAGCAGTTTTTGTTCTTTAAAAAAGTTAAAAGTATGAAGATAGATGCTCAATTCATGTGAATATACTCAAAATTCAAATATAATTACTTGGATGATCACAGATCCCTTGAAGCCAATATATGGAGCCTTTAGGCCTGAAGAGGAAGAAAATAAGCAGGAAAGTAACATAATCAAATCTGTTTCAGAAGTTTAGTTAGTAGTATCGTTGCACCAAAGGAATGCTGATGAGGCACAACACTTAGCAATTTTTTAATTTTTAAAGAATAGCTGCAATAGGGGAGAGAAAATTGAGTTGAAAAAATTTTCAAAGGTAGAATAAATAGGCTGTGATGATTAAAGAAGCCAGGGGAGACTGAAGTAGGCTCTGAGTTGTTTATGAAAAGGCTCCTAATGTATACTTCCTCCTGAAACTTCCTCCCACTGTGTGACTGATTTTTGGAATCTGCCTGAAATCAAATGCAACTTTCTATTCAAACGTGTTGTGTTTCCCAACTAATTAATTCCTTCTATTAGTAGGGTTGCCATATAATACATAGTCGAAACTGAGATAATAATTTATTTATAACTGTTTAAGATCTTCAAATAAAACCTACTTACAAAACCTGAAATTTAAATTTCTGTAAAACTTCCCTTATAGGATGTGGTGGTTCTAAAAATCTCCTAATGGAGTATTTTGACATGACCAACATACAGCTTCTCAGGTCCTGATCTCATAAACTGGCCCACAGGACCTTGCACTGGCATTAGAGGTAGAGGAATGAAGCCTGGTTGCCAAAGTGAAAATGTATGTGGAGGGCAGTGAAAAGATCTTTCCAATGAAGGCAGACATTTTAGTGAAGGACCATATCCAAATGCCATCTGCTGGGAGCTCTAGTTGGAAAAGTCTCTAATGATATCATGGACTTTGATTTGTATTCTAGTGATATTGCCAAAGATTAATTCGCCTGGGTCTGAATATTTAGATTTTTTTCTTCTGTTCTTTTTCCTTAAAACGTATTTCACCCTGAAGTACAGATTTGGACCCATTTAGCTTTTCAACTGTTGCCTCCCTTCTTGCCATTCTTGATAATTCCTTACAAAGGCTATTGTCTCTTAAGGATGATTCTAGGTTATCCTACTTTCTTTTAAGATGGTTAAACTTTAAGAATTTTACATATCAAATAGTAAGTTGTACACTTGGGTTTTTCTCCTTTCTCTATAGAGTTGATATTAAGTGAAAACTTCACCCTAAGAGAAGAGAACAAATCCAAGGATCGCTGACCATGCCATTATCCCCCAAGGAAATCTGAAGTGATGAGCACCGGAATTCATGTTTTCAGCTCCCATAATCTTGTGTAACTTTTTTTTTAGATTTATTTTATTTATTTTATATATTTTTTTTATTTATTTCTAGGAGAGTGAGAGCATGAGCAGGGGAGGGTCAGAGAGAGAGGGAGACACAGACTCTGAAATAGGCTCCAGGCTCTGAGCTGGCAGTCAACACAGAGCCCGACGCAGGGCTTCGAACCCACGAACCACGAGATCATGACCTAAGCGAAAATCGGACGCTTAACCGACTAAGCCACCAGGCACCCCGTAACTTTTTTAGAAGATGCTGAAGCCAAATGATGAGGCTGCCCAAAGTCCCTTCAGGGCACCAAAGTCCATCATTGAGCTGTCTTTCATTGCCAGTGTCCCACAGAATCACAGCAAATCACACAAGACACCCACAGCTTCTCAGAATCAAAAACCTGCTTCCACATGTTTACCACTTACAACATTCCTCATTCCTTTTAGTAGATCCAGTTTTTCCATCTGGTATCACTTCCCTTCACCCAAGGAACTCCTTTTAGCATTTCTTATAGTGTGAACTCACAAAATTTACTCAGCTTTCCTCTATCTTAAAATGTTTTTATTTCACCTTTATTTTTTTAATATTTTTATTTATTTCTAGGTGAGAGAGAGAGTGACAGCGTGAGCTGGGGAGGGCCAGAGACAGAGGGAGACACGGACTCTGAAATAGGCTCCAGGCTCTGAGCTGGCAGTCAGCCCAGAGCCTGATGCGGGGCTCAAACCCACAAACCGCGAGATCATGACCTAAGCGAAAGTCGGACGCTTAACCGACTAAGCCACCCAGGCGCCCCTACTTCACCTTTATTTCATGAAGAACATTTTCTCTGGGTATATAATTCTGGTAGAGTTTCTTTGCCTTACCCTATTCCTTCAAAACCCTCTAGACATATCAGTCCATTATTTTCTGGTCTCCATTATTTCTTATGAGAACTAAGTTGTCACTCCTATTGTTCCATTAAAGGTAAGTATCTTTCAGGATGCCTGAGTATCGCAGTCAGTTAAATTTTGATTTTTGGCTCAGGTCATGATCTCATAGTTCATGGTTCAAGCTCCACATTGGGCTCCATGCTGATAGTGTGGAGCCTGCTTGGGATTCTCTGTCCTTACCTCTCTCTCTCTGTCACTCCTCTGCACGTGCTCTCTAAATAAATAAGTAAACTTAAAAAAAGTAAGTATTTTTTCTGGTTTACTTTAAAGAGTTTTTTGGTCTTTAACTCTCATTGTTAGCTCTGTTAAAAATATGAGTGGTTTTCTTTATCCTTCTAGAGGTCTGTAGTGCTGAGGGTTAATATTTGTTATCAATTTTGAAAAATTTCAGCTTTTATTTTCAAAAATTTTTTTCTAGTCCAATCTTTCTCTCATTTCTTCCTAGACTCTAATTAGACTATATGATATTATCCACAATACTGGCATTGGTTTTTTTCTTTAATTTTTTAAGATTCCACATACAAAGATGGAAGTCTTGAACTCTCCCTTCTGAGGATCCTGGTGGAGCAAGTCCTGATACCCTGGCAGCACCCTTCACTGTCACCTCCCTCAGCCTCAGCTTTCCCAGAACACTTTTAAGATTGAAAAGGGATGCTGTTAGTAAATGCACTGAATCAACAAGCATAAATTGGAATTAGCCAGGCAGGCTGGAGTTTAAGATATACTACTTACTAGGCACAATTTCATTGTCCTGGGAAACAAACCTTAGAATACTCCTTCATGCTGTTCTTGACTACCTGACACCGCTTTTGTCTCTTATATAAAGTCAGTTATCAATTTTTTTTAATTTCTAGGAGAGAGAGAGAGAGAGAGAGAGAGAGAGCGTGAGCAGGGGAGGGTCAGAGAGAGAGGGAGTCACAGACTGAAACAGGCTCCAGGCTCTGAGCTGGCAGTCAGCACAGAGCCCGATGCGGGGCTTGAACCCACGAACCGCGAGATCATGACCTGAGCGAAAGTCGGACGCTTAACCGACTAAGCCACCCAGGCGCCCCCAGTTATCAATCTTACAGGTTCTTTCTACAAAGTTTGTGATTTATCTTTCAGTATCTAAATTCAAGACATTGTCTTCTCAGCTGGGCAATTGTTAACGGGGTCCGTTTAGTTATAAGAAGTTTCCTTTTTAGCACATTTTAGTCACACTTCAGATTAATCTGGCCCTGCTTTTGTCAAGGTATTTATTTAAGAACCTACAGTGGCTCCTAAATGAGGTCCTGCCTACATGTCTTCTATTTGAAGTCCCTTTTTATACTAATGTCCATCTCTTTGCTCATCACACAGACCCACATTAGAATGCCTTCTCCTTCCTCTGCCTTCCTAATCAATGACTTCTGTAGAAGTCTGCTCAATACCTAGCAGACTCCAGTCACCTTCATCCATCACGTTTTTTTCCTTTTTCAAATTATTTTCTTCTTAACATTTATTTTTGTGAAAGAGAGTAAGTGCCCAAGGATGGGCAAGGGGCAGAGAAAGAGAGTTCTAAGCAAGCTCTGCAGGGCTCTATCCCAGGAACCATAAGATTATGACCTGAGTTGAAATCAAGAGCTGGATGCTTAACTGACTGAGCCACCCAGGCACCCCATGGCTTCAAATTCTTAAGTACTAAGGGCACACATTTCAAATTTGATTATACAGTGTAGTGTATTGTATTTGTTAATTGAAGGATTAAGACTCAAGTGCCTTCAGGGTCCGTGAGGTAAGCATAAACTGTGAAGCAGGCAGCATAAGGAACAATGAGTATTAAAGTGTGTTGATTAATAGTAATAATAATTCCCACCTAGGTACATAGCCTTTCAAATCACTATGCTGGTGATACAGAATGGCCAAACAGAATACCTTCTCAAGATTTGCAATTTGTGTCCTAAATATTTTTTACATATATTTCATGATTTAAGTACTATACCATTATTCATACCTCCTCTTAGCCATAATTCCTTGAATACAAATAGGTACACCCTGTGTATTACATAAGTGCTTATGAAGTTTAGAAGTTAAATTATGGTTTTAGCAAACTTAATAGGAAAATAAACTGTTTTCAAAAGAAAATGCAGCTCTTATCTAGTTTTCGATGCCTGAGGAATGGAACTTTCCATTCCCATCAGTACTCTTGCCCACTTCTTACAGGACTGGGTTCTGATTCTCTCCTTCTGTGGACACTGGCAAAGTGGGTCTTCTTTGGCTTCCAGGGAAGGGATAGGGAATTGTATCCAGCAATCTAGTCTTAGTCAAGAGGCATGCCAAGCATTAAGGTGGGGCCATAAACAGAGCTGGAAAAAGGGACATAAGTAAGCTTGTGAGGAAGTAATAGAAATGCAGGTCAAACAATGGGCTTAAATAATGACCCATATTTTGGATCCCATTAATGGAATTGGGATGTCTAAACTAAGGGTGTGTTGAAGAATGACAAGATCAACACTGTGTACCTGACAAAAAGACAAAGCTGAATTTATTGACCATCATAGAGGGGGAAAACTCTGGTGGTTAGGCATCGTCTTACTGAGCAGAGCAGACTGATAACCACATAGGTGGGCTTGCAGGAGTGTGACCTCATTGGAAGCAGAGTGGTTACTCAAATGAGACAGTTATTGATTGGCTGACACTCAAAGACATGCTTATTAGAGTGAGCCCCTTCTTGGGCTGTTACTGATAGGTTGGCTTACAAAATTACTTGGTTTACTAAGGCAAGGTGCTGGTCGATTGAACAGGTTTAAAATGAGTTATATTGGCTGTTTCCATGGCTACAGAACAATGGATCTTTTCCTAGGAGTATGGTAATTTTTTTCCCTCTCAAATGGGATGAGAATGCATCTAGAGTTCAGAACAGAAATATCATCAGATTATGAACTGGACCTTTCTGGAAAATCCTTCAGAATATAATTAGGAGAAGGCCAGGTAATGGATCAGTTTTTACAAAGTAGACTAATAAACCTTATTATTTCCAAGGAACCAAGGTCCACAGAATAGTCTGTCTATGAATATGTAAGGATTTTCATGCCTAGCAATGTTACTGAATAGCCTACCAGCAAGGCTCAGCAGCCTTTTTCTGTAGTGGGTCAGATGGTAAATGTTTTAGGCCTTGTGGGCCATAGGTTCAGTCTTTGTTGCAGACACTAACCTTGACCACTGGAGTACCAAAGTAGCCATGCATGTTATATAAACAGATGGGTGCAACCAGAGTTGATCTAGAGCAGCTGTATTGGGCCCATGGTGGCCAGATATGGCCCACAGGCTATAGTTTGCTGATTCCTGACCTAGAACAAATAATCTTTCAGGTGCACATACTGCTAGGGATTAAAAAACCAAAATACCTGAACCTCTCTGGTCAAGAGATCATATAGTATATAAAAAATAAATAGTTGCTAACTGACCTCTAATACCCTGTCTGATGGGATGCTATTGATTCTGGTCCAGGCTAGGATACTCCTTGAGAAATAGCTGGGATAGAGATAGAGCTGGAGTATAGACAGACTGAGTGTAGAAGAAAAAGCCTCCAATGGTCCTATCTCTAACAGGCATCAGGTGGTTGATGCTATCAGTGCTGCTGCCACCATACCCCATGATACTTGCTAGTCTCTGCTACACGGCCAGCAGTACTGTAATTGCTGACCATTGCTGTTCTGACAACGGTTATTGCTACTCCAGCTGAAGAGATTTTGTCTTTTGAAAACGATAGCTCTGCCAGTTACCCTCAGAGAACTCAACTTTGAAGCATTTTTAGCTTCTTTGGTGGCAAGAGGATAACGCCTGTTTAGATCTCTTCATCAAACTTCTCCAGGTTAGAGGGTCATTTGAATGAAGCATCCAAGCGGCCTGACCATCAGTTATGAAGTCACCTTGACTCCTTCCTCCAGGGAGCTCACAGATCTTGAAAATAGGGCTCCTTTGTCCTGACGTGGTATTTCAGCATTTCTGGGAGTAGTCATGGAATTAGCCTACCAGAGTGAACTATTAGGAATAGTATTTGTTACAATTACTTTATTCTTTCAGGGGAAAAAAGCAATAGCTCATATTTTATATTAACAGATCTCTTGGCCTGCAGCTTGTATATCTTAAGAGTCTTTGAAAATCAATACTTAGGAATATGTATATATATGTTTGCCAGCTCAGAGAACTTTCTAGAATTTGACTCTACTATCGCTTGCATCTATTTGGTCATGAGGAAAATTATTTCACACTCCAATTTTAGACCTATGCCATGGAAAGATATTCTTATGTGAAGAATGATTTTTAGTGCTGTTTGTTAAATGACCTATTCAGGGTTTCTTTTTGCAGTGATATATAGTCATTACCAAAAATAAGGATAAATTTGGTACAGTACTAGTTTCACTTTATAATAGTGTGTAAGTACTTGTGAAAATAAGGACTAGATTTTTGTCATCCTTATGTAGTATTATATATACGTATTAGGAACAATAATACAAGGTATACTATTTTTATGTTCTAACTTGTTCTAACATCACAATGTTTTTGAAATCCATCATGAAAAATTGGGAAGGGGCAATATAATTTTGTCCAAAAATATAATGAGAGAAGGCTATCTTTATCAGCTACTTAAGTCAATTATAAACATAGTTATTCAAAATATAATGTATGTGGAATAAAACTAGGTAAACAATGGACGAAAGAAAAGCCTGGACAGAATATATTAGCCTGAAAAAGACTGTGTTGTGCATGTGTATGTAAGTGTACATATATGAATTTAATATATAGTAATGACAATCTCATACTTGGGAAATGAAAAACTTGCTCAATAAATGGAATAGAGTCATTTGGTTAGTATATTAAGTTAAAGACAAACTTGTTTTACAGACACACAGGACTTTGAAATATAGTAAAACATTTGAGAGTTTTATTTCTTCCTCCTATAGGAGTCTAATTGATAAAGGCATGTTAATGCAGCCATACTCGACAAGGTCATTGAGAGGTCAAGGTTACTTTCATCTACTCACTCTTTGATCCCCTGGGACTATCTCTTCTCCATGGTCCGAGCGAGATGTATTCATATTCTAGCATGTGATGTAGAGGAAGGAGAGGAAACAGGAAGCAAGAGATTTCCTATGAAGCATGTGACACAGAAGTTGTACATATCCAATCCATTCACATTCTGTTAATGAGTACATGGTCATATGGCCCTATCTACTGGTATAAAAGTTTGGGAAATGCAATATGTAGATGAACAACTATGGGCTCAGCCCCAACTAATAGGTAAAAGAAGCTCTAATGGTATCAGAAAGAGAGATTGCATATTGTAAAGAATTAACCCTGTGGGCCACAGTAGTTAAATGGAAAATAAACATCAAATCAATTTAGATCATTTTTTACTATATTTCAAAAAAATTCCATGTAAATGAATAATCCAACCATATGATAAGCATCCAAAATTGCTATTTTTATTTGCCAGGTAACATACTAAGTGCTTTTTATAGATTATATAATTTAATCCTTAAAATGAGTTTATAAAAGAGATTTGTTAAGATTCCATTTGATAAATGGACAGTGCTACACATGGAATAGAAAATACAAATGACCAATCAGGAATTTTCATATATTTAATGATAAATCTGAATTTTTGAGTGAAATCCATTTCATTTATTAAATTATGATATATTTTACAAAATATTCAAACTTGGGTAGCGTGAATTGTAGATTATAAACTGCCAGAGTCCATGTGTATCCACAAGTATAGTACATGTTAATATTAATGTGATCCAGCAATTTCACTTTCTGGAGTCTTGACTAGAAAATAATCAGAATGAGGATAAAGCATTACTTATAGTCACATACATAAGATGAGAAACCATGTAAATGTCTAAAAACAAGAGAATGACTAAAGAAACCATTATATATACAGAACATATTGTATGTGATTAAAATTGTAGTGTTAACAGTATGGGAGCATGTCAGTGATACAATATTAAGTGAAAAAAATTGGGATAGAAAACCCAAAAATTAGATTTAGATTATGTTTTTTAAAAATATTAAAAAGAAAATAGAAATATGTTAAATATTTATGAGTATCCTGTTATTCTTTCATTACCTCATCTCTGCTTCTTTATTACTGCCTTTGTAGTAACTAATCACAAAGATTTATCTCCCATTGGATGATCCATTAAAGAAGGTACCATGTCTTTCTTATCATTGTTTATCATTGCATAGTGCCTGAACCAGTGTAGGTAATAAAAATTGACCTAATATTTAGGCTTTTATTTTTCACCAAGGACTGGCAATATGTATATAAGCAGAAAAGACAAAATTTTAATATATTGGGAAAAGTTTGTTTTAAAATAATATTCTATAATAGCCTCATTTTCCAGTGGGTGAATGGAAAGCACAAGTGATAAAATCTAGATTAGGTGGAAGCAGAAAAATATTTTCTTTTTCAGTGGAGGGAGTTATGTTCATTCTCCCACTCCCATTCCATTGTTTGGCCTTCGGATTGTGTTAGTGCACTTTGTGGAAGTAGTCTTTGCAATGTTATACATGCATGCGTTGAAATAAAATGTACTTTGTCATGTTCTCTGGCTTTGCTGTGGGAAGCTGTTGATTGGCTAGAAATATACAAAGTATGTTAGATTTGAAGGGAAGTACTGAAATGGGAACTGATTCTAGTTTTCCCTTGTCTTCACACCTGGTACCTTTAAGATATACTTCTGTTATGTTTTGAGGGCAATGTAAGTCTTTTAAAATTGGGTAAAGTGAAATTTCTCACACAGTATTAGTCAGCATTCTCTTAAATGTGCCACTAAAAAAGATTTGACAAAAAAGTGGTAATAAAAAAATAGGACAGTGTCCTTCTGGGTTATGTGAAATGGATATTTTAGCTATCAGTTCAAATATTTGGAAATTGTAAAGTCTGTCATATTTTCTAATGACAACAGCATATAAAGTAGGACATTGTTGAAAGGTCAACCAGAGGCTGATTTTCCAGACTATAAATCACATATGTTGAATTGTGGAAGTCTAGAAACATGTTGTTTTATGTTGATTACCAATATCTGTGAATAAGATAATTCAGAAGTAATGAGAAGTGGTAAAAGCTGCATAAAATAAAGTATTTTCATTTAGAAATTATAGACTAACAGTGGAGGGAAGAACATTTTGATAGAATTTAACTGGTTTCTAAGGGGCAGTGAAAGAGAAAAGTGCCTCAGAAAAGTGAAGAATGTGCCTGCAGATTGAAACCTGAGTGTGAATATGTGAATTTTTCTTAGGAGTAGCAACTAGGAAGCAGGTTTGCATATTCACTGTTTGGGCTTAGTCCTCTGATTAATGAATACCACCAGGTGATGGGCGTTTTCTGAACGGAGAAAGCCTGTGTGGTATTTGGCAAGTCAGGTTTAAGGAAAAGATGTCAGCAGCTCAAGGCCCATGTCACATGACCTCCACTACTTGCCAGTACTAGACGCTCTGGATCAGATTTCAACTCCAGGCAGTCCTGCCAGCCATGTGGGTTCAGCCGAGTGAGAAGCAAAACCACACTTCCGAAAATGTTAGGAGCTGCTCTTTGCTCGCTGTGAGGCCTCTGGATTAGGAACTGTTTTTCAAATGAAAGCATATCTGCTGCATGGAATTCTCGTACTTTGCTGTCATTTTGATGTTTTCATCCGGTCTTCATCACTTCTACCAGGCACTTCCTGCGAGAATGGGGGCAGGCGCTCTCGCCATCTGTGTGAGTACAGGCTGCCCCCATCTTCTGTGGACACTGCGGGGCTGAGGAGAGGCCTGTGCCCTCCTGGTTTTGCTGAGATGTTTGTGCGATTTTGTTTTTCCTTTCTAGGTGGTGGGGGAAGGTTTGTTACTTAAATTCCTATCTATTCAAATGGATGTTAAACTGTGTTTGGGGCAGCATTCAGCATTTTTGTCTATTTGTCTTTCCAAAAAAGATGAAGGAAGAAGCAAGCGTGCAGGAGTTTATGCGGTTAGGACAACTAGATTTAAAGTAGAGCATTCTCAAGCATTTCAGACTTCCTTGTTAGAGATGAGTTAAATATGAATGCTTAATTGTAGTTACTGGAAAAATCTAGTGGCTAGACTGAGAAAGAATTAAAATAACCACAAATTTGTTCCTTCTGAGTATGTGTATGACCTTTTCCTTTTCACATTTTTGTTTTCATTTAGTAATAGCTAGAATTTCTGTTTCAGCATGGTTGCTGAAAGTGACGGAGAAAGAGCTTGTTTGATAAATGTTTGTGAAGCATTAATCGACTGTAGAAACTTCTGGTTATAATACAGTGGCACCAATAAATAACACTGATGTAAAATCCATGGGGAAATGTGTGTATTTCTAGGGTTGAATTAATAAATTTCAAAAGCAGTTCTGTTGATGCTTATATATAACTTTTTTGCAATAACCACATATTGTCAATTATACAGTTTACAGAATGCTGATTTAAATTTTTATTTCAGTATATAGAAAATGCATATATATCAAGTATAGTTCTATTTCAAGCTGGTATTGTCTTCCAAGGAGGCATTTTATTTGTCCCCAAATGAGCTAAATGAGAAATATCGTAATCTTTATTATCAACTGCTCACTTCTGTATCATCACATTTAGGTAAGATCTTTTGTTCTTTTTTTACAGTTTCAGAAACAGCTGCAATTTGTGGTAGGTTGTGATGACATCCTAAAACATCTAGAGATATCTGGGCAATTTTTTTTTTACGTATATGCCCCAAATGGTCACCAGATGGTAAATCAGCCCCACAGATTGAATTTTCATAGTAAAACTCCTTCATTTTTGTGCTTGGAACTTTTTGGTATCCTGTGTGCTTGTCTCTGTCTCTTTAGCCCTGAGCCTTGTAGTATCCAGGTGGTTATCTTTTTATCATTACCAAGAGTTTTCTTCAAAATCTTTTTTTTTCTGTTGTAAAATATTGAGCTTTTATTTCATTGCATCTTTCCAACTGTATAAAACAAATACTTTAGGACAGGAAACGTGTGGAGTATGAGGCAGCAGATCAACCTATTTGTCCTGAGACATGCAGTCATCTCTGTCTGATTAGACCCTTACTTCTTGCCCTTGGCCTGCATGCATTGATCTCTACCTTGGTTGAAACACATTCTGACCCATGATGAAACTCCATATTTTTCCTTAGTTTAATCCACAGTATATGCAAAATTTCATGTAAGGTTGACATGAAAATCATACTATTTAAGAGATTATTCACTCTAGTGAAGGAGTGATTCTCTGTCATTCCTATGCTTTAACTTCAGGTTAGCCTTTATTCTCTATCCAGTTGTACTTATGGAAATGTTTATGTTTTTAGGATTTTTAGCATAGTATTTCTGGAAAAACATAGCTAAAGGAGAACAAGATTTTTTTTTAATGTTTGTGGCAGAAAAGTGAGAGCTAATCCTGCATAAATGTAAGCATAGGGGCTGGCATACTTGATTTTAGTTTGGGACTTATTTACTTAGATATAGCTTATATGTAGCAACGGCTCAGATACCCTGCTACTGAAGATAGTTGTTTAGACAGAGTACTAGAGTACTAAATATTTGTAGTGTGTGTGTGCATATGTATGTATGTTGAAGTGGAACACTCCATTAAATGGAGTTCAAAGATTCTCCGTTTCTATGTCCATTGACTAACCACCTTTCTCTTCCTCATTCCTTTTATCTCTTCCGATATTACTACCGTTGTTCATAAAACCAAAATGGGCTCAAAAATCCTACTACTCCTATTTACAAAGCAGTTGTAGCCTATTCACTGTAACATCTATTTTTCCTCAATAAATTACACCCAGGCAGAATGGGAACCATACCTGCCAGTTAGTATTGCCTTTAAATGTCACTTTGAGAGGACTCCAGCTCTCTCGGGTGAAATCTCTAGCCTTTCAGACCTCTTGCACCTCCTGCTGTTCTGTTCAAGGTGACATCTGGGTATTTCAAGGAAGGTGGGCTTGAGAGTAGGAGCTGCCATATCCCAGTGACTGAAGAAGGAAGGGCCTAGAATACATGTGTGTCGATTTTTACACTCTAGATGCTCTGGTCTCTGGTGTATTCAGCAAATCTTTGGTGGATTTGTAGGTAAATATGTTGGTATTATCCAGGCCTTGCAGTCCACTCCTCCTTAGTTAGCCGCAACTTTTGATGGTGCTGGGAACAATTCAAAGGATGTCCTGGGCCTCGTAGCCTTTGTCCCTAATTTGAGCCCCTCCACTCCTGTAATGTCACCACCATGTATCCTCAGCTACCTTACATCCATCCCACAGTGTAGGCAAGAACTGTGGTCCTAGTGCAGAAAGGTTCACAAACCATGTTACGATATTCTAGTCACAGATTTATTGACCAGCTTGAAACACAGCACAAAACAAGGAGGGAAAGATCTGCTAGGCTAACTATGTAGAAAGTGTTTCAGTGGGACGAAAGGCCCACATTCTGAGTCCTGTGTTACATGACATTCATCTATTCTGTCTCTCATCTTCTCTACCACATCAACCTTTCCGGATCATGGTGGGATTTTTGAGGACCAGTGTTGAGTGTGAGCAAAGGGGCTCAGCAGATGGAACATGACTGAGCCAACACAGCTTGCTCTATCATTAGAGGCAAGTACACCTAGGTATAGTTGTAACTTGCTAATAGAGTCCTGAACAGCTATCGGTTTTTATCTGCATATCTCAAGCAGACAGCACATGGGGTCAACATGGGTATAATCAATGAGAGACTCATTTAAGACATGAATATTTGCTGTCTCATAAATGTTGGGTTCTTGATTCTTCTATCTCTACTTAATTATCTCTGTCAACTGTGGCTACCACACTATCTCCTCACATATTGTCGATGCTTGTACTTCTCATTGTTGTTCTCTTCTCTATTTAGCTGAACTGAAATGTCGTAAGTAATACAACAAATATTTTGCAAATTCAAGTTTCAAACCCATCATGGTTACCTTTGTTGTTTCTAGTTTGATGTTTGGTACCAAACTCATCCCAAACAGACTACATTTACATTTCTTTAATGCCACGATGAATTTCTTCATTTTTTCTTGACCTCCTGTGTTTTTTGTCTTTGTTTTGTTTTGTTCATTTGGAGTTTTAGAAAGAATATAGGCTAATTTTGGAGCCAGGCAAACCTGAGCTTAAATCTTGGCTATGTTATTTGCTTTACTCTGACCTTAGACATTATTATTTTAAAAATTTTTTTAGCATTTATTCAGTTTTGAGAGACAGAGAATGAGTGGGGAAGGGGCAGAGAGAGAGGGAGACACAGAATCTGAAACAGGCTCTAAGCCATCAGCACAGAGCCTGATGTGGGCTCGAACCCACAAACTGTGAGATCATGACCTGAGCTGAAGTCAGATGCTTAACTGACCGAGCCACCCAGGCATCCCTGACCTTAGACATTATTAAGCAGTATGCTTTCTTGATAATTTATTTTAAAGAATATTTGGCCATCTGTTCAGCTTTCTTGACATATTTGTCTCATTATCAGACATTAAAGTTTGAACGCAGGTGTCCTTTCTTATTTGTATCTCTTACCTATTATTCAGGGCTAGGCAGTAGTAGGTGTTCAATAAATGTTAGCACAGAAAAGGTAGGTGAAATTTAAAACTAATGCATGACTTTAGTTTTGTTTGTTTGTTTGTTTAAATGGGTCTTTTGAAGATCCTCATAAAACAGCATGCCTTATAAAAGGCATGTCTGCAAAGGCATTCAATCTTGGAGGGTATTTTTTGTGAAAATGGCACAATTTTCCATTTATGGGAATGAGCAGGATAATTGTAAATATTTTGTACTTTAAAAAATCATTTGAGTCTCCAACTGAATAACACATGAATTCTCTTACTGTAAAACTGCTTCAAGTCAATGCAATTCTGCACATCCATTCCATCTCGGATGATGTATAGGCTGGTCAAGGCATAGCTTTCCCTCGAGTGGGCATGTAATCTGCTTTAATCAGGGTAATTAATACCAAGTGTCCCAATAGGAACTCCCCTGAAATCTCAGTAGCTTGGGGAAATGGATAAATTTGTAGTTTACTCACAGTCTGATGCAGGTTGACAGAATCCCTCCTCCATCTGGTGACTTTAGTGTCCAGACTGCCTCCATTCTGTGAGGTATTTGCTATTTCAGCATTTGACGTGTATCCCCTAGTTTATATCAGGGATAAAAGGAGATAGAGGAGGTACACATGTTTTTATCTGCCTCATTCTGGAAATGATTCACTTCCCTTAAAGTTCATTGCTTTGAACTAGTCATATGTTCCCATGTGATGCAAAGGTGGTTTAGAAATGTAGAGAAGTATCCAATGAAATATTTCTAAACACTATTTCTGGCCCATAACCTAAATTGTTCAAAAGAGAAAGATGTATGCTCCATAATTGGGATAAAACATTTCTGTCTCTAATTCCTCTACTGAATGTAAACAAGGAATTATATACCCCAGATGGTGCTGACAGATATCTTATCTATGGATCAAGAGGGAAGGCAGCCTAAGGATATCTTAATAAATCAGCAAGTGGCAGAACAGTGGTTACATTCATGAGCCACTGAATCTACCAGCTTAGAATGTTTCCTTCCCCTGAACTTCTTTGTATTAGTATAATGGGATAATACATGTCCTTATTATTTTAGCCAGTTTGAACTAGAATTTCACTTACTTGCAGCCAAAACATCTTGATTGATAAACTTCTTTGTGCAGTGGCTTGCTGTGTGATGGCTTTGGGAAGCCTGTCATGAACTGGAATGAGGCAGGACTTGAAGGCCGGACACATGGGTTTGAATCTTGGCTCCACCACTTACTGGCTGTTGGTTGTGTGACCCTGGACAATACACTAATCTCTCTCCTTCCTCACCTATCAAATAGAGATAACAGCTTATATAGGATTGTTGTGAGAACCAAATAAAACAGTAATGTAAAAATACATTGAAAACTTCATTAAAAAATTACTTTTGTTATGTGACAGCCTACTTTGTCTTTTTTAAAAAGTGATTTCCTTAGTACTCTCCATTATAGATGGATTATACTTCTTTGAAATGAAAGGAATTCTGTGATCTGAAGAGACTGTTAATATTACTGGACTTAGACCAAATTTTAAATAGAATTAAACCTTTAATTTTGCTTTTTTCTACAATAAGCTGATGAAGTATTAGAGGAAGACAATGTTAATAATAGGCAAATAAAAGCATGCAAGTTTTCCTATGGAAATCAGAATTGTACCGCAAGAAGAATTTTCATCTCTGTCATACAGAATTCAAAAATCAAACAAAAATTTGGTCAAAATTGAGTGTGGGTAAAGTTCCTAGTATCTAGGTTATTTCAGGGTCAGTTTCTGTGTGTATGAAGCACAATTGTGTATAATGGCTTAATGTCCCAGTGCAGAAGATTGTTAAGTAAGCTTTAGCGACAGTGGTAAAAGTACAAACAAGCATGAAGGAGCATATAAAGTTAAAGAATGGGGTAATTGGATAAAGAAGACTATGCTAAGGTAATAAATTAGATTAATTCCGATCCAAATCTTACAGTGATTTAGGCAAATGAAATCCCAAATATAAAGAAGCTTTCTCCAGTAGTTTCTGAAACAGAAACTGTAAGAGAGCTTACTTGAGCTGTTACTTGTAACTGTGGATTTCCAGTGGTTTATAAAGAGGTACTATAGCAGGGTACCTGGGTGGCTCAGTTGGTTAAGTGTCTGACCTCAGCTCAGGTCATGATCTCCTGGTTTGTGAGTTTGAGACCTGTGTTGGGCTGTGTGCCTACAGCTCAGAGCCTGGAGCCTGCTTTGGATTCTGTGTCTCCCTCTCCCTCTGCCTCTTACACTCTGTCTCTCTTTCTCTCTCAAAAATAAAGAAACATTTAAAAGAATTTTTAAAGAGGAACTGTAGCAAGTAATAGCAAAATTAAGTTTATATAAGTTATATAACTAAATATAAGTTTTGCAACTAGCCAGCAGATTAGAGATTTTTAAAAAGTTTGTCATTCAAAATAATTGGTTTATGGGAAAAGATGCTGCAAGAACTTTGATTTATTATAGCTACTTTAAAACTGTTAAATTTACACATTAAAATTTTTAAGAAAACTTAAATTTGGAGGGTCTACCATATCAGATAGTAACAGAAATTAAAACAGTTTAAATTACAATGGTTAGCCAGTTGGAGAAAAATAATTGCTGGATTTCTTCTTTACTCTTTAAACTAGAGATGGATCAAAGATTTAAATACCAAAGTAAAACCATAAAACCATAATTTTGGATCAAGAAGTGTTTTTCTAAAGTAAAACCAAGCTAGAAACCCTAAAGAAAAAGTTGGGTGAATTTTTCTGACAAATAACTAAAATGTCTGCACAATCCCAAATAACATTTAAAAATGCCCAAACTAGGACAGATACTTAAAATACACAGGACTAAATTTAATTTACTTTTTTTTTTAATGTAGAAAAAGTTCCTACAAGTCACTAAGAAAAAGAAAGCTAGCCATTAAAAAATGAACTAAAGTTGGGCACCTGGGTAGCTCAGTCGGTTGAACATCCAACTTCCACTCAGATAATGATCTTGTGAGTTTGAGCCCTGTATCTGCA
Source organism: Hyaena hyaena (assembly GCF_003009895.1). Lineage (NCBI taxonomy): Eukaryota > Metazoa > Chordata > Mammalia > Carnivora > Hyaenidae > Hyaena > Hyaena hyaena. Next base: position 2,289,567 of record NW_024080888.1, read on the forward strand.
TCTGGCTCACTACCTCAGCGCTGTGTTAGCACAAAGCGGGCTTCAGAGCCTCTGTCTCCCTCTCTCTTTGCCCCTCCCCCCACTAGCAGGCTCTTCCTCAAAAATAAACATAAAAAAATTAAAAATGGACCAAAGCTTATGAATGGTAGGTTTACAAGTAACCTAGGTAATGCTGTTGATCAAGCTGTAGACCAGTGGAGCATCTTTGCAGGATAATGTGACAGTATGTGTCAAAATGTATAATTTGCATACTTACTGATCTAGCAATCTCACTTCTAGGAATTTATCTTGCAGATACTTGTACAATTATGTAAAAATGTTGGTAAGAATGTTCATTGCTTTAATATTTGTAATAGCAAGAACTGTAAATAACCTAAACAATATAGTAAGATGGGTTAAATCAATTATAGTATCACTAGATAATGTAATATTAAACAGTTGTATGTGCCAATATGGAAAGACCTCCAGATTGATCAAGTAACAAAAACAAGGTGCATAAATACACGCTAGTAGAGTTACATTTGCCTTTTTAAAAGTAGTATGCATATATATGCTTAATTAAGCATAGAAAACTTCTGCAAGGAAACACAATAACTGGGATAGGGTAACTTTTTAGTTTAAACTCTTGTGTTTGAGTTTTGATTGAGTGCATATATTTAAATTATGAATAAAGACTACTCAGGGGCGGTTAAGCGTCCAACTTCAGTTTAGGTCATGTTCTCATGGTCCGTGGGGTTCAAGCCTCACATCAGGCTCTGTGCTGACAGCTGAGTCTGGAGCCTGCTTTGGATTCTGTGTCTCTCTCCGTCTCTCTCTGTCACTTCCCTGCTCATGCTCTGTGTCTCTCTCTCTGAAATATAAATAAATATTTTTTAAAAAGATTAAAAATTAAAAATGGAATGATAGCTCTGTCTAGAATAAATAATGATTAGTTTATAATCATGAAAGCACTGATAATTAGAATTGAATGTCTATACTACTTTTACAGATACATTTTGAAGTACGTAAATTACTTGAAATTGTATAACATATAAAAGGATATAGACTTCATCTGCGCATGTCATAGGGCAGACTAGAGCTGGATAGAATGTAACGTAAAGTTTCTCCAAGTAGAAGTATCTAAAGATTCCAGTATCAAAAAAATGAGCTGGTTGTCTCAGGTGGTCAGTACTGTATCACCATAAGTAAGAAAGAAGAGGATGAGTAGTCATGGGTTGACTTGTCATAGGCAAGTCATGGAATTAGAGTTACAGGTGAGGTATCTTCTCAGGGTTCTAGAGTTCTGAGAATCAGTGTGCACTTGCCAGAATTTGTAGCTCTCAGCCAATTTGCTAGACTGTTGGAAAGTTAGCACATACAGATCTTTTAACCCCTGTACTTCCTTCAGTTAGGGCTTCCTCTGTGTGGAGGATTGGATGATTGTCCAAAGCTGAAGGCAGAATTCCATGATCTTGATAATAAAGCTAGGTCCCAGGGGAGCCTAACATTTTAACTGGTAAATGAAGTCTTAATCTGTAAAAAAAATACATATTTTTAATGAAATAGAGGGTATTATTATGATTGCTAAGTTTTTACTCTATTTTACTGTATGAAAAAATATGTTGAAATTATATAATAGAACTCAGTTGAATGGCTCATTCTAGGGAAAATGTAGAATAGCAGTGGAAAAGCTAAAGAAAAACAGTTGTGTAAGGAGAATTTTGATGTAAAATTGTCTTATCAAGTAATTTACTTTTGGTCTTAATTTCCAGAGATTCCTTTATATTTAAGAAACTAGTTTTAGTTACAATGTAAATAAATGATCTTATGCACATATCTTTATTTCTGTGCTTTACACTGTAAATAATTCAGGTAGGCCTGCAAGTACATGCAGCATTGGTTTTAAGCCCATTTGGATTTTCTTAAGCTGTATGTTTTGGTCTTAATTTTTCCAAAAATGATATGTGTTTAACATTGTAGTTGTTCTTACTATATTAGGTTGTTAACTTTAGATGAGTTTTTGTAACTTCTTAAAAAGCGACCTTCTGTTTCTGACTTTATATTTCACTAAACTTGTTGAGAAACAATGGCAGGAATAGCCTTTGAAGAGCATTTTTCAAATTCAACTCCCAGCAACCTCCTGTAAGACTGCTCTCTTCTGTTTATTTATTTTATTTTTTTAAATGTTTTTTATTTCTGAGAGAGAGAGACACAGCGTGAGCAGGGGAGGGTCAGAGAGAGAGGGAGACACAGAATCTGAAACAGGCTCCAGGCTCTGAGCCGGCAGTCAGCACAGAGCCCGACGCGGGGCTCGAACCCATGAACTGCGAGATCATGACCCAAGCGAAAGTCGGACGCTTAACCGACTGAGCCACCCAGGCGCCCCCGCTCTCTTCTGTTTAAATCCTCCTTGTCTCTGGGAAGACAGCCAACAGTGATGAACAAAGGTTTAACATTAGTGACATTAAGAACTGTCCCTTCTTCAAATAACTTAGGGATTCTTTTTTTATTTTTAATATATTTACTTTTTTAAGTAGGCTCCACACTCAGTGCAGGGCTTGAACTCCTGACCCTGAGGTCAAGAGTTACATGCTTCACAGACCGAGCCAGCCAGGTGCTCCCAGATAACCAGGAGACACTAAGCACCAGAATGATCCTGTGCTTTCAGAATTTTTTATACATTGGTATAGCAGAAGTAATTACTTAAAAGTGACCTGCTACAGAATTATTTTGTCTAGAATTACTGAAGAACAATATGTGTGCTATTAAAATGAGGAATGTAGAATATTTCTAAAAGCATATTGACATCAGTATATTCTTTGTACTGATACACAGTACCATTTTGGCAGAAAGTTATTAAGCACTTGTTGACTTTTTCTATGTTTTTTAACAGCTTTTTTTGAAGTGTAATTTACATACCCTAAAGTGTATTCATTGAAAATATGCAATATAATAATTTTCAGTAAATTTACCAATTGTGCAGATAGCATCACAGCCTAATTCTGGAACATTCTGTCACCTCAGTAAGATTCCTTGTGCCCATTTATGATTAGTTTCATTCCCACAATCTGCCCTCCCTCCCTCCATCCTACCCTCTGCCCCCACCCAAACCTCAGACAACCACTAATTTACTATTTTCTAAATGTTAATTTAGAACAGAAACTAATGTTTCTGTACATTTACCTTTAGTGGACAATGGAATATCAGTGGAATCATACAATATATGTTCTGTGACTGGCTTATTTCACTTAACATTATATTCTTTTTTTCCTAATGTTTATTTTTGAAAGAGTGCACATGGGGGAGGGGTAGAGAGAGGCGACAGAGAATCCAAAGCAGGCTGTGTGCCAACGACAGCAGTGAGCCTGATGTGGGGCTCAAACTCATGAACTGCAAGATCATGACCTGAGCCAAAGTCATATGCTCAACTGACTAAGCCACCCAGACACCCCACTTAACATACTATTCTTGAGGCTCATCCATGTTGTAGCAATGCATAAGTATTTCATTCCTTTTTAATTTCCAAATAATACTCTATTATGTATCACATTTTGTTCACTCACTCATTCGTTTCATAGAATTTGGGTTATTTCCCAATATTAGGAATGATGCTGCTATGAATATTCATATACAAGTCTTTGTGTGACAATGTATTTTATTTTTCTCAGGCAGGTACCTAGGAGTGGAATTGCTGCATCATATTCTAAATTTTTGTTTAATGTTTTAAGATACTACCAATTTTTTTCTAAAATGATTGCACCATTTTACATTCTTTTTATCTATATGGGGATCCCAATTTCTCTACATCCTTGCCAGCATACCATTACTCTTTTATTATTCTAGTCATTCTACTGAATTTGTAATGCTGTTTCTTGATGAATAATAATGTTAGAAATTTTTCATATACATGTTACCCATTTGTATATCTTCTTTGGTTAAACGTCCCATGTCTTTTGCCTATTTCTTTATTGGATTGTTGCTTCTTATTGAGTTGTAAGAGTTCTTTTTATATATTATCATTCAAAGTTCTTTATCAGTTATATGACCCACTGGGAGTGGGGATTTTGTGCTTTCTTCAGATTAGTTCAACCAGAGCCAAAGCTGCTGGTTTCGTTACTGTTGTGGTGACCCCACCTGAGGGGCAGGAGGGATAAGAGAGGTTGGGAGTAGGCCCAGGCCACAAACTCCCATTATTCCTTACTAAACTGCATCAGTTTCTCACAAATAAGAGTCTCTCTTTTTTTTTTTTTTTCCTTTGGTCAGTTTCTAGATCCCTGAAATGACTGTTTCTGGCCATTCTGTTTAGCTTTGTATTGTTTTGTTTGGAAGAGGATTTGCTGATAGATCCCTGTGTTTTATCACTGGAAGTCAGCAGTGGGTCTTGACTTCATTTTATATAGAGAATTTAACTTTTCATGATAACCTTTCATTTTTCTTGGTATAACAATGATACATGTCCAGTGTATAAAATTTAGGAAATAAGTAGGAATAAATTTTAGGTATAAAATTTAGGAAGTAAGTAAAAAGTAACAAATAAGTGTCCATAACACAGAAATAAACACATACTATGTGTGCTTATTGTCCTATAACTTCATTTTTCTATGAACCTATAAAGTTATAAAAACAGATTAGACCTGACCTTAGTTTTTTAGAATTCTTTTTCTTCCCAAATAATATATTGTAAATATCTAAAGGTTCCATTTGTATAAAATAGGAGTCTTGCTCACTGTTACTTGCTTCTTCCCTGTATTTGGAGATCAGGCTAGATGGAGGATAGGCTGGGAGGAGGCCCCGGGTTCTCTTCAACGTTGCCAAATTGCCCTCCAGAAATTTTAATCAGTTTATATCCACTGCTTCTTACCAGTATTTTCTCTTTTCAAAGAAACTTCCATGAGTAGAAAGGATGACAAATAGCATCACTTTGTTTTTGCCTATCTTTGATTGTTAGGATCTTCACCACCTCCTGAGAAAATCTGTTCTATCTTTAGAAGTGATTACCATTTCTTCTTTATAGGTCTTAAAACCTGACTCCAGATAACTGGTTTAAGTTATCACTTTCTGGTTTTGTCCTCTGAACTACATGGCAGCTCTTTTAAAATCTAGAAATGTTTTGGCCTCAAATTTTCCCATTTGAGTGTAATTATACCATGTTCTTCATTCCTCATATAACATAGTTATATTTTTTAAATTACTAATTTTTAAATTTTTTTAATTTTAAAATTTTTTCTTTTTTAAAACTTAAATTTTGTCACTTCACCAAAGTCTCCCCAGCTGTTTATTATTAATTGGTTAAAATTTGTCCTCTGATAGTTTTATCAAGGAAGGTTCAAGTGTATAATATTTTCCTAGCCTTTGTATATTCAAACTACAGCTTTTTTAGTTGAAGGACAGTTTGACTGGTTATTAAATTTGGCACATGCAGTCTTTCCTTAAACATTTTTTAGGTCTAATTCCATTGTCTTCTGCTGTTAAATACTGCAGTCTGTTAGTTTGAGGCCACTTTTTCTTATTATGACATGATTTTTACCTGGCTGCCCAAAGGACTTTTTTTTTTTTTTTTTATTGTTAGTCTAGTAATTTCCCTAGAATACATCTTCATGTGGACTGTTCTGGGTGTGTGCCTTTTCAATTTGTAGATTCAAGGTTTCAATGGAAACAAAGCTTTTGTGAATTAGTTTTTTTTTTTTTTAATTTAATTTTGAAAGAGAAAGAGTGCTAGTGGGCAAGGGGCAGAGAGAGAGAGAGGGGGAGGGAGGGAGACAGAGAATCGGAAGCAGGCTCTGCACTATCAGCACAGAGTCCAATGTGGGGCTCAAAGTCATGAACCATGAGAGCATGACCTGAGTCAAAGTTGGACACTTAACCAACCGAGCCACTCAGGCACCCCTCTGAATTACTTCTTTAAATATTTTCCATTATTTGTTTTTCTTCTTTGGAGACTCCAATAACACATAATATATTGGAGCTCATTAAACTGCTTTTCTGTAGTTAGCTCTTAAATCCTTGTCATTCATTTCTTTTTTTTATTTTTTACTTTAATTTTTTTTTTATTTATTTCTAGGAGAGAGAGAGAGACAGCGTGAGCAGAGAAGGGTCAGAGAGAGGGGGGGAGATACAGACTCTGAAATTGGCTCCAGGCTCTGAGCTGGCAGTCAGCACAGAGCCCGACGCGGGGCTCGAACCCACGAACCGCGAGATCATGACCTAAGCGAAAGTCGGACGCTTAACCGACTAAGCCACCCAGGCGCCCCAAAATAGGCAAAGATTTTGAGCAGACATTTAACCAAAGAGGATATGGTCAATAGACATATGAAATTGTGCTCAACATCACTAGTTATGAGATAAATGCAAAGTAAAATCATGATAAGACATCACTATATACTCANGGGGAGATACAGACTCTGAAATTGGCTCCAGGCTCTGAGCTGGCAGTCAGCACAGAGCCCGACGCGGGGCTCGAACCCACGAACCACGAGATCATGACCTAAGCGAAAGTCGGACGCTTAACCCACCAAGCCACCCAGACACCCCTACAGCTTTAACGTCCAGAACTGTTATGCCTCCAGCTCTGGTTTTCTTTTTCAACATTTCTTTGGCTATTTAGGGTCTTTTCTGGTTCCATACAAATTTTAGAATTATTTGTTCTAGCTCTGTGAAGAATGCTGGTGTTACTTTGAAGGTTTGCACTGAATGTGTAGATTTCTTTGGGTAATATCGACATTTTAACAATATTTGTTCTTCCAATCCATGAGCATGGAATGTTTTTCCATTTCTTTGTGTCTTCTTCAATTTCTTTTCTAAGCTTTCCATAGTTTTTAGTGTATAGATACTGTACCTCTTTTGGTTTGGCTTATTCCTAGGTATATGGGTTTTGGTGCAGTTTTAAATGGGATTGATTGCTTGATTTCTCTTTCTGCTGCTTTATTATTATAATATAGAAATGCCACCAATTTCTTTAAGTTGATTTTTTATCCTGTGACTTTGCTGTATCCGCTGTAGCTGGTGAGTTTTCCATGTAAAGTATCATGTCATCTGCGAAGAGTGAAACTTTGACTTCTTCCTTGTTGATTTGTATGCCTTTTATTTCTTTTTGTTGTCTGATTGCTGAAGTTAGGACTTCCAACACTATGTTGAACAACAGTGGTGAGAGTGGACATCCCTGTCGTGTTCCTGATCTCAGGGGGAAAGCTCTCAGTTTTTCCCCATTGAGGATGATATTAGCTGGGGATCTTTCATATATGGCCTTTATGATATTGAGGTTTGTTCCTTCTACCCCTACTTTCTTAAGGGTTTTTATCAAGAAAAGATGTTACATTTTGTCAAATGCTTCTTTATCTATTGAGAGGATCATGTTGTTTTTCTTTCTTTCGTTTATTAATGTGATGTATCACATTGATTTGCGGATATTGAACAAGCCCTGCAGCCCAGGAATAAATCCCACTTGATCATGGTGAATAATCCTTTTAATGTATGTTGGATTCAATTTGCTAATATCTGGTTGAGAATTTTTGCATCCATGTTCATCAGGGATATTGGTCTGTAATTCTTTTTAGTGGGGTCTTAGTTTTGGAGTGGAGGTAATGCTGGCCTCATAGAATGAGTTTGGAAGTTTTCCTTCTATATCTATTTTTTAGAATAGCTTCAAAAGAACAGGTATTAATGTTTCTTTAAATGTTTGGTAGAATTCCCCTGGGAAGACTTCCAGCCCTGGACTCTTGTTTGTTGGGAGCAGAAACTTTTTATTTTGATGAAGTCCTGATAGTTTGTTTTTGCTCTTGTTTCCCTTATCTCAGTAGTCCTATACAGAAAGAAGTTGCTATGGCCAGTGTCAAAGAGGTTACTGCTTGTGGTTTTGATTGATATTTCCTTGATGACTAGTCATGTTGAGCATTTTTTCATGTATTTATTGACCATCTGTATGTTGTCTTTGGAGAAATATCTGTTCAACTTTTTTTCCCAATGTTTGAAATGGGTTGTTTGGTGTTTTGACTGTTGAATGGAAGAAATAATTCATGTAGTCTGGATATTAATTCCTTATCATATATAAGACTTGCAAATATTCTTCCTATTCTGTGGGTGTCTTTTAAAGTTGTTAATTTTGATAAAATCAAAATCAAAATCCAATTTATATTTTATTATTGCTTGTCTTTTAGTGTCATTTCTTTATTTTGTTCTATTTGTTAGGTTACTGTTTCCATCTGCTTCTTGGCAAGGTTTTTCTGATGAGTTATTTTAGGAAAGTCATGCTTTTTTTTTTACTTTTTTTTCAAGTACTGTTTCTGTATAGTTGCTGGTAATATTGTTTTTTTTACTCATATTCCAATAAGATGGATTTTTGTGATATCCATAGCAAGAGGCTCCTATGGGGGTGTAGTGATTGGGGGCCACGGCAGCTTTTCAAGGTTCACAGCCCTGGGACTCTTTCTATTGCAACCAAAAGCACTATTTTCTTTTTCTTATTAAATTATAATTTTCATGATTAAATTTTATTTTTTTTAAATAGTTTATTGTCAAGTTGATTTCCATATAACAACCAGTGCTTATCCCAACAAGTGCCCTCCTCTGTGCTCATCACCCCCCTTCCCTTCTCCCTCACCCCCATCAGTCCTCAGTTTGTTCTCAGCATTCAAGAGTCTCTCATGGTTTGCCTCCCTCCCTTCCCCCCCCTATTTTTCCCCTTCTTTTCCCCCATGGTCCTCCATTAAATTCCTCCTAATCCACCTACAAGTGAAAACATATGGTATCTGTGCTTCTCTGCTTGACTTATTTCGCTCAGCATAACACCCTCTAGTTCCATCCATGTTGCTACACATGGCCAGATTTCATTCTTTCTCATTGCCATGCATTATTCCATTGTGTAGATAAACCACATCTTCTTGATCCATTCGTCAGTTGATGGACACTTAGGTTGTTTCCATGATTTGGCTATTGTTGAGAGTACTGCTATGAACGTTGGGGTCCACGTGCCCCTATGCATCAGCACTCCTATATCCCTTGGGTAAATTCCTAGCAGTGCTATTGCTGGGTCATAGAGGAGTTCTATTGTTAATATTTTGAGGAACCTCCACACTGTTTTCCAGATGGGCTGCACCCATTTACATTCCCACCAACAGTGTAGGAGGGTGCCTGTTCCTCCACATCCTCGCCAGCATCTAGAGTCTCCTGATTTGTTCATTTTAGCCACTCTGACCGGCATGAGGTGGCATCTCAGTGTGGTTTTGATTTGTATTTCCCTGAGGAGGAGGGATGCTGAGCATCGAAAAAACCACAATAATCTGTTGGCCATCTGGATGTCCTCTTTGGAGAAGTGTCTGTTCATGTCTTCTGCCCATTTTTTCACTGGATTGTTTTTCGGGCGTGTAGTTTGGTGAGTTCCTTATAGATTTTGGATACTAGCCCTTTATCTGATATGTCATTTGCCACTATCTTTTCCCATTCCATCGGTTGCCTATTAGTTTTATTGATTGTTTCCTTTGCTGTGCAGAAGCTCTTAATCTTGATGAGGTCCCAATAGTTCATTTTTGCTCTTGATTCCCTTGCCTTTGGGGATGTGTCAAGTAAGAAATTGCTGTGGTTGAGGTCAAGGAGGTTGTTTCCTGCTTTCTCCTCTAGGGTTTTGATGGTTTCCTGTCTCATTCAGGTCCTGAAAGGACTATTTTCTTAAACATAGCTCCTGTTTGCCCATCTTTTGTTTGCCTCTCCTAAGCGAACCTGAATCAGGACGGCTCTGCTGTCCTTTCCTCATAGACTTGGTCTCCAAGGGAATGCATTCACTATAGATAGTGTATTTTTCTGGTGATTCTTGATAACTGCCCCCTTGGTGTCCTTGTAGCTACTGTAGCTACTTTCTGCACCTTCTTTCTTCTCTTTAAGAAATTGAGCTCCATTCAGCTCCTGCTTAAAGTGTACTATATGTTTAAAGCAAAAATTTTAAGAGATTTTAAAGACCTTTCACTACTGCATCTCTACTGGCCCTCTCCAGCTTCCTCACAGTGCTGGTATGATGTCTGCCATAAACTTCCTGCCCCACCATCACCTTTAGCAGCAATTACATACAAATTAAAGTTTATCATTTTTCTGTCTTCTCTTACTTTTGTTCATTCTTAATCTGTGTGGTTTTAGGAGAAGTAATAAAATTCACAATATTTTTATTGAGTTTGTTTTTAATCATGTTTTGAACATTTCAGTAATATTAGATAATATAAGGATTCTTTAATCTTTTTTGTCTAAGTTGTAGGCTTTAGTTGAACTTATTTGTGAAATCAAGATGATACAAGATAATTTAAAGTATGTTTATTTTCATAGTTTAAAAACAAACTTTTCTGGATTAAGCCTGACCTTTCTATAAATGTTAAATATTCTCAAGTCTTAACTTTTCCCATCATAGACCTCCTTTGACATGATTTTTTTTTTTTTTAAAGTGAGGCATAGTTGATATAGGACATATTAGTTTCAGGTATACAATGGAATGATTCAATATTTGCACACCTTGCCAAGTAATTGCCACAATAAGTCCGGTTTGCATCTGTCATCATATATAGTTATAAAATTTTTCTTTTGTGATGAGAAGCTTTAAGATAAACTCTTTGCAATTTTTAAATGTGCAGTACAGCAGAATTAACTTCAGCCACCATGCTGTACTTCACATCCCCATGACTTAATTATTTTTATAGCTGGATTTGTACCGTTTGATCTCCCTTCACCCATGTAACCCACTCCTCCACCCCTCCTCTAGCAACCACCTATCTGTTCTCTGTATCTGTGAGCTCATGAGTTGTTTGTTTAGGTTCTGTATAAAAGTGAGATCATGCAGTATTTGTCTTTCTCTGTCTGGCTTCTTTTATTTACTATAATGTCCTCAAGGTCCATCAGTATTATCAAAGATGGAAAGCTCTTGCTCATCCTGAAGGCTAAATAATATTCTGTGTGTGTGTGTACCTCCTTTTTAATCCATTCATTCTTTGATGGACACTTAGGTTGTTTCCATGACTTGGCTATTGCAAATAATGTTTCAATGAACATGGGGGTGCACGTATCATTTTGAATTAGTGTTTTTGTCTTCTTCAGATAAATACCCAGAAGTAGAATTGCTGGTTCACATGGTGGTTCTTTTTTTAATTTTTTGAGGAATCTCCATACTGTTTTCCATAGTGGCTGCCCCTATTTAAATTCCTACTAAGAGCGAACAAGGGTTACTATTTCACCACATTTTTGCTAGCACTTGTTATCTCTTTTTATAGCCATTCTAAAAGATATCTTTTAAAATAGACATTTTAACAGATGTGAGGTGATATGTCAATGTGTTTTTGACTTGTATTTCTCTGATTAGTAATGTTGAGCATGTACCTGTTGGCCATCCATTTGTCGTTTTTGAAAAAATGTCGATTCAGATCTGCCCATTTTTTTAATCAGATTTTTTTGTTTTGCACTTCAGTTGTATGAATTCTCTACACATATTAACCTCTTTTCAGATATGATTTGCAAATGTCTTCTCTCATTAGGTGACCTTTTAATTTTGTTAATGTTTTTTTTTTTTTGCTATGTAGAAACTTTTTAGTTTGATATAGTCCCACTTTTTCTTTTCAAATCCAAATAAATTAGAGCTAACAGTGTTTCAAAGAACTTACTGCCTATGTTTTCTTCCAGGAATTTTATGGTTTCACGTGTTATGTTCAAGTCTTTTATCCATTTTGAGTTAATTTTTGTGCATTATAAAATACTAGTATAGCTTCATTCTTTTGCATGTGGCTGTTCAGTTTTTCCAATGTCACTTATTGAAGAGACTGTCCTTTTTCCATTGTATATTCTTGACTCCTTTGTTGTAAATTAATTCACCAAATATGTATGGGTTCTGCATTCTGTTAGATTGATCTATATGTTTTTAATACCACGTTATTTTGATTACTATAACTTTGTAATGCAGTTTGAAATTGGGGCGTATGCTGTCTACAGTTTTGTTCTTCCTCAAGATTGCTTTGGCTATATGGGTCTTCTGTGGTTCCATACAAATTTGAGAATTACTCTATTTCTGTGAAAAATGTTATTGGAATTTTGATAGAGATTGTGTTGAATCTGTAGATCGTTTTTGGGTAATATGGACATTTTAACAATATTTTTCCCATCCATAAGCATGGATTATCCTTCCATTCATTTGTGTTTATGCTTTTTAAAAATAGAATGTTTCATGTACTTTGTTGGATTCATTATCCACGGATTGTAGCAAAGAATCATTGTTTAGATCTACAGAGCACATAGATCTTGCTAGACACTACAATATGTTTGTGTAAGGATAACTAATAAAATGCTTTGATTTTTAAAATTAATGACCTAGATTTGGAAAAACTGATTTATAGAATGCTGATTATTTCCTTGACGTAACAATACATTGAATAAATATTGAAATTCTTACAGCATTATTTGAGACTGTATATTTCCCCCGTCTCTCCTGGAAACAAAAATTGCATAGGTAGGTATTCTGAGTGAACTCCATGACATTATCAGATTGCAAGTCTCTCTTTTTTTTTTCTGTTTTCCCATCCTTAGAGCTTAGCTTCTAGCTTCTGGGTGGCTACATAGTCACAAGTTGGGTACCAGGCCTCATTTCTGTGATCTAAGGAGAGAACAGGGGATATGAGGATCAGAATGAGTTGTCCTCCCTTTTAAGGATTTTTTTCTGGCGATCCTAACAACAGCCGTTTATATCTCATTGGTTAAATTAGATATGGCCATGCGTATCTATAAGGATAATGCTTCAAAGAAGGGTGTATATTTTAACTGGGTGCTTTGTTTCCTACCCTATCAAACAAAATCGGAGTTATATTAATGGGGAAGAAGAGAAAAATGACCTATTAGTAAGCAACTATAAACTCTGCCATAATGTCTCCTCAAAGAATTGGTTACCCAAAGAGATTCTTAAAATTTTTCATCATTGACTTTTTCTGGTTGTGTGATAGGTACTTCAACATTCATTATATTATTAAATAGTTCTAACACTTTAGGAAGTGTTACGCATTTACTAGATGAGGACTCAATCTTGGCTTAGGTGGAATATTTTTTTTAAGATGAAGACCTAGTCTTGGTGTAGATGAAAATTTTATATGATCAGTAGGCTGAATGTGATGATGATCTAGCTGCAGTACTTGTCCTTCCAGTGACCACTAAGCTGACTCTGCTGTTACGGCTCTACAGAGACCATGGGTCATCATTCTTAATGTTGCCTTTGCCCCTCTCCAAAGCTGCATTTGAGCAGAGGCTGGCATTCCTGTTGAGAAACACAAGTCAGTGGCAAAACCAGTTTTCAAAGCTAGGTACCCTAAATTCAGATAGAGTGATATCTCAGTGATCCAACCCTATCCAAATTAATGATTGTCTATGTCTCTGTGTAAGAATAATCTCACAATGTTGTTAATTTTTTAGTTGGAATTGGAAGAGAATATGTTCCTTTCCCTTCTAATTGCACTGTCAAAATGGTGTTTGTGCTTGTTAGTAGGGAGTCTCTTTGAGAGGTCCCTGTTTTTTCCCACTTTTTATTAAAACTTCATAAAAGTTGGAAGGATAATAAATGAAGATTTCATATATTGTCCCCTTAAATTTGAAAAATTAGCTTTCTACTCTATTTGTGCCTGCTTTATGTTTTTCTTTGTGTGTATATACATATACATAGATACACATATATGTATATACTTTATATTCACTTTTAAAGTATTCAAAGACCTGATATTATACCCCAACTTCAGCATGCTCCTCATAAGAATAAGGAACATACTACAGGTGAAATAAATTAGATCTTACATAATATTATTCTACTTAACAACTCTTACAAAAATTTCATCTGGTATCCAACACATGCTTAGATTTTCCTATTTGTCTCCAAGAGACCAGGGTTTTGTTTGTTGGTTTTTTTTTTAAAAAACCCAAGAACCAATCAATATTCATATATTACATTTGAAGTTTATGTATTTTAATTCCTTTTAAATCTGGAATCAGTCTTTCCCTCATGATATTGATATTTTAAAGAGTCCAGTTGTTTGTTAGAATGTTTCTCATTCTGGATTCGTGTGGATTGTTTCTCATGGTCTTTTTCACTTATTCTTACGGCTCTTATATTTCCTGTAAACTGTTAAGTTAGATTTGGAGGCTAGATTTGCATCAGTTTAAACATTTGTGGCAAGGTTACTTTACAGATGATATATCTGCATATTGTATTGACATTAAGAGCACATAATGTCAAGTCTTAATGATAAATGATGATGAATTTGATTTTTTTGAGTTAAGGTGAATATACTCAGATATCAATTATAAGGGACTTTTTCCCCCTTGCAGATCCTATGTGATCTTTGATGCTGTGAATATCCTGTTACCCAACAGCTTTTCACTTGATGTTTTAATGTCCATTGATAATCCTTGATAGGGTCACTTGTTAAATGAGTTATGGATGTTGGTGATTTTATGATTCTGTTATCCTTCCTACAATTTGGATGCAGCATTTTCTGCATGGAGGACTTTTACTAAAAAGAAAACAAAAACAAAAACAAAACCCTTCCCTCCTAAATTTCACTTTTATTTACACAGTATATTATTATCACTTATAATTGTTAATCCTGGTGCTCCACGTTTTCCATATTTGACCCATAGGAGCCTGTTTAATCAGGCCTACGGGTCTTTTTTGACACATTCTATTAGTTCTTGACCATTTTTTTTTTCTTTCTGGAACAAGAGGTTTCAAGTTTATCTTGTGCTTTCCTTGCACTCCTTTTATTTGGTGGTAGAGTGGCTTTCTACTGTCCACATTCATGGTTAGATTTATTAGTCCTAGCCCCAGAGAGTTTTAAGGCCCATAGTTCCGAATATAACCAGCAATGTAATCTGATTGTTCTTCAAAGTACCTTAAAATGTTGGTACTTAAATTTTTGGAGATTGCCTTAAAGAATTAGAAGCCGTTGATTTCAGTAGTGTCAAACTGATTTTTGTATTAAGCTCTACAAACAAAGCTTCATGTAGTGTTGTCCCCTTTGGGCTCATAGAACCACCAATGTTTAAGGTTCTGGAAATAAAGTATCGTGTCATAGTCAAGAGCTCAAGCGCTAGAGCCAGAAAACCTTGGGGTTACATTCCCGACCACTTACTAGTTCTGTCAACTTAGGCAAGTTCCTTTTTCTTTGTGCCTTAATTTACTTGTCCCATTGGGAATAGTAAATGTGCCTACTGATACAGTTAAGATTTAGAGATGTTAATTTTAAAGTACTTATGACAGAGCAGCCATAAAATCAGCACCCAGTAAATGTTAGTTATTATAAAATCAAGACTTCTGAAACTCAGCCCATTCACAGGATTGATGAAAGTATTCTCTTTTCAGGTTCTAATAAAAATGTTGATGTTGTTTCTGAGCGTATCTGACTTTATTTTAGGGTGACCAAGAAACTTGTAAATAATACTATGTTCCTATTTCACAGGAATAGGAATTTTCTCATTTCTAACAAGGGCACTAAACTGTTCAGCATGTGCTTTTTTTTCTCACTACTTCTTGTGTGGAGGCAGAATTAAGCATCTGTCTTTGGGACTCAGATTGCCTTAGTGTGACTTTTAGCTACACTACATCCTTGATGTGACCTAGAACACACTGCTTAGATCCTCTGTGCCTCTGAAATGGGGATCACGGAAGGCTCTTCTTTTCTAGTGTTTCTTTACTAGGGTGTTAATAAGTGAAACTATCTGAAGTATCTGAAGCCATAACTGACACAGTCCAAAAACTCATTCCATATAAATTAGCCATTATTCTCCTTCTGATTTTCTCTTTCCTAAAATCCTGGTTTTTCTATATGGTCTGAGGATTCTTTTATTTTTTCCAAAATACTTTTATCAGTTGGAGGTGTGTGTGTGTGTGTGTGCGCGCGCGCGAACAGAAATGGAGTTTGGCTACCTTAAGCACAAAGAAACTTTACTGGAAAGTCCTGGAGTGGCTCCCCACATGGAGGGAACAGCTGAAGCACCAGTGTCAGGGCAACTCCAGCAATGCAGGTGGCAAGAGTTAATCCCATGGCTAATTAACATCTTGTGAGAGAACTGCAGCTGGAACCATTTAGCTTCAGCCTTTTTCTGTGCTTGTGACAGTCCACTCAGGACTCAGTGGCCTGGAAGAGCAAAAGGTCTAATTGACCTGGTAGGGAGCCTGAGTCCAGTTCTTGCTAACAAACAGAGTAGGGTAGTCCTTTTCAGTGGCAGTCCCTACAGAGTTACTTACAACAAGGCTGTAGTCATTCCCCAAAAGACAGGATATATTACTACAAAAAGGGGGGAAGTGAAGACCGGGTGAGCCCAAACCAATAAATACTTGCTGCAGTCCCAGCATGTTCATTTTGTTGGCTATCTAACTTACTTTTTGGTTAAAAAAAATAAATAAAAGATAAAATAGATCACCAACTCTTAATTTTAAAAATGAATATTGGTATAAAATTCAAGAGAAATGGGCTCTAATTTCAGCCCTTTTTCACGGAGCGCACCACAGGTTTTTAGATTCTGGTTTCTTTATTCCGAAGGTGATGGTATAAGCACTCAATGACCCATAAAGATTGTTCCAGCAGTAAAATCCCAAAGTTCCCTGTCTTTTTAAATGTAGGAACCTATTGACTTTTACACATATACATAAATACACCCCATCAAGTCTAGCTTCCAAATTCAAGTGATGAATAGGAATATACACAAACCAAAGTTTAAACAGTTAACGTTAACTCTGAATACCTCAATTGGTAATTGTTATTTTTAGCTTTTATTAAATCAAGAAAGGTAAGAGGTATGTTTCAAAAGCTGAAATTCCATAGATACTGACATTTATAAAGATATCATTGTCTAAGAGTAGAAA
This sequence comes from Hyaena hyaena, assembly GCF_003009895.1. Classification (NCBI taxonomy): domain Eukaryota; kingdom Metazoa; phylum Chordata; class Mammalia; order Carnivora; family Hyaenidae; genus Hyaena; species Hyaena hyaena. The sequence continues at coordinate 2,306,404 of NW_024080888.1, forward strand.
ATAATTTCAGTTTAAATAGAATTAATCATAAATAATCTTATTTCTACAGATATTTAATTTTTCCATAACCAAGGGACTGAATATTCCTTACTTACCAGAGGGATAATTATATTTATTATAAGCTGTTGTATATTTTTTAACACTTTAGGTATAAACTACTAAAGTAGTATAGTAGTTTAGGCCTAAACTACATATTGGTTCCTACCTGCTGTTTTCTTCACCAGCTAGGCTAGATGAGCAAGATTTTATAGTTATGTATTTTTGGTCACTTGAGGAATCAATTGATTCTGATGACTTGGGAAATGCAGCTATTTTGTTTCATTGTGGGTTTTTTTAAACAATATTTTTTAAATGTTAACCTGAATTACAATACCAATTAAAAACAATCATCATAGGTTCCTTTATTATAACTTTCTGTGTAGTATGGCTCTATATTGAGTAAACAGGTAGTTTCACTTGCAGTCACTTCACCATCTGTGAGGTCAGTTGCCTGTCTCTTAGTTGAAAACTTTCTAATCTATAATACCAAGATTGCCTATCTACACTGTCTACTAACAGGAAATCCAACATATGGCCTGTAGTTCTAAGTAAAGGACAGAATGAAGAGCATGGATTGTTAGCAGAAAGAGCATTAATCCAAGATATTAAACATAGACCGGATTTCTAAGGAAACTTTGACTTTCTAATAAAAACTTAAGGAATTCTTATACATATATACAAAATTATTTTAAGTTTGTTTATTTTGAGAGAGTATGTGAACTGGGGAGGAACGGAGAGAGAATCCCACACAGGCTCCATGCTGTCAGCACAGAGCCCAACACGAGGTTCAAACTCACGAACCACGGGATCATGACCTGAGCTGAAATCAAGAGTTGGACGCTTAACCGACTGAGCCACCTGGGTGCCCCTATACAATTTTTTTATCATTCAGAAGTCATTCTTACATATTTTTAGGAGATGAGAAATAGAATGATTAGATCATCAGACTACCAACCAAACAGAAGTTGACCACGATGCCTTCTTAAACAGCAAATTTGAGTCTAGACACACATTGGATATAGAAATAAGCAAGTAAATCTTCATTTTTTTTAAAAGAAGAAATCAGAATAATGTCCTGGAAGAAGAATGATGATGGTGGTGGTGGTGATGATTTATAATAAATAATCCCTACTTACTGAGTGTTCCACATACCCTCTCATTCCTTTATGTATATGAATTCAATTAAATGTCCTAGATTCCTATGAGATAGGAACTCTTAGTATCACCGTTTCATAAATGGGGAGATAGGCACACAAGTTGAGTGGCTTTTCCAAGGTTCACAGCTAACTAGAGCAGAATAAGACTAGAAACAGGAAGCTTGGTTCACAGTGCATGCTTTAAAACACTAAGCTGTATTTGTCTCTGTAAGAAGATAAAATAAAAGATAAAATGTGTATGATTTAACCTTATGTTGTCAGCTATTTTCAGTGCTACATGTTGAGAGTATTTTTAAAGTTTCATGAATACTGGTTACTTTTTTGGCTTTTTGGTCACCAGATATACCTGGATGACTGAAATTACTCATATGTTCAGTTGAAGGAGATTGATAGGTTTTTAATCCACACAAAATTATTAGCTGTTACAAATTTGGCTTAGTAAGTTCATAATTTCCTTGGTACAGAGATTATATTAATTGCCCATACTACTACTCTATAGTAGCTAGCTATCTGTATTAATACTAAATCTCTATTGTAACTTTACATTTGCTGAATTTTCAACTAGAAAAATCTGGCTTTCAAATATGAATGTTTATAGCAGCACTGTCAACAATATTATTTATTGACAAATTATAGAAAGACTCCAAATATCCATCAACTGATGAATAGATAAAGAAGATGTAGTATAAATATACAATGGAATACTACTTGGCAATCAAAAAGAATGAAATCTTGCATTTGCAATAATGTGGATGTAACTAGAGTGTGTTATGCTAAGTGAAATAAGTCAGACAAAGACAAATATCCTATGATTTCATTCATATATGGAATTTAAGAAACAGACGAACATAGGGGAGGGAAAAGAAAAATAAGATAAAAATGGGGGCAAACCATAAGAGACTTAAGATTATTTTTTTAAATATTTATTTTTGAGAGAGAGAGGGAGAGAGAGAGCAAGAGAGAATATCTGAAGCAGGCTATGGGCTCTGATGTGTCAGCACAGAGCCTGATGTGGATCTTGAACTCATGAACCCTGAGATCATGACCTGAGCCAAAGTCAGACACGTAACCAATTGAGCCACCCAGGTGCCCATATAAGTGACTCTTAAATACAGAGAACAAACTGAGGATTGCTGGAGGAGTGTTGGGTGGGGAGACGGGCCACATGGGTGATGGGCATTAGGAAGGGTGCTTGTTAGTATGAGCACTGGGTGTCATATGTAGACGATGAATCACTGGCTTCTCCTGAAACCAATACTACACTGTATGTTAACTAACTTGTATTTAAATAAATTTTTTAAAAAGATGCAGATATCTCAATGGAAATTGGTTTAATTCTGTACGAGATTCAAATTGAGAATACAGGGACCCTACTCAAAATCAAGATTGTAGAATTAACTTTGTGTCATTATTCAGGTTATACAGTATATAGGATTTGTAGTAGTAAGTTACTATAATTACGTACAAACTACACTAGGACATTAACATGAATCTAATGCCTTAGAGGAGGATGACACTCTCTTACCAGCTCTGTGACTTGTGCCAGACTACTTAACTCTGATCTTTGCTTCCTCAATTCTAAACTGGAGGTAAAGTTTTTACTTTTGGATACTAATGAGCTTGCATTTACAACATTTACACTTTGGTTGATTGCCACATTCATTCTCAAAGAGTGAAAGTTTCCCCCAATCTGCTTCCTTTGTCCCCAAACAAAATGGCTTGCATTTTTCCAGATTTTCAGTGTTTAGACTTACAGACACTTAACATTTATATAGTGCACATGCTTTGAAAAGGAAATCCCTCAGTTATAAAAGATAAATTTTAATATAGTTTAATATAACACTCCCTTGTAGTACAGATTTCTATTAAGAGGAAGAAACAAATTTATATGGAATTTTCATTGTGGTGATAACTTGAATTAAACATAAGCTGCATTTTTTATTTATAATACGCATAGTCTTGTTGAAAATGTTTAATTGTGACTCCCTGAAATGTTGCTGTTTCATAGAATATTTTGAACTTCAGTGAGAAATGGGGCTGATTTTATGTGCCAAAAAATACTGATGCGATACATTCACAGATATAATTAAAAGAAACAAATGTTCACTATACCTAAATACATTTTTTTCTGAGTCTCCAAGTTAAAGCTACCTTAAAATGACCTCTAGATACATTTTCATCTTTAGAAATCTCTTTTTATCCTAGGATCTGCATGGAGTTTTAATGATCTCAAAAATGTTTTACTTTCCTGATAACCAGGTACTTTTGAGTCCCACCCCTTGGTTACTGTAGTAATCTGTCTTAGATACTGCAGTGTATCGCTCCCGCCCTTAGCTACAGTTAAGTTGTGGCTTTAGGTTTCTCATTACTTTTCATTCCTTTTAACCATTCTATCAGTATGGGCCATTCATAGCACGGAGCCACATGTGAGAGATGTTAGTAGTTCTGATTGGAGTCAAAGTAAAAAATAAGTAAATACCTTCACTCTAGGTCTCCAGACACTTCTGTTTCAATTCAGGTGTTTCTCCTGTTACCATGCAACCTCCTGTGGTAAATATGACTGACTGCTCTTTTTTCTTATGCTCTTTTAAGCAAAGTAAAGCAGCGGTTCGGCTGAAAGAAGACATGAAAAAGATAGTGGCAGTACCACTGAATGAGCAGAGGAGTTCCACATATAAAAAGTTATTTGGAGTCAGTCTACAAGAGCTTCAGCAGCAGGGGCTCACTGAGAACGGCATTCCAACAATAGTGGAGAGTATAGTGGAGTACTTGACAAAACATGGTAAGTTACATTTTAATTCCAGTGTTTTCAGAGTTCTCGTATACAAGAAGAATGTTTTTGTGTGAACTACTTTACCGTGTATTAGAATAGTCCTAAAACACCTTAATTAGGATATCAAATAATGTAATGTACCTTTTCCTTTAAAAAGGACATTAAGAGCATTATTACTGCTTAATATTATATTGACAGTACTATTCAGTTTATCATGAACCAATTTAACCATTGAGATTTCTAGTTTGGAATGATTCCTAGTTTTGAGTTCTAAAATACACTGTTCTAATATTAATAGTGACTTCTCTTGATGCATTGAATTCCAACTGATGCTAATTTTTAGTGTAACAATAGTTGTGGGGTATCTTTTTCAGCTGAGGCTATCCATGAACTTGATGCCTTAATTGCTTTCATAAGCTCAGTACATACTTTAAAAAATATGATATATAGTCTTATGGAGAGTCATTTACTTTTGAAATGATACAATTAAGCATTTAAAACAATTGGAGAATACCATAGGTCTTTGAATGATAAAAAGATAAATCTCCTTGTTACTGAGAGCTATCTTACAGCTTTTTAAATGAATTTATTTAAACTAGGACTTCAAAACCTGGATAAGTAGAGAGAAATTCTTTCATATCCTCGATATTCATGCTTTTCAAGTGAGGCCACTATTATGGGAAAACCCCAAACTACATAATAAGTATCAATAAGCTTTGGAAGTTTTGAGAAGGAAATATTCTGAGGGAAATGCAGGGGGATTTTCATTATTTTCTACACGGAAGCAACATTTCTATGTGAAAGACTCACTGCAGAGTAGAGCTGAAACTTCGTTGGAAAGGTAAAACTTGAGACTTCAGAGGTGTTTTGTACTTTGTGCAGTTTGCTTCCTTATCTTCCCATGATTACAAGTACCCCCCCCCCCCCCAAGAAAGAGACTTCATTGGGAATACGTGAGAAGCACAGTGTATCTGTTCCTTTGTAGGAACGTGAATCAACTTGTGACAGGAATGGTATGGCACATAGTTCAGACCTCAGAAGGTCAGGTGTTTTGTGTTAACTGAAAAACAACTATTTGCCCAGATTACTAGGTATGTAGATACCAAAATGATATTCTTTTCTGAAAACTGAAGAGCCAGGTTTGCATTTTTACTTTATAGGAGCTATCTCTGTATTTTTAGAGGATGATAAGCTACAGACAGGTAAGCTACAGAGCTTAGCGAATAGCTCTGGGTTTATTCCAAAACTTTAAACAGGTTAAATAGAAAAGGTGTTGTATACAGCATGGCAGGATGATGGGGACCTCAGCCTAAGGCTCTTGAAGCCGGATTATATTAATTTAGAACTTTGAAGAAGTCAAAAACACTCAGTATTGAGTAAAAACATATCCTACTGATTTAGATACAAATGGGTCTCTACATAATTCATTTAATCTCTTAAATAAGGTTGAGTATTACTCATTTGGATACAAAGTGTGACTACTTAAAATATTTTGGTTTTGGCGTAGTCAGTGCTTTGATCTTTCATCCAACAACGACTAATAGCCTCTCAGGGTTATCTTATGTAATAATCACTTTTGTTTTTAATTTAAAAAATTATTGAATTGTTAATATACTTATATAGTACAAAATACAGGAGGGTATACAATTAAAAATCTCTTCCTCCAAAACCTGTCCCCTGATTATTCATTATCAGTATTACTTTCTGGTAACCGTATTCCTTCACTAGTGTCTTCTATATACTTAGGAAGCTATTTTATGAATATATAATCATATATGCATATCTTTTTTCCCTTTAAACCTGAATATAACATACCATCCATACTGTTATGAATCTTTTTAAAAACTCAGTTAACAGTATATTGTGGAGATCTTTCTGTATTGCATAAAAAGCTTTACTCATGTAATTCTTTTTTTCCCTTGCACAGTGTTTGACTATACATATGAATTATTTAAGCAGTCATATGCTGATGAATATTGAATTGTATTCAGTCTTTTGCTGTCTGTAAACAGTGATTCAGCGACCAACCTTTAACATGTGTCATTTCAAGCACTATGAGTGTATCTGTAGACTATTGGGTCAAAGGATATGTGCATTTATGATCAACTCTAGAAGAGTTGAACCAGTTAAATTCACAGCATCACTGTATGAAAATTTTGGCAAAATTTGAATTAAGAATTATATCTCTTCTTACCCATAGTTCTGCCTGAACTGGGTGTATTCAAGTAATGCAAACTAAACATTTTAAAGGGCTAAATCAGTCATTCTTAATTAGAAATATAGAAAATCTATTCTTTTTTTAATTTAAAAAAATTATTTATTTTTGAGAGACAGAGAGACAGAGCATGAGCAGAGGAGGGCAGAAAGAGAGGGAGACACAGAACCTGAAGCAGGCTTCAGGCTCCGAGCTCTTAGCCCAGCTCGAACTCCCAAAATGCAAGATCATGACCTGAGCTGAAGTCGACCACTTAACCCACTGAGCCACCCAGCTGCCCCTAGAAAATCTATTCTTAACTGGAAATGGGAAATAGAATCCCTAGTGGAATCTTTGCACATCCATGGAATCCGAATCTTGGCTTGGCAACTAAGGTAGGCAGGGCACCTACTCTCTGTTTTGAAAGGCGATATAGTTAATTACTATGTAGACAAACCAGAGGGTCTTTATTGTGTATGAAACTACCATGTTAATAAACCAAAAACCTTGTATAAGTTTGGAGGGTAGTATGAAGTTTGTGAGCAAGATACTTCAGTTATTTTCATTAATTATTTTGTATTTTTTTGTGTCAAGAGATACTTATTGTGCATCTGTGTATTACTGTGCACCTGTCATGCAGAATACAATATGCTCTCTGCCAGGTATCAATCAGATGTCGGGATGATGGGTCATATCATTTAAGCCTAGGTAGATACTGGGGTCATACTTTGATGTTTAATATAAATATAAACCCTTAACAACTTGAAGGAAAACTCTTTGTTATAAAAGAATTTTAGGACAGAAAGAGTTTAAGGTTTATAGGAAGGACTTTTAAAAAGACTGTCAAGTTTTTTTTCTTTACATATTTTTTCTTTATAAAAAAATTTTCCCATTGGAAGGAAAATCTTGCAAGTTATGAGGCATATCATCTTCACACTAGTTTAAAGTAACTCATTTTGTTGACAATGTTACTGGATTCCTACAGCATAAAGATACTGTGGGATGTACCATTTTAAGTAGTATAGGACTGTCCACTTGCCACCAGGTGGCAGAATATGTTCATGTATTGTCCTACTATTTCTGGATCAAAGTGTGCCAGTTAAGCAAATTGTGACTTATGGCACACTTAGTTTCTAACAATGTATGCATACTATTTTGAAATAAATACCTCAGTTGTACAGAAAATTGTCAGTGGTAGAGATACTATTTAGTTTATGTAATTCTTTCATTTTTAAACCAATTATTAAATTGTTTCATGGTGTTTAACCAATAACTCCTGAAATTGCATATAAGGGAATCCCAGAAATAAAGGAGGGTAACCTCACAAAGCCTTATAAACCTCTCCTTCCTCTGGACGTTTATTTTAAAATCATCATTTCCTAAAAATTTAGAGTAGGGAAATTGAAAGATTTTATAGTCTGGTAAGTCTCATTATGGGTGTTGGATATATCATAAATCCATAAGGGCTTTAAGAAACTATGAATTCTTTTTCCCAGAGTATAATAGAGCCATGTCCAGAGGTAAATTGTCTCTAGTTGAAAATCACTGGGTATAAGAATTGTTTGGGTGAGAGATGTTTTGAGGGGAGAGGGTTATACAAATAAATGGAATAGAGACAGAAAAAAGAATAACTGAGAAGCATTAATTTCAGTGATTTCCATTTATACCTTATCTCTCCACCAGTAAAAGCCAGTGGGATAGAGACCTTGAAAACCAAAGCCAGTTCTTGGAGCTGTGTAGTTATTTTGGAATAACTGGAAATATTTATTTGAGGGAAGGGTCAAAAAGCCTTATTGGAAAAGAAAACCTAAGGTCAAAGCTAGAAAAACACTGTGAAATCAGGTCCAAGAAGCATTTGCTGGCCAAAAACAAGCTGAGGAGCTGGGTAGATACAGGACTGGGATGCATAATTCTAAATTTTCATAATTTGGGTCTTGGGATGGGATTCTTGTTTGGGGGTGCTATCTGCTTGATGGCAGTACATATTTGTGAAGTTATAGATAAAGCTGGTAGAATGGGGGAAATAGATCTTGAAAGCTTTAAAAATGAGTTAAACAGGAGGCGCCTGGGTGGCTCAGTCGGTTGAACATCCGACTTCAGCTCAGGTCATGATCTCGCGGTTTGTGGGTTCGAGCCCCGCGTCGGGCTCTGTGCTGACTGCCAGCTTAGAGCCTGGAGCCTGTTTCAGTCTGTGTCTCCCTCTCTCTCTGACCCTCCCCTGCTCATGCTGTCTCTCTCTCTCTCTCTCTCTCTCTAAAAAAAAAAAAAAAAAAAAAAATGAGTTAAACAGGAAGTCTCTCAATAACTGATATTCTGCAATATTAAAGAGCATGGCATATCATAGTAGTTATCTGTTGCTGTGTAACAGATTGCCCCCAAACACAGTAGCTTTAAAACCCCACTGTTCATTATCTCAGTTTCTGTGGGTCAGGAATCTGGGCACAGTTAAGTTGTGTTTTCTGTCTTAGGGTCTCTCATAAGGTTGCAGTCATAATAGTACTTGACTAGGGGAAGGTTCACATCCAAGGTCATTCACGTGGTTCTTAGCAAGATTCAGTTCCTTGTGGACTGTTGACCTGAGGGTCTCAGTTACTCACTGGCTGCTGTCCAGAAACCGCCCTCAGTTCCTTGCCACGTGGACCTCTTCATAAGATAGCTAACAAAATAAAAAGCAGCTGACTCATCAGAGTGAGCAAGCCAGCAAAGCCAGAGAGAAAGAGAGAGAAAGAGAGAGCAAGCGCACAATAAGATGAACATCAGCCTTTTATAACCTAACTTCAAAAGCAATATTAGAACCTAAACATAATTTTTTGTTATATTCTGTTAGAAGCAAGTCATTAGATCCAGATCACAGGCAAGGGGAAGGGATTACATATGGGTGTGGAAACCAGGAGACAGGTATCACTAGGGTGATTTGAGAAGCTGTCTACCACAGAGACTGACTGCTTTCTCCTCTCATTACATAGTGCCCTGGTCATAGTGGTTGTTAAAATACTTTACATGTCCTCTCTGGTTTCCCAAACTTTTGTCAAAATTGGAGCTAAAATTTACGTAAACTTTTCATATCCAAATTTATATAGTATATACACACATATGTATGTATATACACACACATATGTGCATATATGGGCACCTGGGTGGCTCAGTTGGTTAAGCATCAGACTTTGGCTCAGGTCATGATCTCTTGGTTCCTGAGTTTGAGCCCCATGTTGGGCTCTGGCCTGACAGCCCTGCTTCAGATTCTGTGTCTCCCCTTATCTTTGCTCCTCCCCTGCTTGCACTTCATCTCACTCTGTCTCTTAAAAATAAACATTGAAAAAGTTAGTTAAAAAATAAGAAAATTAATGTAAACATCTTACCAGTCTATGAACTCTGTAAGGATAATGGTAGTGTTTGAATTTCTTTTTCAAAGTTTTTTTTTAAGTTTCTTAATACAGTGCCAAGTATTCATTAAATATTGAGCCCAAGGGTTCATAAAATTTTTTATCAAATTACAAATTAAAATGAAATTAGCTTTCTTCTTTTTCTTTAGAAAGAGCAATACAATTAGGTAAGAAAAACAAAAGCTGACATAAACAAACAGCTCGCATCTGAATAATTCTAATGGGCTTCAGTGCCCTAAGGCATAATTAAACTCTCAAAAGAACAGTGGCCAGTTAAGTCCTTGGCTTGCTCTTTACTGGAAAGATTATTTCTTACACCTTCAGCATGCCTCCACAGGCTGCCTTACGTTCTTATATAGTGTTCTGTCTCCTTAAACCCCAGTACACTGAGCTGGAAATCATTACCTTTCACCTGAACCGGCTACCCCCATTTCATCTTATGCTTTACAGGGCTTTTTCCTGAATTCCTAGTTTTTAAACCTTAAAATTACCTTTCAACTCTTCCTCTTCCTTACTTCCTTTTTGTATGAAGTTACCAAAGCATCTTTTTTCTCTACTTTTCACTTCCTTCCCACCAGAATCCGTCTTATTGCCTTAGAATAGAATGTGGTTCCCAAAGGCAAGCTTTCTGCCCTTTCCATCCTCTACTTAGCTAGCAAGATCTTCCTTAACCTTTGATTATATCATGTTCCCCCTACTCCTTAATGCTCCCATGATAAAGTTGTAGCTTGTTTTTCAAGTAGACTCTATGCCCAGTGTGGGGCTCAATCTCATGACCCTGAGATCAAGGGTCACATGTACTACCAGCTGAGCTAGCCAGGAGCCTCAAGTGTTCACTCTTGAACTTGACATTTGTGGCTCTATCCTATTTCTTCCATTTTATTACCCCTATCACTCTTTGATCTAAAGACTCCACATTTTCATGTGTTTATCTTCCTTAATGTTGTACTGTCTCTGCAATTCATTTATTTGTTCTTCTTTGTCAGGGATGAATCACAGTTTTCTGTGTCCTGCTGCTTACCCCTTTGGGGCCCCTTTTTAAGAAAAAGAATACAAAATTAAGAATACAGAATTAGACACAGAGCATTTGAAAAGATCTAAATATATGAGGAGCCCTGAAGCTTAAAGTGTATTAGCTTCACAGTTCATCAGCCCGTCTTCCTATCTTCTTTATGATTTTGCCAAAGATGGTGCCCAGCGACCAGATTCTTACGGAGGCTTCTCTGCTGCCCCAGCCAACAATAAGATCCCCCATCAATTGGCTGACAGCAAGGGTCTTCTCTTATATTACTTTATAGTCTCAGTGTTATCCTCTGAATTTACAAAAAAAAACCAAAAAACAAAAAAAAAACCCTCTTCTTATTTATTACAAAGATAATCAATACAGTTAAGTTTCTTACATACATGTTAGTGGGTTTTTTTTGTTTTTGTTTTTACATAGTTGTTTTCAAAATGCTGAGGTGCTGCTGGAGCCCAGGGTAAGTTTCTGTTACATACTACAGAAGATTATAAATGCAATTTTTTTTTGTAGAATAGCATTTGTTCTATGTTTCTATGTGTATGAAACTTATTTTCAACAGTCTGCTTTTATAACAATGCTATATGATCTTTTTAGTTGATACATAGTAGATTTGAAAATTTATTATCCTAGCAAAGCATCTTTATAAAATGTGAACATCTTCCAGTATGTGATAATTATTTGGAAAACCGTATACTGAAATTTATTTTGTTGTTTTTGTTGTTACCGTTCTTTAGAGTTAGTGTCTGTTTCTGAGAAATCTCTATTATTTTCTGTGTGTCTGCTCCCCTGTTCCAGGACTCACCCAGGAAGGCCTTTTTAGGGTGAATGGCAACGTAAAGGTGGTAGAACAGCTCCGATGGAAGTTTGAGAGTGGAGTGCCCGTGGAGCTCGGGAAAGATGGGGATGTCTGCTCGGCAGCCAGTCTGTTAAAGCTCTTCCTGAGGGAGCTGCCAGAGAGCGTGATCACCTCGGCATTGCACCCCCGATTCATTCAACTCTTCCAGGGTTAGTGCAGTTAAAAACGTCCACTTCACACAGCATTATTTTTCAGTTAAAACTAAGCCTTTAAATATTAAACACCTAAATGGTAAATATTAAGATAAGCTTTTAAATATAAGTGGTTTCTCCACAACCACCATTTTTCTCTTTTACTCTAGGCTCTTATTTTCTACTCTAAAATAATACTAAATTGAATATGAAATGCCTCTACTAAGTGTAATTTCTGAGACTCTTGGCATATGAATACTTAACTAATACTGAAAAACCCTAAGGTTTGTGAGCCAGAGAAATTCTTTTCTGACTAGTGGCTATCATAGAGGGAGTGGGAGTAAGGCATTAAATTCTGTAGGAGATATTGATTAAGTTATATTTCGTTAGTGACCTTTGAGACTAGAAGGTCAGTAGTGGGCTGTTTCTTGCCTAAGCAAGAATGAGTCCTAAAGCAATTGTGTTCCTTTTACACAAATGAAGGAAAATAGGTTTTTGATTGCATGATGAAGTGATTTTAAGTGAGGAAAGTTTATTTTTAAAGGTAGTAACTGTAGGCATAATCATTATTTAGTTCTCCCTCCTAAATATAGTAAGAACAATGATTTAGTCTTGAAAAGCCATTTTTTGCCTTGTTTTTTCAAGTTAGAAAAAGAGAATATATATTTATAGGAGTGTTAATTGCCAGATTAAAGAGGATGTTACTTAAAACCACATTCCTCTAAAGTAGCAGAGTAATTATTCTCATGTAGTACACATACTAAACAACGGGTATGCCAGAAGGCCATGTCGCATGTTGTATTCTATTTGAAAAATCGTAATTATATATGAAAGTAAAAATTGCAGAACCATTTGTTCTGTATTTTAGTATTTTAATCTTTCTATATCAGTAAGTGAAAGTAAGTGACATGTTAGAGGCTTGTTCATTAAAAACTGAACTTTTTCATGTTTACATATATGAAGATTTCAAGAGGGTAAACATTGCTCCCTAAATGATTCTGGTAAGGAATATATTATCCTTGTCATGAAGATATTAAATTTTAAAATAAATTTCTAAAAATAAATTAAAAATGTGTTAGTTGAAGATTTAAATATGTGCTTCATACAAAATAAGAATCAATATATATTATTAAGAATCTTTATTAATATTATGTCTTAATATTAGGTACTAATATTAACACTTGTGAACTTTGAAAGGTTTTATCACGTTTCTTAGAGTAGCTTACATTTGATAAGGAGAATGCACTGTTTTATTTTTATTAATTACATTGTAGAAATATTTTGTAATAATTTAGGTCTTCTTTGTAAATTATCTTCTCATTCATTACCTCTTTCCCTGATGGCCAAAAAATTTAATTTGCACCATAAAAAACAAGTACTCTCATTCTAAACGTAAGACTGGTTATATACTCCAGTGGTTGTGTGATTATGCACAACTAATCAATTTTAAATGGGGCAGAGACACTAACATTTGCCTTAGTGGTGGTAGTCTCTCATTTCCTGAAAACCTCTGGGGCGACATCTGATAGGTTCAATAAAGGAAGTATTCATGAAAGTACCTACAAGCATAAGCTGCTAAGTGAGGGGAGGGAATAAAGTATGCTTCAGATATCAGACAGTATAGCCTCTTGAAAATAAATTTTTCTTTCCTAATTCAGGTAAGAAAAAAAGATCTGTGGTGCTTCTGTTGATTTCTTCTGTATGTGGTATTGTTAGAGTAGAGGGTATATGTGACAACAGGTCACTCAAAAGCTGGAAGTGACAAGGCTCTTTATGGACTCCCTAAAGGCAGATGTTACACTTGGCCAGTTACAGTCTCCTCTCCCCTTTTTTACTAGATGTTAATATATTAAAATATATATATATTTTGAGAAAACCTCCTTAGTAAAGACTACCCTGCTTTTATATTTCAGTCCTCATAACAACAGTTTAAGTAGTTTTTAGATTCTGTCACAACCCTATGCGAGATTTCTTTTTTTTAAAATGTTATTAAGGACCTTTGAATTTTATCCTGTGTGAAGAGGAAGCTATTGGATCCTTGAATATACTTAGTTTCCCAGATCAAGATCCTCTCTTTCATGCTTTATGGAATTGTAGAGCCTCAACTAGGTGGTTTTTTTTTCAGACATTTAAGCTAAACCAACACTTGCATTGAGGATAGTCTGAATGCTGCGTGTGAGCCTCCTTGCTGCTCTAGATTGTCTTTTGATCATGTAAACCAACAGTGACCTCTGTGTGGAAGAACACCATTGAGATTCTTTCACTGATAACAGATTTTCAACTTTAGACTTGACTGAAGTCTAAAGTTCTGAGATTGTATTTTTAGTTAGCATACCAATATTTCTGCATACCAGATGCAAAAGCTTCCATCTAAAGTTGATGCCTGCCAGAACCTTTGCTTGAGTCAAAGCCCCAGTTTAGACAATTCACACTGAAGAGACACTGTAAAGGACTTCAGTGATCCTCCTTTCCTGTTGCCATGTTAAACTTCCCTCCACTGTGACAACTCCCTTTTCTTGATTGAGGTTTCAGCTTAATTGTCTCAGCTTGGCAGTGTTTCATATTTTTTGATCTGTTATCCTTATCTTGGTGGGCCAGTAACATATTTTTTATTTTAACAATCTCAGCTATGTTTTGGGAATAGATGTTGATTATAAACAATAAAGAGGTTTCAGGATAGCATTCATTTCATTTAGGATCAACTAGAAACCCTTTTATTTGAAAGTTCCCTATTGAAAATCTTCCGTAATATAAATGTATCTCCATCTCAGAACAAATGTTTTTTTTTTCATACTTGTTGAGGTGGAATTGGATCAGTCCATCAATATTTATTTGGTACCTCCTACTTACATATAGGATGAGACCAAGAAATAAAAGATTAAACATCCTGAGTTCAAGGAGTGTGTGATTTGAGGAGGTAGAATGTGTGTGGTATACATTCTACAGTTCTTCAAATGAGTATTAAGAACATCCTATGGGATGCCTGGGTGGCTCAGTTGGTTGAGCATCCAACTTCAACTCAGGTCATGATCTCATGGTTTGTGAGTTTGAGGCCCTCGTCAGGCTCTGTGCTGACAACTCAGAGCCTAGAGCCTACTTCAGATTCTGTGTCTCCCTCTCTCTCTGCCCTTCCCTGTTCATGGTTGCGCGTGCTCGCGCTCTCTCTCTCTCTCAAAAATAAACAAACATTAAAAACAATTAAAAATAAAACATCCGGTCAGTGGTAATAAGAAGAGAGGGGAAATCAATCTGGATTATGGTGGTCAGAGAACACTTTGTGAAAAAAGTAATTTGGGGGGCATAAGATGACTTTGGATGGTGAGGAAAATCATCTAGGCAAGGAAAAGAGCATGGACACAAAAACATTGTCAGTGGAAATGGGAAATGTCTGACAAAGCTGTCAGTAGGCAGCTACAGGAGATTAGCAAATGATATTACTTAAAAACTAGAATGAGACTAGATGGTAGAGTCTATTGAATGTTAGGTTAAGGAATTAAAATTAACCTACAAATAGTAAATTTTTGAAGAAAAAAGTCATAAGATGGAAGCAGTATTTTAAGAGATGCTATGTAGTATGGGTGGATGGGAAGAAGCTGAGTACAGGGAGAACATCTAGAAGACTGGCAGAAACTGAGGTCTCAGTCCTAAGGACCTGTATCTGACAAATAGAATTTTTAATTGAGGTAAATATATGTAATATAAAAGTGACTATCCACTTTTACATGCACACCTCAGCGGCGTTAAGTAACATTCCTATCCATCTCCAGAACTTTCTCAACATTCCAGCAGAAACTGGTAATGGAATTTTAAAGAAAACATAAACAGAACAGGGTGGCCAATAGATAATGAGATTGAGATTAAGAAAGGAGTCAAAGGTAACCCAAAAGTCTTGAGTTTATGCGACTTGAAGAACGAGAAGGGTAGTGTGGTGGCTGGACCCTGATGCCCATACCTCTGAGGATGGCCACAGGACCAGAAGATCAGGTTGTCACACTGTTGTGAATAGAAATTAATAAATCAGGAAGAAAGTTTTAAGACTAGGGCGAAATAGTACCAGGGAGAGCTCCCTACTAATTTAGTGCTTTGCGGAGATCCAAGGCAATTGTTGTTTGTTTTTTTTGTTTTGTTTTTGTCTTCAGTAATTCAGTCTTTTCTGTCTGTACCAAGGGTGGGGCCTTTACTTATCAAAATGCTTCGGCCTGTCAGACCTGATCTTTTGTCCTAAAAGGAAGCCTAGTCATGAACTTTCTAGGAACATTTAGTGGCTGACTAATGCTCTTTCCCTATCTCCAGGTAGATCTGGGACTTAAGCCAAAGACTCAAATGCTATTAGCTTGGTAGATTCTGGTGATCTCTTTATTGTCTATCTCAGATCCAGTTATTGCTGTTGAAGAAGGGAGAAAGATCCTGATGTGGCTTCTTGACAATTGGTCCATTAATAACAGATAATGAGAGTCACAAGAGGAAGGTAATTATGGGGCCATGAAGAGGAGCTTATTTTAAATAGGTGAATAAAATGAATGTCAGTGCTTAGGAGAAGGAAATGAAGGCTGAAGATGTGAATTTCATAGTCCTCTGTGTGGACTCCTCTGGACAACAGAAATTTATTTTCTCACAGCTCTGGAAGCTGGAAGTCTAAGATCAAAGTGCCTGCAGGGGTGGTGTCTGATAATACCTCTCTCCTTGGCTTGCAGATAATACCCTCTCACTGTGTCCTACACAGCCTTTTCTCTGTGTGTGAACTCTCCTGGTGTCTTTTCCCTTTTTTACAAGGACACAAGCACATTGGATTAGGGTCCTGCCTTTGTGGCCTCGTTTGACCTTAATTACCTTCTGCTAAGGCCCTGTCTCTAAGTACAGTCAGTTTGGGGATTAGAGCTCCAACCCATTAATTTTATATGGACAGAGTTGAATCCATAACACTGTTTTTTTTTTTTTAATGTATGGCAATTTGATAAGTATCTGAGTAACAAAAAGCCTATAGTGGATACTGATGAAGTGAGAAATTACTACTTATTGATGTTTTTGTCCTAGAAGTCTTAAAGGACTTACATATCTAGAAATAACAAATGAGTTTAAAATAAACTGCTGTGGGAAAAATTTTTACCGGGGTATGTTTCCTTATATAGATAATTTCTTGTATGTTTTCTGTCTCTGCTTTAATATTTAAGAATTTGTGTCTTTCAGTGGTAATAATGCTAAGTACCTACTCAGTATTCGGTTTAATAGCTACAGATATTTACATAATTTCTTTTGATCCTAGCACCAGCTTTAATAAGGAATAGACAGTATAAACTTCATTTTGAAAAAAGAAATTCTAGTACATGGCTTAGAGCAGAAGATCTGAATCCATTCTGACTAGTTTCAAATCTCCATT
This sequence comes from Hyaena hyaena, assembly GCF_003009895.1. NCBI lineage: Eukaryota > Metazoa > Chordata > Mammalia > Carnivora > Hyaenidae > Hyaena > Hyaena hyaena. The sequence goes on from NW_024080888.1 coordinate 2,323,335, forward strand.
TGCCTTTTGTTAGCTGCATGAATATGATCAAATGAACCTTGTTGTGCCTTAGTGATTAGCTATCTATTGCTATATAACAATTACTCCAACATTCAGTGGCTTAAAACTACAGTGATCACTTATTTTCTTTCACTGTTTGTGTGGGTTGAGAATTTAGGTGTGATTTTAGCTGCACAGTGCTGGTTCAGAGTCTGCCAGGAATTTGTGGTCCAGAGTTGTCAAGAGCTGCAATTACCGGAAGGCTTAACTGGAGCTGGAAGAGGTGCTTCCAAGGTGGTTCACTTACGTGGGTGGCAGTTTAGTGCTGGCTCTTGGTGAGAGGCCACAGCTCCTTTTTCTATAGGTCTTTCCCATTGGCTGCTGACTGGCTTCCCCCCAGTATGACCAACTTGAAAAAGATGAAAGCTATTGTTTGAGTAACTGAGCCTTGGAAGACAAACAGCACCATTCGTACCATGTTCTGTTCATGAAGGTCAAGTAATGAATTTGGCCTGTATTCAAGGGAAGGGGATTTGGTGCCCTCTTTTAAAGGGATAAGTGTCAGGTTTTGTGGACATTTTAAAACCACCACTCTTAGGTTCCCTAACCTTTGAATTGAGATTATAGTAGTATTTACTTCCTGAGCTTATTGTGGAAACTAAGTTTATCCATGCAAAATTGAGAACAAAAATAAATATTTAATAAATGTCAAGCCAGTGCTTCTCATCTGTGGCAGCCCATAAGAATTACCTGGGAAGGGGTGCCTGGGTGGCTCAGTCGGTTAAGTGTCCAATTGAACTCATCTTATGGTTTGTGGGTTCGAGCCCCATGTGGGGCTCTGTGCTGACAGCCAGCTCAGAGCCTGGAACCTGTCTTCAGATTCTGTGTCTCCCTCTCTCTGACCCTCCCCTGCTCATGCTGTCTCTATCTCTCTCTCAAAAATAAATAAAACATTAAAAAAATTTTTTAAACCTACTAAAATAAAAAAAAGAATTACCTGGGAAGCTTCGAAAATTCCTAGAGATCAAGTCCTATCATATGACAATTAAATCATTCTCTATAAAGATGGGTTGTAGGAATCCACGTTTTTTATTGAAGTCTTCCTTCCCCATGCTTATGTCCCACTTCATCCTCAGTCTATGCCTCTACCCCTTATTTTCTTGTTTATAAGAAGGCAAGCTGTTTACTGTAGTTCCCTTCATTTCTTTACTTTCAAACTTAAAACTGATCTCTTTATCTTTTCTGTATCCTAACTTTGCCATCTCTTTAAAAAAATCACAAAAGAGTTACAGAAGAATAAGTACACTTCCTGCCTAATAATTAAGAAAGAGTAGAAAAGAGTAACAAAGTCCTCAGTTGGGGTTTCAATAAGGATTTCAAAATTCCTACCCAAATTAATTGAATTTTTGATTATTGTTAGAGTGGACAAATCACACAAGATGTACTTGGGAATATTTTTGTATTGACTGCCCGTTAACTTTTGTTTAATGTATTATATGACTTTAATGGAAATTGAAGCCTGCAAATAAACATTGCCTATTATGTATATGAAATTGGCTATTAAAAAACTTTTCTAGGGGTGCCTAAGTGGCTCAGTCAGTTAAGCATCCGACTTCGGCTCAGGTCATGATCTCGTGGTTTGTGGGTTTGAGCCCCACATCAGGTTCTGTGCTGGCACCTCAGAGCCTGGAGCCTGTTTCGGATTCTGTGTCTCCGTCTGTCTCTGCCCTTCCCCCGCTCATGCTCTGTCTCTGTCTGAAAAATAAATAAACTATAAAAAAATTTAAAAAAAATTTTCTAGGCGTGTGTGGTGGCTCAGTTGGGTAAGCACATCCGACTTCTGATGTCAGCTCAAGTCATGATCTGACATTCATGAGTTCAAGCCCCGCATCTGGCTCTGCAATTCCAGCACAGAGCCTGCTGGGATTCTTTCTCTGTCTCTGTGTGTCTCTCTCTCTCAAAAATAAAAATAACTTCTCAATTATTGAGGTGAAGGCATTAGCTTTAATATTGCTCACATAAAAAATTAAGATGCTGTCCTGCCAGCAATGAACTCTCAGTATTGTTTGGGAATTGAACAAGTACATAGCGAGCCAAGATACACGGAATAGACATTGGGTTGAGAATGGGAGGGATCCCTTCTAAGACAGATGACCAACAGGCTTTATGGAGGAGGAAGGTAGTACTTCAGCTGGGCTTTGGGATGACTGGTAGAATTCCTGTAGGTAGTGTGCAGTCTAGAAAGAAGATTACATGAACAGAGGTGTTGGGAAAACAGGCACATGATTCCAACAGTAAGCATATGAATGTGTTTGTGTTGGGTGGCATGTAAATCTAGTTAGATTTGGGAATCTTTTAATAAAATTAATCAAATACTGAAATGGCCATTCCTAAGTAATTTTATTACTCTCAATAAAATACGTCTTTATTCCCTTGGATAATAGAGGTATGAAAATACAATACTTGTAGCAACACTGCACATAAAGCATTTTTGTTGTTTTAAAGATTTAAAATGGATTCGGGCAAGGAAAGGTTGAAGCCAGGTATACTTTCTTGTATATAGGTGGAAACAAGGTTTGGATATGAAAAAGGAAGCTGTTTGTTGATAGTTAACTTTATTTCATGGACAAAGTGATATTGTATTAATCACTTTCTCTAGTTCAAGAAATGTGCATTCCAGGGTACAAACCGTTGATTTGGAAAAACTTGCATTTCCATTCCTTCAGTACCAGTTTAACATACATGCTTAAAATCATCTGTTTGCTATCACTGTGTTAGAAGGCAACTTGAAGTATTTACTGTTAAATAGCCTTTTCCCCCAAATGTTACTTTTCTACAGTGTCTAACATATAATGTCACATGTTCTATTTGCACTGTTATAATGTGGATCAAAAATTTTCTGGCAAGGGATAGGGGAATGTTAGTATCTCCCTTGTCCTATTTGTACTATTACTGCTTTATTGGAATCATCTGTTCTCATAAATCTGTGATTATCACCTAATGTAAGTTGTGAATGTTTCACCTTTTGCTTGGTTATTTCAATCCTGCTGCTATATACAATCAGGTGTGACAGTTTATCAGTTTGGCTCTAGAGAGTGAGCGGATACAAATCACTGTGCTGTTAAACTAACCTTGTGTGCTTGCTCTTACCTACTTTTTTACAAGCATCATAATAAAAGCTAGACAATTTCTTTGGGGGGAAAGAGATTTATTTAATGTAATTTATAGACTTTTCCAGCAGAAAATGAAATACTATTGAAAATAGTGTCTACTTTTTATTGTTTTAGTATTTATTTTTGAGAGAGCATGGGTAGGGGAGGGAGAGAAAGAGAGGGAGACAGAGGATCCGAAACACTGACAGCACAGAGCCTCATGCAGGGGTCCAACTCACGAACTACAAAATTATGAGCTGAGCTGAAGTCAGATGCTTAACTAGCGGAGCCACCCAGGCACCATTAATACCTATTTTTTAGCTTTCAGCAATTGATGGTGCTTTGTGGTGATGCCTGCTGACGTCTACTGCCATCATAGGGATTCTCATTAACTTCACTGAGAAAGAACCTTGCTTGTTAGTGTATCTAGAGCTCTACTCCAAACAATCTGTTAGTGATGATAAATTCTGTAGGAAGGTCTATTCTGAGCCATTAACTTGCTGTAAGGGGAAAATGGATGGATTGCCACAAAGACCACTGAAGCAGGATAGGCTAAGGGTGGAGGGTTTGGTATTTGCTTTGAGAGTTAAAAACTATGAAATATTTTGTACACAAATGATTTTTTAAAAAATAAGCACATTTTTAAAGATGTTGAAAGGGAAGAAAAAAGACCCTGTCCTTTCCCCCTTGTATATGATTCTTGGCTCCCTTGTCCAAAATTAGTTGGCTATATACGCATGGGTTTGTTACTGAGCTTTCTATCATGTTACATTGATTTATGTTTCTGTACTTAGGCCAGTACTATATTGTTTTGATTATTATAGCTTTGCAATATAATTTGAAATCAGGAACCATGATGTAACTATCATTATTCTTTCTCAAGATTGCTTGGGCTGTTCAAGGCTTTTGTGGCTTCATATACATTTTAGGATTATTTGTTCTATTTCTGTGAAAAATTGCATTGGATTTTGATAGGGATTGCACTGACTCTGTAGATTGTCTTGGGTAGTATGGACATTTTAATAATGTTAATTCTTTTAATCCATAAATTTGTGTTGTCGACATAAATTCCCATTTATCTATGTCCTCTTCGATTTCTTTAAATAGTGTCTTGTAGTAATCAGTTTACAGGTCTTTCACTTTCTTGGTTAAACTCATTCCTAGGTAATTTTTAGTGTGTGTGTATTGAGATTATTTTCTTAATTTCTCTTAATAGTTTGTTATTAGTGTATAGAGACATTTAATGGCTATCTATATTGATATATTGTATCCTGAAATGTTACTGAATTCATTTATTCTAACAGTTACTTGGTGGAGTCTTTAGGATTTTCTATATATTATCATGCCATCTGCAAATAGTGACAGTTTTACTTTTTCAATTTGGATGCTTTTCTTTCTTTTGCCTAATTGCTATGGCTAGGATTTCCAATACTGTGTTGTATAAAAGTGGTGGGAGTGGCCATCCTTATCTTGTTCCTGATCTTAGAAAGCTTTCGACTTTTTACCCTTGAGTATGATGCTAAATGTAAGTTTTTCATATATAGCCTTTATTACATTGAGATACATTCCCTTTATGCCCATTTGATTGAAAGTTTGTATCATAAAGCTATTATAAAAGATACTTAATTTTGTCAAATGTTTTTATTGTACCTGTTGAGATGATCATGATTTTTGTCTTTCATTTTGTTAATGTGGTATATTACATTGACTGATTTGCAGATGTTGAACCATGGTTTCATTTTTGGAATAAATTCCGTGGATGGTGGTGTATGATCCTTCTAATGTATTGTTGAATTGGTTTTGCTAATATTTTGTTGAGAATTTTTAAATGTGTGTTTGGTAGAAATATTGGCCTGTAATTTTCTTTTCCTTGTCTGGTTTTTGTATCTGGGTAATTCTGGCCTTATAAAATGAGTTTGGAAGGATTCCTTCCTCTCTAATTTTTTGGAAGAGTTTGTGAAGAATAGATATTAAATCTTTAAGTGTTTGGTAGAATTCATCTGTGAAGCTGCCTATACTTCTGTTTGTTGGGAGTTTTTTTTTTCAATATTTGATTGAATTTCCTCACTAGTAGTCAGAGTATTCTGATATCCAATTTGTTATGATTCAGTCTTAGAATATTATGTTTCTAAGAATTGGCCAATTTTTTCTGTGTTATGACCTTGCTTAGCATATAATTAATTGTTCATGATGGTCTCATATAATCTTTAAATTCTATTGTATCAGTTGTAATTTTCCCCCTTTCATTTCTGATTTTGAATATTTTCTTTTTTGTTCTAACTAAAGGTTTGTCAATTTTGTTATTTTTTTTTTTTTTACAAATAGTTTATTGTCAAATTAGTTTCCACATAACACTCAGTGCTCATCCCCAAAGTACCCTCCTCCATGCCCATCCCCCCCTCCCCCCCACATCCATC